>NC_140947.1:58521395-58951395 GCF_014529385.1 Adiantum capillus-veneris
GTTGAGGGCCACTACCACCCTAAAAAACCACACTTACCTCTTTTGTACAAACCGTTTAGCCAAATCGGTGTACCCTTTGATGCAACTAATACACTACTAATTGATGATACTCCTGAAAAGGGAGAACTAAATCCGCCGGGAACAACTGTCTCACCACCTTCTTTCGAGGGGCATTCCTTCGATTTTTACCTTGAAGACATTCTGATTCCATACTTACAGAAATTGTATCTCAGTCCATTGTTCACGGACGAGTTTGTACTTTCTAATGAATTAAGATGATTCTTCTATCATGTCTTTGTCTTGTCTAACATATATATATATATATATATATATATATATAGAGAGAGAGAGAGAGAGAGAGAGAGAGAGAGAGATTTGACGTGGTAAAGAAATGTATTTCAAGCACACTTTTTCACAGGGCACAATTGAAAAATGAGCTCAATAAACTTCACGTCTTGAAAGTCATTTGTATACACTTGGGTTCACAAGAATATCCGTTACATTGACACTACTTCAACCCGACCATTCAACTCTTTGCACAAAATATCTTTTTCCCTTCGCCGCATCACCTTACGGCTAGCTAGGAAAAAGGAAAAATTTGATAGGTCCTTGTCCATTGACTCTTCAATGATGTCATTTCGCAAATGCTGAAGACTGCATAGCTCCCTTATTGTAACCACCAATAGTAGGCCATGCTCTTTATCAATCACTTCCACATCCACAGTAGGATTATCTTCCAAACCTGCAGAAACCTAGTCCATAGGAATGTACTTACCGTTTAGCATTTGTGATCGCATATACCAAAACGAGAGTAACAGTGATTGGCTTGCAATCATGTACTTGACAACTAGAGTATCAAGCGCGACCTCGCACCGTAAACCAATCTCTTCCTTTGCATACCATCCTTTGTCAAGAAGTTTGTCACAGGATGACTGCTGAAATGACTTGCACATGAACATAGTTTTTGTAACTCGGATGTTGCAGCTATGAAACAGCTCTATGAAGAGTGCAACAGGACAGAAGTTTGCAATTCTAACCAGTTTGGTAGGAATAGAGCTACGTAGAGACCTTTGTATATCCTTGCAGAGCTTACTTCACATTGCCTCCACCATTGTTTCCTCGGGAACTGGCCAGTCCACAGTGTTCCAATCGGTTGGTAGAGGCACTTTCACCAACATGCCATTCTTATTCCCTGAGCTGAGTTGGTAAAAGTGGTCATAAAAAAAGATTCCCTCATCAGCCAGTCTTTTGCTGCTCCTCTCTGAGTACTGTAGAGAACCAATGTGGGCATGAACAACATGGAAGAGGCCTATTATACACTCCACAGGCTCCCATTGCTCATAAGAAGAGGGATAAACATTTGCAATATATATAAGAAGAGTTAAACTAAGAGTATCAATAAGTACAAATGACAAATCTAATGTAATTGAGCTGTGAAGAATGGAGACATTACTCATAACAAGCGGGAGAAACATTGCAAAATATATAAGAAAAGTTATAATGAGAGTATCAGTAAGTTCACATGTCAAGAGTACTTACAATTGCAACGTGGTTGATGTATATCTGATACATTTCCACCGTTTGCTATCACCTCAGGATGGGTAAACACATGCTGAACAAGAACTTCCTTTACAGATCTTTTTCCGATTTCAACTTTGAAATCCAACACTCTGGCCTTCCATGCTGAGCGGTAGATACCACTACACCTCTTGGGTCTTCTTGGTTGCATGAGTACCCATGAACCTTTGTTTATCCTTTGTCCAACCCATTGGTTCTCTGCACTTATTGAAGCTGGTATTGTAATTGAGGATATGCTACTACTTGGCCTTCTAGGCAAAGTGCAGTTGTTGGTTGTTGGTGTGAGAGACAGTAAACACCTGGAGCCTCTTGGGCGAGAAGACGTGGACGCCATAGCTCTCAGAGAAAAGCTTTAGTGGAGGGAGATTCACTTTGAAAGCATTCTAATGGAGGGAAAGTGTTTTAGAATTCCAATATCTTGTGCGGGCTTAATGGTCACCCTCCAGTACGTTAATGACCATAAGAGAATATCAGAAGTGGGACCACATGCAAGCACCTAAAAGCTCGGTAAAAGGAAGGAAATTACTATGCTACAATCCTAGATTCGTGAAAGTTTTATGCTATTTTCCTATTTTTTGAGTCTTTCTACGTACTTTCCTACGTAACGTAGCCTTCATGCTCATTGGACGCGCTCTATTTTTCTCTCTCTTCATATGGCCCTCCAAATGACCTCTGAAATTTCCTAATGTGTGATAAAGAGAGCCCTTACACATGAACAACTCAAGAGTAATGGAGTTGTTCTTAGGCAAGCTGCAGACCTGGTTGCATTTTTTACGAGAACAATGTCCAATGTTGCATGTAGCTCTTATGCATAATCCACTAAAGCAGGTCCTACTATAAACAGGAAATTTTGGCTAGTAAAAGAGACAGAAGTGGACAGGTCTAATCTATGGGGTTGTGAGAGAGTACCAGGATCTCAATCACTCCATTGCACTTCAGGCTTTTGTCGTCATGATCCTATTGAATTAAGGACCAGGCGGATTTCTTGTTTTTGTGATGCTTGCATGAAGGCCATTGGAGGACTTGTTCCAGCAAATCATATGCAAGCAAGTGGACACATAAGGCATTGAAACCACTCTCTGAGGTAGCAGAAGAGACTGAGGTACCAGAAGATGAAGCTGCAATGTTTGAGGGATCCTAGGATATGCTGAGTGAGTATCTCATTGAAGGTGATAACTTTGCAGTCAATGCAGACGCTGGCAATGCAGAAGGTGTAGAGTTCTTTCTTTTGAGATGTACAAAGAGGAAATGGATGACAGATTGCATCTTAAGAGATAAGTGGGAAAAAAAATGTGATAAAAACACTTATGTTGTCACAGGGTGTTATTATCAACAGCAAGAGGGGGACCCAAATCACTACACTCTACTTGATGATAGGGGAGTTACTAACCTGTACTCTCACCTTGTTTGGGCAATCAAGTTTTACATGCCTTTGGTAGATGCTACCTCAAAGACATATTATTTATCTCCGGAACTACATGAAACCATTTACAATGCCATGTCCTATGAAGCAGCATGATACCTATTTAACAGGCTTATATTATGTTCTATATAGCCTTCACCATTCAGTACCTCCTTACACATGTCCATTGAACTATGTATCACATAGCACACAACCACACAAAGCACATAGCATATAATCACACACATTTCAAATAATGAGGTTACTATTGTGAACATGTTGCACCTTGAAAAATGTTAGCCAAGATATTTGTCGAAAACGATTCGGAAGAAAACATTATCAAGAGCATCCCATTCACTTTCTTGATGAATCTCAGGTAAACATGTCTCATTCTTACAATCATCTCACTCTTATGAATAGCTACCCATTGGGTGTTATGGAGTTGTGTACACGCTACTATATGTGATGTGTAGCCAAGTAATGTGTCAAGATAGTCCATTGTCTCTACCTAGGCTATTATGTGTGCTATATTGCACAAGTGTGTGTAATAATAGCCCAATGTCTCTGTCTATGCTATAAAAGGACTCTATTGTAGTAAGATAGCAACATGTGTGCTATATAGTAAAAGTGTGTGTATCACATAGCACAATGTTCGTGTCTATGATATGATGTGTGGTATGTGAAAGAGCTACATTACATATTGAGAGCACTATGTGTGCCATATAGAGTAAGTGTGTGTAATAAGAGGCCAATCTCCCTATCTATGCTATTATGTCATAGTATTTCTTGCAGTATGAGTGCTATATAGAATAATTGTGTGTAATAATAGCCCGATGGTCCTGTCTATGCTATTATGTGTGCCATGTAGCATGACTCTATCAGAGTATGATAACATCATATCACCAAAATAAAATTACATCATTCAATAATTAAGTTTAGAGAAATTTGAACAGGTCATTTTTTTGTATACTAATCGTAAGTACATTCAGTGCGCAGAATGCTGTATACATGATTCCATAACCACAATCAACCTTCCCTACATACTTCTCGTTGACTTCTATAGTGGTTGATGACACGAGCAGACACTATGTCCGAAGGATTTTCAAACTGGTTGATCTTTGCATAAGCATTAGGGCTGGGTGAGACTGTCCACTTGACTAACCAAGGGAACAATGTGCTAACCAGGTAAATTGGGGACTGACAAATATCTGCTGGTTCAAATGAAGCAGGACAGACCCAAGTCCCGGGAGGGTTGAGCAGACACTTGTAGAGTGTGTCATCCACCACCAGTGTATTATCAGAGTTGAAATTAGGATGGTTCTTCCAAAAGTCTTTCAAACACTTGAAAAATATGGGCTTTGAGTTATCTCTACATGGAGGGGTCCCAAGAACTTCATTTAGATTGAAGCTCGCCTCTCTACACCCCTCTTGACCAATAATATTGAGGAAAAATTGTTTGTTCAGTCTAGGAAAGCATGCACTCAAAGAAAGTGCTAGATTGTCCTGGGTCATGTAGCTCCATAGTGCAACTTGTGCTCTTTGCAGCAGTGCATGCAAAAAGATTGATGCATTGGGCCTTGTTGGGGTATAAAGCCCAATGTGGTCACCCAGGTAAGTGGGCGGGCCGCCAGGTATGTACACATATTCTTTTGTAAAAACCTAATAAGAACTCACTATGCTCTACACATTACAGTAGAGTGAGTTCACCATATCGTCGTGCTCTTCTTCTCGCACTCTCGCTCGCGTCGCACTTCCGCTCGTACTCCTTCAACTGGTATCAGAGCTCAGATCGAGGCTCGAGGCAGCACTGCAGGAGGCTAGAGTCACCAGGTCAGGTTGGAGTGAAATTCGACTGGCAAAGACACGGCCCCAAATCCTGTGGGAAAGCCCGAAGGACTTGGTGTGCTCAGAATTTCATTCTGAGGTCATCTCGGCCACCGTTCGGCTTCGACAAAGGTCTGCGCAGGCCATTTTTGACTACGTGGTCAAGCGGGTGCAGATCCGACTCTGCAAATTTGGGGTTTTTGGCCTACGACTGCAGGTGCTAAGGATATCGACACTCTCAGAGTGTTGATTTGTGGCTGTTTACACATCGAAGGACGGCTCACAGTACTTGGAGGTGTGTCACATACAACACGGGTGCATCTACACACAGACTGTAGGTGACATCCACTAGTTCATCAGGTAGCTTGTGTTTGCTGCTTGATATTCCAGATTTCATCCTGACATTGCAGGTACTTCCACATGGGATGTATTGTTAGAGATGATGTATGTCTGTTGAGGGTTTGCTGGCTGTGAGTCACGCAGCAAACAATCGCCACAGCGGTTACAACATACAGTGGGAAATTTGTGGATGTATGCTTTGTGGGAAGTCTATGTACTCTCAGATTTACTGCAGCCTTTGTTGAGGGTCAAGTGAGGTTTTATTGAGCTGGGGGATTCTCGAATGTTGAGATCCTTTCGGTGATACAGGTCTTGGAGCGATCCCTCGAGCACCCTTAGATAGGCAGCTAGGATGTATTGACTGTGAGTTAGACAGTTGGGATTGCATCTTTGCTTTACTGCCGTTGAGGCATTGTCGCAGTCTATGCTTAAAGGACAGTGATAGGACAGTCAGAGACAGTACAGGTGCAGGACAGGTTTACCCGCAACTTACAATGTCAGAGAGACAGTGTTTTTGAGCTGTTTTTTGGTCTGTTCTTTGAGTACACCAGAGCCATTTTACAAAGGAGACTCTGCCGAAATTTATGCAGAATCTGAAGCTTTTTTGGTTCATTTGACAGGTTGATATTGGTTCAGAGGTCAGTTTACAGGGGAAACTCTGCCGAATTTTTCCCAGGAAAGTAAACCACTGTGAAGCATAGCTATGGCTGGATCACAGGACACTGCTCTTTACAATATCAAGAAGCTGGATGGAACCAATTTCCCATTGTGGAAGAAGTAGATTTGGCACGTGTTGGTACAAAAGAAGCAGATAAAACCTATAAAGCTCAAAGGGATAAAACCAGAAGATATGGACGAAGATGAATGGAGCGAAATGGATGAATTGGCACTTTCTACCATTATGCTGACTTTGGCAGAAAGCGTTTACTTCAATGTAGCAGACAAGATGTCGGCTTATCAAGCATGGTTAAAGCTGAGTGATCTTTATGAGAAGCAGAGTGCAGCTTCACAGGTATACTGGCTTAAGAAGCTTGTTGACTTGAAGATGAAATAAGGGACACCTATGTCCGATCATCTGAATGAATTCAACACAATCTATAGTCAGTTGTCAGCTCAAGGTGTCAAGTTTGATGAACCTGTTAGAGCTATGTTCCTGTTGATCACATTGCCGAAAAGTTGGGACACTTTTCGCATAGCTTTGAGTAATTCTGCACCTCCAGATAGTTTGAACATAGCAGGTGTAGAAGGAAGTCTGCTTACTGAAGAAACCAATAGAAAGACAATGGACAAAGGCAAAGGAACAGCCTTAGTTGTCAGGGGAAGGACCAAAGAAAAGTACAAAGGTGGAAAGAGGAATCAGTCTCGTAGCAAGTCCTGCAGTGCTAAAGGCAAGAGTGACATAGAATGCTACCATTGTGGCAAGAAGGGTCACATGAAAAGAGACTGCAGAGAATGGAAAGCAGAAAAAGGCAAAGAGAAAGCTGAAGACCATGGTGAGAAGAACAAGTCCTCAGTGAAGATTCAAGAAATAAATGTGACAAACACTGTTGCAGAGGATGACAGTCTAGTGTCAGGAGACATCTACTTCTTGAAGAATACAATGGACTCAGCTCTTCTTACAGCATCTGATGGAAATGCACTGAGTGACTGGATTATAGACTCAAGGGCATCACTTCATGTGTCTCCAAACAAGGAGTGGTTTACCTCTTATGTGACCACTAAAGATCATGTTCGGCTAGGCAATGGGCAGACATGTGAGATCTTAGGTGTTGGAGATGTTCAATTGAAGTTTCAGAATGGTTCTTCTTTCACACTGAAGAATGTGAGACATGTTCCCGCAATTACAAAGAGCTTGATCAGCACAGGTTTACTTGATGATGCTGGCTACGTCACCACTTTTGGACAGAACATGTGGAAGATATCCAAGGGTTCTATGACAGTAGCACATGGAGTAAATTCTGGAGGACTTTACATGATTTATGTATCAAATGTCTTTAAAAATGTAATCAATGTAACCGAGCAGCCGAACGTTTCTTTGTGGCATAGCCGGTTAGGACATATGTCCAAGAAGGGAATGGAAATCTTGTCTCGTTCTGGTTATTTTCCTGGCTTTTCATTTAATGATTTTGAATTCTGTGAACATTGTCTGTATGGTAAGCAAACACAACAGCCACATAAGCATAGAAGCAGTAGAAGAGATACACAGTTGGCACTTGTTCATAGTGATTTGTGTGGACCTATGCCTAACCTATCTCTAGGAGGAGCTTCTTACTTTATGACATTTATAGATGATTACTCGAGGAAAGTATGGGTTTACTTTCTCAAGCACAAGGATGAAGCGTTTAGTGTTTTCAAAACGTTTGTGACACTTGTGGAGAATCAGAGTGGCAAGAAGCTTAAATGCTTACGCACTGACAATGGTGGAGAGTATGTTTCAAAGGCCTTTCAGGACTTTTGTGAGTCAAAAGGTATAAAACGTGAACTTACTGCTCCTTACAATCCTCCTCAAAATGGTGTTGATGAGAGGATGAATAGGACCATACAAGAGAAGGTCAGAAGTATGTTGTCTAATGCACAACTGCCAAATGGGTTTTGGGCTGAAGCTGTATCAACAGCTGTTCATCTTGTAAATAGATCTCCTAGCAAGGTTTTGCATAAGGATTTAGTGCCAAAGATGGTATGGTCAGGCAAAATGCCCTCATACAAGCATCTCAGAGTCTTTGGCTGTGAGGCATATACTCACGTTCCAAAGGAATTTAGGAACAAACTTGAGCCAAAGAGTAGAAAGTGCATCTTTCTAGGCTATGGTAATTCTGGTGAGATGGGGTACAGACTTTGGGATCCCGAATCCAGAAAGGTTGTCCGCAGCAATGATGTTCACTTTAATGAATCCAAATATCATTCTAAACCAGAGAGGATTGAGGAGATTAGAAGAGTTGTCTTCCAAGAAGATGGACCTGCACGTGCAAGACAAAATGTCAGGGCTCAAGAGGAGCAAGGACAGGATAGATTGGAACCACAGGTTGTGGCTGAGCCTGAGCCAGCTATAGTGCGTAGATCTAGACATGTCACGCGACCTCCTGATAGGTTTGTTCCATCTATGAAATATGGCATGTTGACTGATTGCAATGAGCCTTCATGTTACAAGGAAGCAGTGCAAATGAAGGACTCCGGGAATTGGCAATTGGCCATGCAGTCAGAGATGACAGCTCTGCATAAAAACAAGACATAGAAGCTAGTTAAATTACCACAGGGCAAAAAGGCTCTACCTTGTAAATGGGTTTACAGGTATAAGATCACCGCTCATGATAGTTAGCCAAAGTACAAAGCAAGGCTTGTTGCCAAGGGCTTTAAGCAAGAACAAGGCATTGACTTTGATGAAGTCTTCTCTCCGGTGGTCAAGATGACTACATTGAGATGCTTTCTTGCATTGGTTGCCATATTAGATTTGGTGTTGCACCAAATGGATGTCAAGACAGTGTTCTTGCATGGTGATTTAGATGTGGAAATTTACATGCAGTAGCCAGAAGGGTTTGTTGAGAAAGGCAAGGAAGATTTGGTATGCCAGTTGTTAAAGAGTCTTTATGGCTTAAAACAATCACCGAGGGCATGGTACCATAAGTTCCACAAGTTTATGCTCTCTCAAGGCTACAAACGTAGTGAGTTCGATCACTGTCTATATACAAAGAAGGCTAAGGATGGCAGTTGGCTGATCCTTATTTTGTATGTGGATGACATGTTGATTGCTGGCAAGCACTTGGAAGAAATTTCAGCTTTGAAGTCAAAGATGGCAAAATCGTTTGACATGAAAGACATGGGTGAGGCAAGTCATATACTTGGTATGCGCATTGAGAGAGACAGATCAAAGAAGTTGATTTGGTTATCTCAACAGAGTTTTTCAACGTTTCGATATGGAGAAGGGAAAGGCATTGAGTGTTCCATTGCCACCATATGTGAAACTTAGCAAACAAGATTGTCCTGTGTCTGAGGAAGAACAGGCTGAAATGGATAAGATTCCATATGCGTCTGCAGTGGGTAGTTTGATGTATGCAATGATTGCTACTCGCCCAGACATTGCATTTGCAGTGGGAGTAGTAAGTCGATACATGTCAAACCCAGGCAAGAAACATTGGGAGGCAGTGAAAGGAATATTGAGATACCTGAAAGCTACAAAGAGTATGCGTATATGCTATGGGAGTCAGGAGCTAAGTGTAAAGGGTTTTACAGACTCAGATTATGCGGGTGACTTAGACAACCGAAGGTCTACGTCAGGGTATGTCTTTACATTGGCTGGTGGAGCAGTATCATGGCGTTCTAGATTACAAGATTGTGTTACTCAGTCTACTACAGAGGCTGAATATGTTGCAGCATCAGAGGCATGCAAAGAATCAATTTGGCTTAATCGACTAGTAACAGATTTGGGAATCAAAGAAGAGATGCCTGTGTTATATTGTGATAGTCAAAGTGCTATACAATTGGCTCGCAATCCAGTTTATCACTCAAAGACAAAGCATGTGGATGTGAAGTATCATTTCATCAGGGAAATGCTCGAGGATAAGCAACTTCAGCTTGTCAAAGTTCACACCACAGAAAATCCTGCTGATCTACTTACAAAAGGACTTCCCTTAGAGAGCTTTGCGCATTTTCGCAAGCAGTTAGGTGTAGGGTAGTACATCACTTCTCTACATCTCTTGTATATTAGCTTGTATAGTAGCTTCTCTCACACTTAAAGTACCACATTGGAATTTAAGTGGGAGGTTGTTGGGGTATAAAGCCCAATGTGGTCGCCCAAGTAAGTGGGGGGGCCGCCAGGTATGTACACATATTCTTTTGTAAAAACCTAATAAGAACTCACTATGCTCTACACATTACAGTAGAGCGAGTTCACCATATCGTCGTGCTCTTCTTCTCACACTCTCTCTCGCGTCGCACTTCCACTCGTACTCCTTCAGGCCTGACCATATATTCAAATTGCATCTTTCCTGTAGCATTTGGCTTAGTGACTACCTGATACCTTGATCTTGCCCAATCAGGAGTACTGCTTCTCGCTATTCCTTTGTAGAAGGAGACCTTATACCTCCTTATGAGAAGCCCATTCACATCCAGTATGATGCGTAAATTGTCCCTTCTCTTGTTGTCCTCAAAAGACGCAGGAGGCAGTGCAACAATCTGTACTGGCATTACCACAAGACACTCTGGCCTCTCTTGCCTCTCATATTCATGTCCATTTTTTGCCTCTTTATCATAATTCTTTGTACCTGCCTCATTTGTATTTGTAGCAGCCGCTCGACCCATAGGGACCTCTGGACTTTTACCTTTGGTATTCCTAACAGTGGGATCTGTACAAGACTCAGTTGTATCATGTGCAACTGCCTCTTTCGTGTCCACAGCAGCCATGAAATGTTCTCCCATTGCCTCTCCCGATTGAGCTGCTCTGTCAGTGGGCACCTCTGTGCCTTTCCCTGCCTCATTGTTTTGCTCTATACATGCCTCAGTTGTATTATGTGTATTTGCCTCTTTCATGTCTGTAGCAGACACGAAAACTTCTCCCATTGCCTCTCCCGATTGAATTGCTCTGTCACCTGCCTCAGTTGTGTCGGCAGAAGCCGCGACATCACCGTTACCCACTGCTGAGCCTATTCCAGGTACTCTCTTAGTGAGGTCCTCCTCACCCAAGCCTCCCATATCTTCAACAGCGGCATCTGTACCCTTTGCCTCCTCTGCATCAACAATGTCATCAGCTGCATCACTTGGACATACCACCTCGGCTTGGGCTATGACATCACTTGCACTCACTACCTCACGTGTTACAGCTTCTCTCTCAATGAGGACCTCCTCACCCATGCCTCTGGTATCCTCAACAGTGGAATCTGTACCCATACGCACAACTGCATCAAGAAGAGCATCTATGACAGCATTAACAATACTTTATGTTCCACATCATTAGCATTGCCATCGGCAGCAACATTGTGCTAGTATCAACTTCCATAGTATCCACAATGTCATTTGTGCAGGCATCAACTACCGTAGCATCAGCAATGGCATCAACTGTGGTAGAATCATCAATGGCATCTGTGCCAGATTCAACAGTGGTACCCATAGCCACAACTGCATCAAGAAGGGAATATATGACATCATGGACAATACTTTCTGCTCCACCATCATTAACATTGCCATCAACAACAGCATCTGTGCTAGCATCAACTTCCATAGCATCCACAATGTCATTTGTGCAGGCATCAACTACCGTAGCATCAGCAATGGCATCTGTGCAGGCATCAACTGTGGTAGCATCATCAATGGCATCTGTGCGAGATTCAATAGTGGCATATGTACCCATAGCCACAACTCCATCAAGAAGGGAATCTATGACAGCATGAACAATACTTTCTGTTCCACCATCATTGACATTGCCATCAGCAGCAGAATCTGTGCGAGCATCAACTTCCATAGCATCCACAATGTCATTTGTGCAGGCATCAACTAGCATAGCATCAGCAATGGCATCTGTGCAGGCATCAACTACCATATCATCATCAATGGCATCTATGCCAGATTCAACTGTGGTGGGGGTGGGTAATGTACCCTTTTCAAGTTTAGCACGGTCAACATCTGTATTCACATCATCATGCACAACCTGCACATCAGCTGCATTAGGCACATTTGGAACAAATTCAGCAGTACTAGTTGGTGTGCAAGGATCAACTGTATCAAAAGACTCTTTTTTTTGTCCTGTAACCCCCTTGGAAGCTATAGCACCCCCTCTTGGATGCTTCACAGGATAAGATTGAGCCAGTGAACCTACAGACCCCTCAACTGTATCAAAAGACACTTTTTTTTTGCCTGTAACCCCCCTGGAAGCTGTAGCATCCCTTCTTGGATTCTTCACAGGATAAGACTGAGCCAGTGAACCCACAGACCCCTCATCTAGAAACCCTGAAGAGCGAGTGTGTCTCATGCAAGTTCCTCTTTTTTCAGCTTCTTGATTATCTACGACAAGAGAAAGTAGAAACATATTACTAAACATATACAAAAAATAAATCAAATAGTTTGCAACTACTCGATGCAAAGAATTAAGAGACATGTCACTAACAAATTCCAACACTCGATTCATCAATGAGCATGGATACAATAGGGGTGCAATGGATTGCACTCGATTCATCAATGAGCATGGATACAATAGGGGTGCAATGGATTGCACATGCCTTCTAAAGACATCTTCTAATTGCATGAAGTTACAACAAAAACACACTCATTGCTTTGCATTTGGTTTCTTTCTCTTCCTAAACGAATCAAGAGGTATATCCATTGTGGGACTTCCACCTAAGTTCTTGGGAGTCGATTTCTTGCGCTTTGGTGTTGGCTTCTTCCCCGTTGGAGGGGGTGTTGCTTTCACCGCATCTGCAACTGCCTCATCTGATGCTTCATCTCTAGTGTCCACACGTGGTGATGCTTTGGCACTCAACAGAGAACGCAACAGCCTTCTCGGAGTTAGTTGTTGCCTAGGTGATTTGACTGCAGAAGACTTTGCCATCAAGATGTCTTCAACTACTCCACGTACTGCATCCCCTACGGCAGACTCCGCTTCAAGGGCTGGCTGCATCCCTCGGGTAGACTCCGCTTCTAGGCGTGGCTGCATCCCTGGGGTAATCAGGCCATTCTTCCTTGTGGAATGCATTGTCTTGTTGGAGCAAGCATGCGATGATTGTTCTACAAAGCAAGCTATTTACAAAGTCTCACTTGGAGTATCCCAAAATACACACATAAATATTGATTTTGGTACCTACCAGTGGCCTGCGTAGAAACTCTCTGTTTTTGTCCTCAATGATTCTTGTATACAGGTCTCTGTTGCGATGTCTGTACCTACAAATGATTTCATTAAATGAAAGAGTTTAAACTACCAATGGAAAGTGGGCCTTCAATAGTACTAGTAAATAATTGACACAGTGACTACCTGCACTTGATTCTTTCATCTCACTCTTCACCTTCAGACCAATCATATGCTTAGCTCTAGGGGGAACAGACATGTTGCAATCTAGTGCAACACAATAGCCATAGTCCCTACATACATGCGCAAAGCATAGAATATGGTACACATGGGTGCAAGGCAGGGAGAATACATCCAAGCTTCTCGCATCGAACGGGAATCCACATCCTACACAATGGTAGAACCCATTAAGTGCCACTCGCTAATGCTCTACTTAAAATCCACAGGAGGAAAGGCTTCATCAAACTGGCCCCCACGTTATGTGAAGTCCTCTCCATGGTAACACAAAATTTAAAGTGCTCTGATTCCTGTGCTATGTTGGTCTCTACTTCTGCAAGTAGTGCCTGTGAAACAAAGAAGACAACACATCTAATTTAAGTCTCAATAACCCAACAAAAGCAGATTGCTGAAAAGAATATGCAGCGTGAATCTTATCCCTTATTTGCAATACCACATATAAGACAAGCACTTACTCTATATGCTATAAACACAAGCTTGATGTGGTATATGATATGCACTGTGCTATATATCACATAGCACAGTCCAAGTATAATGTGCTATAAGTGCTACATAGAGTATGCACTATAGATCATAGCACAGATACTTTTTAAAATACTAGATATAGCCCAAACATTTTCTCTATATGCTATATAGCACAAGCTTGTTGGGTATATGATATGCAGTGGGCTATATGAGACATAGCACATAGCATATAGCACAAATATTGTGCTATGTAGCACATAGCACAATTAGAGATGTGCTATGTAGCACATAGCAAAAATAGAGATTGTGCTATATAGCACAATTCACTATTCCACACACTCCAGGGCTATATTGGGAACATATAACACACAAAATGTGCTATTTAGCACATAGCACATAAAAAGATTGTGCTATGTAGCACGGGTGTAGCACATATCAATATTTAACACACACTTCAGGGCTACACTATGAAAATATAGCATACAGGTTATGCTATATAGCACATATTACACATGTCCATTGTGCTATGTATCACATAGCACATAACCACACATAGCACATAGCATAGAATCACACACATTCCAAATAGATGAGGGTACTATTGTGAACATGTTGCACCTAGATTGAACTATAAAGCACATACTACATAACCACACATAGCATATAACCACCCACTCCATGAAGATGATGGCTATGTTGTGACCATATAGCATAGATTTTGTGCTATATAGCACATAGCAGAAATAGAATATGCTCATACAGTACATAACCATACAATCCAAAACACTCTAACCACATAACCACATGGAAGTGAACCACATACTCCAAAACAAAGTGAAGCACATGTAGGAGGGTATGCACCTTTGCTTTAGCCACATTGGCTTCTAATTCAGCAACATTCTCTCTAGTAGTACTCGAGAACTTTCCAATCAAATCAATCAGGTATTGTCGAGCTACAGGGTCTTGCACGCAATCAATCTCCGTTTGCAACTTTATGGCCAAAGTGTTTGAGCTTTGAGCACCCTCAGCCCTATGCAGTTTTCTGACTTGATCCTCTACCTACTTCGTTGCACCCTCAAGTCTTAACTTATAGTCTTGCAATCTGCCCTCTGCAATATTCTTCATTTCTGCAAGTGCCCTGCTATCCTCCTCTGCCAATTGTACCAGGCATCCTCCTGTAGGCACGCTTGACAATGGTACAAACCTACCTTCTGTTTTCAATGATGATCTGGTAGAGGCAGCAGTGGTTTTGGAACCTCTCCCTCTACCAATCATCTGCTCTTCCCACCTCTTGATCTTGTTTTGCAACTTGTGTCTTTCTTCTGAGGCTCTCATTGCCCTCTCTGCAAAGATAGCCCAAGAAATTTGATGTTTGCTAGATTCACTGCAGTTTTCCAATGCAAAGGCCTTTGCAAATTGAGTCCCTACTTCATACATGAAAGGACCCTCCGGGTAGACATCCCAGTGTCTCCACACAAGCTTTTTTAAGAACTCCAACCGAGCATGGTATGCCTTCACTTTCTTCTGGCTACCTGGAACATGCTTTGGGCATATAAAGACAGCTTCCCAGTCCTCCTCAGAGATGTCATTGTATCCTGTCAAGCTACACGGATGAACTCCCTCCAATGGCAATCCACGCTCCATATGAAATTCCTCGGCAAGATGACAAAACTTCGTATGCAGAGGTGGTTCGATGTTCCTAACTAGACTGTTGCTTGCTTGAATCGGATGCTTTGAGGAAGGTGCCATGATGCAATCTCAAGTGATATACCTACACATCATCCAATGAACTCATGAGACATGGTGTGCCCTCGCTTATCATCCTTGCTAAAAAGAAACAAGAACTTCATGGGCCTGCTCTTGTAAGCAGGGCATTCACGGTGATGTGCTATGGGATTTTCCCCAAGATTGCATGCAGGTTGTGGACTAGAAAATTACCTCGGGAGTCTATGTCCTCTCATGCAGCATTAGGTTTTGCTCGCCTCTTGTTGCAAATGAGCAAGGTGTGGCACTCATGCAGCTCCAAATGCAGCTTAATGTAGCTAAATTATCCTAGGTGGGACGTGCGTGCTCAAGCAGTAGAGAGTGTACATGTTCAATGGGAGAGACATACCTTGAAGAGAAGAGGGTGGTTACTGCAATCATCCTTGAAGCAGCCAAGCTTGCACAGTAGACCTTGATCACGTGTGCGAGAGAGAGAGAGAGAGGTGGGGGGTCGGGGGGGGGCATGGTGTTTGAAACTGCCAACAACTACTCATAAAACAAAGTGGGTGTGTGAAGGCTAAATTTTTCAGTATAACATTTTTTAGAATACAAATTTGGACGTCTGAAATATGGCACCAGTGACCACACCCCCAATGTCATGCTATGCTATTTAATTATATCACATATATAGCTTTCCATCTATTCATGCTTTCACCCAATGCGAAGCAAGGATACGAGAAACGAAACAGAAGAAGACTTCCACCTGATGTGTTCGTAGTTGCAAGACCCTACGCCACAAGCCAGGTCGATGAGGTTAAAGGTTCTATGGACTCTAGATCCTACATTATAAGAGAAGAAAATATTAAGGATCCAAAAACAACACCTTTTTCCCGCGTTTAAGAGGCACGGCCTCCATCCTTAAATCCAAAATATGACAAGAGATAAATCTCTAACTAACCAAGACAAAGTGAAAAGTACTCGACTAATCGAGTCCACCCATCCTTGAGTGGCAACCTGAGCCGGTCCCCACTTTCCACACCGCACTCACCCATTCTTTTAATGTTATCTAATTATTACCATGATAAACACAACAATGTTCCTTAATTAGTTTCTAGCACAAGTTCTTTAGTACAATCCTTTCAAACATCATTCAACAATTCTTTCATAACAGGAGTTAAAAAAAAATAACTCTATAATCCGCAAAAAAGAGAGTCTTTAGTTTCTATACAAGTTTTGCCGCTAACCACGGACTTTCTCTGTCTAACCGACAGAGCCTTTGCAAAGGTTTTTCTTAATCGCTAACCGTGAGATGCGCATACTTTCCTATTGCTAACCGTAAGGGACATCTTGCTATCCGCAAGGTAAAAAAAAGGAAGTTGATGACCTCAACTTTAATTTTCGCTAACCGCGGATTCCTCTCGCTAACCGCAAGTACCATATGGAAACAAGATTTTCTTTCAATATTTCATATTCTAAATGTTTCTTTCAACAAGATCAATCAAAATCATATTCTCAAACCATAATCATGTATCAACAGTTTTTCTTTATCAACAATAATAGTTTATAAAAACAATACTTTTACTACTTTATAAAACATATGCTTGTTTCATGTGATTGAACAATCATGTTTCTGGTCGGTTTAAGGTAAGGTCTAAGTTCATCTTACCGGTCAACATGAATACTATGCATAATTATAAATTTGTCTTACCAGATTTGGAGCGTGTGCGGCTAACGCTTTCGCTGGAGGTTGGACGGGTTCAACTTCTTCTTCGGTTGATGCCTCCGCATGAGATACCTTTGGAGTAGACACCTTTCTTCCCACCTTCCTTGGTGGTGCAACGGCATAGGCATCCTTAGAACTTCGTGTTACACGCTTCGGAGCCATAGCTTCGGAATAGATAAAAGAGAAGCGCATTGTTGGAGAGAGAGAGAGAGAGAGAGAGAGAGAGAGAGAGAGAGAGAGTGTTCAAAATCGGGTGACGACACGTCGACGATTGGAGATGGAGATGGCTTGAAGGTGAGAGGTTAAGGGAGAGAGGCTTCCTCCGGCGCGTTGTTGCGAGAGAGTTTCCGCTTCTGTAGATGTGTGTGTCAAAAGTGAGAGGAGAAGGGTCCTTTGTATAGGCCCTAGGGTAGTGCTAAGAATATTGAGAGGTTTCAAGAATAGGGGAAGGAGAAGCTCGTGCGTCGTCACGGCTCCATGCAATCTGAAAACCTCTTTAACAAATAGTCGTGCACTATCAGAGGCGGTAAGTGTTGTCTTGATTGGGATGAAATGTGCAATCTTCGTGAGTAGATCAACGACCACCATAAGTGAGTTTTACCCACCTTGTACTGTAGGTAATCCTATGACAAAGTCCAGAGGTTGAAGTTTATCGGGAAGTTTAACTCTTTCAGCCTTAATCCTTTGGCATGTTAAGCACTGGCGAACATAGCATAGTCCAATCCAATAGAAGATTTTACGTACTTCATTGAGAGTCTTTGCATAACCTGGGTGTCCTGAGTAGGGTTATCATGGGCTTCGAACAAAATAGCCTTCTTTAAGGTAGGATCCCTCGGTACACACAACCTATCTCTGTAATAGAGACAAAGTCCATCTTTTGAGAAGTGTATCATCGAAGGTATAGTCTATGACTCTCCAGATCAAACAAGGTGTTAAGATGCCTTTCTTACTTTGGATCAGATGATGCAGCTTCCTTAATCCTTTCAATGATCGGGTTGTTGGGTATAGATAAGAGTCCCACAAAAGGTTTCCGACACAATGAATCTGCAACCGTGTTTTCTTTCCCAGGGTGGTAGAGAATATCAACATCATACTCCTGGAAAAGCTCCACCCATCGCCTTTGTCGCATATTCAAGGCTGCTTGGGTAAAGATCCACTTTAAGCTCTTATGGTCGGTTATAAGTAGAAACTTCCTTCCCAATAAATAGTGTCTCCATAGATTTAAAGCATGAATGACTGCCAACAGTTCAAGATCATGGGTCGGATAGTTCTTTTCATGAACCTTAAGCTTATGTGAGGTGAAAGCTATTGGTCTGCCTTCTTGAGTTAACACTCCTCCAACTGCTATTCCACTAGCATCAGTGAAAACTTCAAAGGCTTGATTGAAATCTGGTAGCTTTAAACGTGGGGTTGTAATCACATATTGCTTAACTTGGTCAAACCTTTCTTGATGCCTGTTCCCAGTTGATCCTTGCTCCTTTCTTCAAAAGTTCTGTCAAGGGTGCAGAGATCACTGCATAATCTTTTATAAAGATTCTGTACCAGCCTGTGATTCCCAAGAATCCTCTAAGCTCACTTACATTAGTTGTCTGAGGCCATTCAACAATGTCTTGAACTTTACCGGGGTCTATTGAAATTCCTTCTTGCAAAACAATAAATCCCAAGTATTCGATCCTTGGAGAGAAGAATGAACACTTGCTCATCTTTGCGTATAGCTTATGTTGTCAAGACTCGAAGAATGTCTAACACCTTCCTTAGGTGAGCTTCATGTTCTTGTTCATCTTTTGAGTAGATCAGAATCTCATCAAAGAAGACAAGGACAAAATTGTCTAGGTAAGGCCATAAGATATCATGCATCAATCTATTGAATGTAGCTGGAGCATCAGTTAGACCAAATGACCGTATTACTATAAATTCAAAATGGCCATTACGAGTGTTGAAAGCTGTCCTTGGAATATCTGATTCCTTTTGTAACATTTAATGGCCTAAAAACTTGTGTGTAGCGGAAATTAGCATGAACATAGTGGGCGTTTCATTAGAATAGATTCCTAATGAGAATTACAAGAGTGGTCGTAAAGTCCCATCTTTCTTTTTCTGAAAAAGTACCGGCGCTCCCCAACATATTTTCTTGGTCTAATAAATCCCTGTTCAAGAAGTTGACGAAGCTGCTCCTTCAGTTCAATTGCCTCAGGTAAGGCCATTTTGTAAGGTCTCTTTGACACAGGCTCACTTCCTGGGAGAATCTCTATCTCATGGTCAATTTCTCGGGTTGGAGGAAGGGAGGTAAGGTCTTCAGGAAAAATATTTGAATATTCATGAAGCCAAGAGGGTTTTGTATCACTTGAATTTGGATTGACTTTATTCAACTTGACCACAAATACTTATCGACCAGCTCTCATACCTTTGAGTAGACGGTTTGCCTTCACTAATTGAGTCTTTGGGCTCCCACTTTTCCCTTGCACTTTGACTTGCCTTGCTTGACTATCTCTAAAGCTCAAACTACCTTGACCACAATGGATGCAAGCCCGATTCTTAGATAACCAATCCATCCCAAGAATCCCATCGTACATTCCAACTGGTAGGTTTCTAAAGAAAGCTAAAGTAGTGTGCCCTCCTAGTTCCCACAGAATGTCGAGATACTACGGTTTTCCCATTTGCCAATTCTACTGTCATAGGTTTAACTTGTTTTTGGTTTAGGTTAAACTTTCGTAAACATTTTGGGGATAGAAAAGAATGGGTACTGCCACAATCGATGAGAAGGTTAAAAGATTTACCTTGATGAGTGGCTGGGGTCAAAATAACAGCGAATTGCCGTTGAGCTCCAGGGTTGTCAATAGCTACATAGATAGTCACTCTTTCTTCTTCTTCACCAATGGTAGGTTCTTCTATGGTTACACGTGCATGTGCATTCCTACCTTGACCTCTTCCAAATTTCCTTGCTGCTCTTCCTTGCCCTCGTCCACGTCCACCACCTCGTCCAGTGTTATTTCCAATAGGATGATGTCTTCGGTCTGCCTTCGTTGCTACTGCTTCTCTGTTAGATAAGTGTGGATATCTATTTCAGTAATGTCCCAGTTCTCTACACTCAAGGCATTGAACATCAAACCTTGCAAGATTTTGCACATTTGCAGCATAGGCTCTTTGTGGATGCATGTCATTATTGGGAAATCTTACCGGTCGTCTAGCACCATTAAAACTCTGATTTTGTTCAACTCTCCTCCTTATGCCTTGCTCCTTCATCAAAGGTTTGACTTGCAATAAAGCATCTTGCACAGTGGTAGGTTTCATGGCTTCTAGTCATGAGCTAATTGGTTCTCTTAAAGCTTGGAAAAGTCGAGAGCTACTTGTTGCTCTATCGTCATTGGTGGTGCATAATGCCTAAGATTTACAAACTTTGAGTAATACTCTTCCAGGGATATGCTGTATTGCTTCAAGCTAAAGAACTCGTTCATCTTTAACGCTTCATGAGCAGGGGGTAAGTATCTTTCTTTCACTACTTTCTTGATTTCCCTCCAATTCTGGGAATTTTCTAACACTCCCATGTCACGGCAATGTTGTTTCCACCATAATTTGGCTTCACCCGTAAGGAGAAACATCCCCAGCATCGCTTGGTTTGTAGGTGCAGTCTTGGCAGCTGAGAAATAATTGTCCATAGCTTCAATCTAGACTTCTGCATCCTTTTCCACATTGGCACCTTCGCCCTTAAAAGAAGGTGGTTGCATTTGTTTGAGCAACAATTTCTTCTCCTGAACTTCCGTGTATAAAGCATCGTTTCGAGGATTCTCCAATATAGGAGTAATTTGAGAGTTCTCCAGCAAATTTTTCACACCAATGCTTAAAATAACTTAAGTCATTAAAGTATTGGGCTTATCTAGTCCTTTAGAGTTCAACACATTATTCAATTAATCATGACTTACCCAGTCCATCAAACTCAAACACATGACTTATCCAATCATAACTTAATCCAATCACATGACTTAACCAGTCATGGATTTTCACCAACAATTAGTCAATGACTTGACCACTCAATCAATTCTTTTGAACAAAACAAGTAAGTTTATTATTTGCAACACATACACATTAACATGCTTTCTGTCCATAGCACTAGTTGCATCAATTACTACCGTAAAGCATATAGGGATCACCAAATCTCAATTAAGCTCAAGAGTAAATTATTCATCAAGAGTCGATTTCTTTTCAAAAAAAATCAACGTCTTATATTGATGTAAGAATACAAATAGCCTTATTATAAAATGTTATATTAACCCTAATCCTCAGGTGTATATTTGAAGCCGTGATATTCTCGGACACTCTTTAGGAAGAAGCGCGGAGGATTTTCTATAGGGGCTAATAATCGATAAGTGGCGGGGAGTTGTGGTAATCCTGTTGTCCATCCCTTGGTCAGGAAGTGTCTAGTTCTTCCCATAACAACCACTCGGTCTTTTGGAACGACCGCAATGACCTTGTCATAGACCCACCGATTGAGGTTGGCACTTCCATCTGCGGCCATTGTTTTGACATCGGTTGGCCAAAAGGTATAGTAATGGACCAACCTTAGCTCCTCGCACCATTTGATGCGGCAAAGATCATTATTCAAATTCCCTAAGCTTCCAGCTCTGATGGTAAAAGTACTCCCTCGAGGCCACCAGGCTCGAGACCATCCTCGTTGGGTTCGAAAATGAGGTGGAGTGGTCGATATCTCAAGGATCCTCATGACTAATGCCCGATAATCGTAGTCATCTGATCGGCACGCAGACATGTACATGATGTTGAACACCTGAAATTGCATGTATGCCTCATGCTGATCCTGAAACGTGTTATATATATAAATACGTAAGAATATAAAATCAATTTAATAGAGTAATTTAGAAACAAAAGCAACAATAGTGGGAAAAAGAAAAAAACACATTCTTCCCCTACATTCCCCTCTTTACGTTGGGTTAACCTCTGTTTATCCTTGGCTCTGATACCAATTGTAAGGTCTCCGTCCTAAAAGATCGGGGCGACTTGGAAGATAGCCTTCTTTATCCTCTAAATCCGTTGATGACACCCTACTCCGATAATGCAAAGCAAGGATATGAGCAAACAAAAGAGAAGAAGACTTCCACCTGATGTGTTTGTAGTTGCACGACCCTACGTCACAAGCCAGGTCCATGAGGTTAAAGGTTCTATGGACTCTAGATCCTACATTATAAGAGAAGAAAATCCCTTTCACATATTAAGGATCCAAAAACAACGCTTTTTTCCCCGTGTTTAAGAGGCACGGACGCCATCCTTAAATCCGAAATATGACAAGAGATAAATCTCTAACTAACCAAGACAAAGTGAAAAGTACTCGACTAATCGAGTCCACCCATCCTTGAGTGGCAACCTGAGCCGGTCCCCACTTTCCACACCGCACTCACCCATTCTTTTAATGTTATCTAATTATTACCATGATAAACACAACAATGTTCCTTAATTAGTTTCTAGCACAAGTTCTTTAGTACAATCCTTTCAAACATCATTCAACAATTCTTTCATAACAGGAGTTAAAAAAAAATAACTCTATAATCCGCAAAAAAGAGAGTCTTTAGTTTCTATACAAGTTTTGCCGCTAACCACGGACTTTCTCTGTCTAACCGACAGAGCCTTTGCAAAGGTTTTTCTTAATCGCTAACCGTGAGATGCGCATACTTTCCTATTGCTAACCGTAAGGGACATCTTGCTATCCGCAAGGTAAAAAAAAGGAAGTTGATGACCTCAACTTTAATTTTCGCTAACCGCGGATTCCTCTCGCTAACCGCAAGTACCATATGGAAACAAGATTTTCTTTCAATATTTCATATTCTAAATGTTTCTTTCAACAAGATCAATCAAAATCATATTCTCAAACCATAATCATGTATCAACAGTTTTTCTTTATCAACAATAATAGTTTATAAAAACAATACTTTTACTACTTTATAAAACATATGCTTGTTTCATGTGATTGAACAATCATGTTTCTGGTCGGTTTAAGGTAAGGTCTAAGTTCATCTTACCGGTCAACATGAATACTATGCATAATTATAAATTTGTCTTACCAGATTTGGAGCGTGTGCGGCTAACGCTTTCGCTGGAGGTTGGACGGGTTCAACTTCTTCTTCGGTTGATGCCTCCGCATGAGATACCTTTGGAGTAGACACCTTTCTTCCCACCTTCCTTGGTGGTGCAACGGCATAGGCATCCTTAGAACTTCGTGTTACACGCTTCGGAGCCATAGCTTCGGAATAGATAAAAGAGAAGCGCATTGTTGGAGAGAGAGAGAGAGAGAGAGAGAGAGAGAGAGAGAGAGAGAGAGAGAGAGAGAGAGAGAGAGAGAGAGAGAGTGTGTTCACAAATCGAGTGATGGTACGTGGATGATTGGAGATGGAGATGGCTTGAAGGTGAGAGGTTAATGGAGGGAGGCTTCCTCCGGCACGTCGTTGCGAGAGAGCTTCCGCTTCTGTAGATGTGTGTGTCAAAAGTGAGAGGAGAAGGCTCCTTTATATGGGCCCTAGGGGGTGCTAAGAATACTGAGAGATTTCAAGAATAGGGGAAGATTTCAAGAGGAGGTTGAAATCTTTTGTGAAAGAGGAGGTTGATTTCAAGATTTCAAGAGGAAGATTTCATGTATCATCTTTCAAGATTTCTTTTGTGAGATTTCAAGATTTCAAGAGGAAGATTTCATGTATCATCTTTTGTGAAAGAGGAGGTTGATTTCATGTGTGAGGGTGATCCATTTGTAATATTTTTCACCTAAAAGACCATATAGATAGAGTACTCAAGTATTCATGGAGATAAGTTCATAAAAAAGCTGATGAAAAACCTTATAATTACATGTCTTGAATGCCCTAAATCATATTCAAGAGACAAATTTGTTGGTTCCAAGTAAGTGAAGGTCCTATTCGCAGTGTTATTTTTCTTGAGAGAACAAAATAAGTACATAATTAAGAAACTCTTCTAAGAACATATATAAATGCTATGTAGTTGACCAACCTCCAATTGAACTTCAAAATATATTTCTTTCCTTTCATAGTTGAGTTGGCACTTGATATTTCTTGCAAAGATGAGGAAAGACTTGTATCCTTGCAAGGTTGTACCTAAACAATTAAAGTGTCATAAAAGCTAAATAAAAAATCAAAAGTATAAGGAAAAATTAATACCGGCTCTTCATATTTCACCCTAAATTCAAAATACACCAAGGTGAATTACGAATCAATCAAAAAACCATATTAAATGACACAATTTTAGGCTCAATCAATACTCACAACATGCAATGATGATACTTGTATGTGGCTTCCAGGAATATTAAGTCCAATGGAATCATGATTGATTGATTCAATTTGAACCCCCCATAGGTCATACTTATTTCCACCACTTAGCTTTGAAAGAACTATACTCCTATGCCAACTTGCTTCGTGTTGCATCAAGAAATGGAACAAAGCAAAACTGTACCTTGAAAAAACAATCCCCATCTACATTGGATATTTTCCTCCGATATGATCTTGGATGATCCCATGATAGTCACCTTCTCTTGAAGTATACTTGCTGGAACATAGCAAACATCATCCATGCTTGATGTAAGCAAGGCTTTGCTCTCGTTTTCTTGGTTTGCATCTTTCATATCCAAATTGACCATTATTGGATCCAATTTGTCACCTTCAATGATCCCTCAACATCTCGTGGCAGAGGTTTTTCTTTGACGTATGGTTGGCTTTATCGGTGTTTGGAAAGAGTGGACTTGCTTTGAGCCTCATATATCGTCTATGTTGATTTAGCTTGAGAAAAATTTGTTGCTCTGTCATGTAGTCACCTGCATCATCTTGTTTTTCCTTATTATGCAAAGGAGATAGTGTCTTTCTTCTTTGATGGATGAACTTATCAACCGCCTCTCTCATTTTCTTGTCCTTGGCTAAGTCTGCATACATGAACTTTTTAAGTGGAAATAAACCAAGTCCTTGTTCAGTCCACCTGCGAATTCACTCCAAATTGCGATTATAGACACGATGTTCCATAAAGAAATTGTCTCGAAGAAAGGTTTTCTCCTTTCTGGAAAAATTGTTGGAGTCTTGAATTCAGGCATAGAGTCAAGGTTGATGTCACTTGAACAAAGATTTTCCTCCTCCTCCTCCTCCTCCTCCTCCTCATGTAACATTGCAAATGATTGACATATGGTGAGGATCTTTGGATGATTTGGACCTTGCTTCTCTCTAAGCAAAGGATCTTGATCTCCCTCTGCAACTTTACTTTGAGCCCAACTATGCAACACAAACCCGTGCCCACTTATGTCAACTCCTAGAGCTTCCCATGAAGCAACGGACATATACAAAATACTTCTACCGTTGACATTATTCTTGTGTATGCTGCGAGTATATCGATCTTGACCCAAGAAGGCTTCAATAAAGCATGACACTTGATGAGCATCCCATTTACAAACTCTCGCTAATGGTTCATCTTCCATGTTGACTTAGATGAGGATGACCTATACAAAAAACACATGAATTAAAAGTCACTGATGAGAACCCTACAACAATGAATCAAATAAAATTAATACACCATTGACCCCAATCATTATACCTAGTGGTGATTCTAAATTTCAAAATCCTCTATGTACGATGTTTGTGCTAGTGGACCAACACAAAGAAAGACCAATGTGATCAATAAACAACTAATATCAAACTATTAGTTTATTTCATTACATTTCAATAAGCATAAGAAAACAACACTTGGAACAACATGGAGCTCGAAAATATGAATAATTTCACCTTTTTAAAAACTCAACATCGATACAAATCAAAGAAAAGAAATATATACATTCTCTTCTAGATGGTGATGGCTCTATTATGCACATTTCCATTCGATAGAGAGAGAGAAAACAAGGACTCCAATACCCCTCACATTACAACTATATGGTGCATAAACTACAAAACATATAACATCACTCTAGTGTGTCCTAGCTCGTGACAATGCAAAGCCAAGAAATCCTCCTCCAAGATACTTAATGCGTTTTTTATGGAGAGAGTTCTTGGTGTGGGTGTGCATGTGTGTGTGTGTGTGTGTGTGTGTGTGTGTGTGTGTGTGTGTGTGTGTGTGTGTGTGTGTGTGTGTGTGTGTGAGAGAGAGAGAGAGAGAGAGAGAGAGAGAGAGAGAGAGAGACTTACCCCTTAGTTTTTCACCTTCAAGCTGTTCCTTCAAATTAGGTGTGTGTGTGTGTGTGTGTGTGAGAGAGAGAGAGAGAGAGAGAGAGAGAGAGAGAGAGAGAGAGAGAGTGTTTATGTGTGTGTGTGTGTGTGTGTGAGAGAGAGAGAGAGAGAGAGAGAGAGAGAGTTACCACTTACTTCTGCACCTTCAAGCTCACTTGAAGCTATTCTTGAAGAAAAAGAGATGCCAACTTCCAATTCTCTGCAAAGGAGCAGCGTTGCATGAGTCATGAATGCCCACGTTCGTCAATTATCTTTTCAAACTTCCAAGGAAAATTGGGCGCCTAGCCTGAGAACCTTTTATGCAAAATTTTAAAGACTTTTTAAAAGGAAGAATCAGTCACGGCACCATGACTGTTCCTTCTTTTAAAAGATTATCGAAGTGCAAGTCACCTTAGCGAGCGAGTGAAGATGGCTTCGTCTACATACATAACCCAGCACACAGGTACATTGCGAGGAGTTGATGAGTGCAACTGTCATCATCTACAGTAGCCAACATATTGTGACGAGCTGTCAGCTTGCGATAGCCAGCACATTGTGACGAGTTGCCTTGCAAAGGTGTTAGTGATTTGAGGAAGGAACCCGGACGGCTCTAGTTCTATCATATAGCTATTGCAAGGTTTACAACTACAAACGTGTTCCATCTTGCAACGACGTATTCTCCAGGTAATGCCCAATTCTCATCTTGGTTGTGTTCTGACATTAAAAAAGGTGCAATGTTAGAAATCGAAAAGAAGCATGTAGCTTTGGTTAGACCCGTATTTGCTAATATCAGTGGCTTCAAAAACTTGTCCTTGGCATCAATGGTATACCAATATAAATTTCCATTGTTATATTGTTGAAGATGATGAAACAAGAAACAGAAGGAAGACAGCAACTCAGAGTAGGAAGAAGATGGAGAAGGAGAAGACACAGAGCTTGCGTACGAGATCTCTGTAGTCTGTCTCTCTGTATTGGAATAATAGTGTATATACAAACTCAGAGCTACAAAGCTTATATGAAACCCTAAGAGATAAGGTGTCCTTTCACACCAGATGTCCAGGGGGAAAAACCCAGTGGGAGAAAAGTGCCCCTGGTGAAGCGCGTATACACACTAACACTTCTACATGTCTACAAATCCCCCCTGTAGTGATAGTGTGAATCCATACAAGGTAGCAGATCATCATGTGTATGAGAGTAAGCCCAAAGCTTTTCGGAAAGCTTCAAACTTTTCTCGTGATAACGCCTTCGTAAATAGATCTGCAATGTTATCCTGTGTAGGACAGTAAGTTAGTGTGATCTCCCCTGCATGTAGCCTTTCCCTGACATAGTGGTAGTGAACCTCTATGTGCTTTGTTCTTGAATGAAATACTGGATTCCTTGCAACTGCCATAGCACTCTGACTGTCAGTGAAAATGGTAGTGGGTGCTTGTTGACACTCACAAAGATCTGCCAATAACCTGCGTATCCATACACAATCAATTGTTGCCGTGAAAGCTGCCCTGTACTCAGCTTCACAAGTTGATGTAGCCATTGTGAGTTGCTTCTTGCTTAGCCAAGATATACATGTATTTCCCAAGAAAAAACAATTCCCACTTGTGGAATGTCGTGTGTCAAAATCACCAGCCCAATCTGAATCGTTGTAACCAAGAAGCTGCATAGAACTGTGCTTTCCATACATATCCCCCCTTGGAAAGAACATGGCAAGATTAGGGGTACCTGAAAGGTAACGAAGTATGCGCTTCACAGCCTGCCAATGATGCATACCTGGGCTGTGCATAAATCTGCTTGCTTGTGAAACCCCAAATTGAATGTCTGGATGAGTGTTGCCTGCCAAATATATCAAGCAACCAACCGCTGCTGCATAATTATGTACATCAAAAGGTTCTTCAGCATCGTGCATGCTCAACTTTGATCCAGTTTCTACAGGTGTAGAGATTGGTTTACAATTTTGCATACCAAACTTGTCCAAAATTTTATGCAAATATTTTGCCTGCAACATGTATATGCCATCCTCTGATTGCACAAACTGAATACCCAAGTAATAATGTAGCAAACCAAGATCAGACATCTCAAAGGTTTTTCTCCAAGCATCTTTAAACGCTTCAATTTCATTTGCATTATTGCCTGTAAGAAGCATATCATCCACATAAAGTGTTAGCATAATGAGAACTCCATCTCTCTTTTTGACATACAAAGTACTTTCTGTTGGACTATTCAGAAATCCCTGGCCAATCAAATAAGTATGTATCTTCTCATACCATGCTCTTGGAGCCTTTTTGAGACCATACAAAGCTTTACGCAATCTACATACCTTTTGCTCTTGACCTTTTACAACAAAACCACTTGGTTGAATTGCATAAACTTCTTCCTGCAAATCACCATTCAAAAAAGCAGTTTTGATATCCAACTGATGCACTTTCCAACCATGATGAGCAGCAATTGCAACTAGTGATCTAACTGTGGACGCACGAGAAGTGGGAGCAAAGGTTTCATCATAATCTATGCCTTTCTGTTGCGCATAGCCTTTTGCCACAAGCCTTGCTTTGTACCTGTCAACAGTACCATCTTGTTTCCTTTTTACCTTAAAAACCCACTTTGTACCAATAGGTTTTTTACCTGTAGGCAAGTACACTAGATCCCATGTATGATTCTTATGAATAGAATCAATTTCTTGCTGCATAGCATCTTTCCACTGAACACACTCTAAAGCTTGTTCAAATGAATCAGGCTCATCTGCATCACAAAGAGTGCTAAAGCAAGCCAAATCTACTTGCTCTCTGCCAAAAGTAGTACGAGCACGTGTTTTTCGTGGCAACGATGCATCCAACTTGCTATCCTGCAAAGTTTTCTGAACCCATTTAGGCAAGGTTCTTTCTTCCCTGAGAACTTCTTGCTCTTCAAGCACAATTTATTCTACATCACGAGGTGTCACATGCTGATCAAAAGATTGATCAAGATTATCAACCTATTGTGATTCTTGATTCTCCACAAAAGAAGGAAGCAAACCTTCAAATACATCATGTGTCTGCATATGAGGTACATCAAAAGCAACCATAGGTTGAGCAGTAGTTTCTGCAAAAATTACATCACGACTTTCAAAAATCTTGTTTGTAGCAGGATTGTAAAGTCTATAACCTTTACTTCCACTAATGTACCCCACAAATATACATTTGATTGCCTTATCATCAAGCTTCCCACGTAACTGCTGAGGGATGTGAGCATAAGCAAGACAACCAAAAACACGAAGATAACTGACTGAAGGTTTTCTGTCATACCAAGCTTCATATGGAGTAATGGTCTTCAAGGCACGAGTAGGACACCTGTTCAAAACATGTGCTGCACAAGCAACTGCCTCCATCCATAGCTTATGAGAAAAACTCTTAGCCTTGAGCATACATCTAGCCGTCTCTATTAAAGACCTGTTCTTCCTTTCTGCAACACCATTCTGTTGTGGTGTGTATGGCATAGTGCATTGGTGTTTAATGCCTTTCTTTCCCAAAAAATCCTTAAATGCACCTGACATGTATTCACCTCCTCGATCGGTACGAAGAGTCTGTACTTTGCAACCTGTTTCATTTTGAACCATGGCGACATAATGTTGAAAAACTGCAAACATGTCTGACTTTACTTTGAGTGGATACACCCAACAAAACCTGGAAAAGTCATCAATGAAGGTCACAAAATAAAGGCTGTTTCCCAAAGATGGCGTCCTCATAGGACCACATACGTCACTGTGTACAAGCAGCAACTTTCGTGTCGCTCTAACTGAACCATCCTGCGAAAATGCAAATCTGTGCATCTTTCCAAGAACGCAACCTTCACATACATGTCTTGGTGGCATCTCCAATAAAGACAAATCATGCACCATATTATGACGTTGTAAAGTCATCAAAGTGCCATAACCAACATGCCCAAATCTAGCATGCCACAATTCAGCATCCTGCATGGCCTGAGTCTTTGTTTCTGCAATACATACCTGAATCTGCTTTTCATAATGATCTAGCACAAATAGTCCATTTTCCAGCGTACCTGTAGTGATAAGAGAATAACCATTCTCTCGATCTCGTACAACACATCTGTCATCCTCAAAAATGACCCGAAGACCATTTTTTGCAAGAGAGGATACAGACAACAAATTCTTCTTGATCCCTAGAACATATAAGACATCTGGCAAGCATAAATCTGAACCATCTGAAATGTTAATCAAAATCTTACCAACGCCTTTGATTGGATAAGAAGCATTATTTGCACATGTCACCTTCTTTCCTGCTGGAGCTACATCCAATGAACAAAACAAATCCTTCCTTGAAGTAATATGCCTGGATGCACCACTATCAAAGTACCAAATCATTTGTGTCTTGTCAACACTGTAAGCAGAAAAATCTGAACATACTACAAAAGCATAAGAATCCTGCACAAAGTTTGCAGACTCTTCTTTAGCTGTAGAAGAATCACCAGAAGCTGAAACAACCAAACTTGACTCTTTCTTCTTTTCTTTAGCAGTTCGCTTTTTACACTCACTAATGTAGTGACCAGGTTTCTTGCAGTAGTGACATTTACCTTTCTTCTTGGACTTGTCGGAATCACCTTTAGACTTCTCTGAAGACTGTCCTGCACCAGACTTGGAGTAATGAGCACTCTCTTTACCCTTGTTTTTGTTCTGTACAACAAGAGCATGATCCATACCATCCACCTGTAAAGACTTGTTCTTACGTGATTGATCCTCCTGCAATAGCAAAGCCACTAACTCTTCAAAATGAAGAGGCTCAGGATTAGCTCGCAAAGACAGAGTCAAAGAAGTCTGAAAAGTCAAATAAGATGGTGGTAGTGAATTGAGTGTTTTGAAAACCAAGTCCTTCTCTGGAATCACTTCATCAATGCTAAGCAATTGCTCTTTAAGATCCCTGATTTTTGTAAGATGCTCGACAATATCGTCACCTTCGTCCATCTGTATTTTGTCAAGTTGTTTCTTCAAAAACTCTATTCTGGCAGCGTTTCTTCCTCCAAACATAGCTTGCAGAGTGTTCCAAGCATCCTCAGAAGTTTTGCAAGATCTGATATGTGGTGTGATTGTCCTCTTTATGTTTAAGGCAATCACAGCCATAGCTTGTGCATCTTTAGTATCCCATCTCTTTTACTGTGGAGTGACTTGTGAGGATCCTACACCAACAGCTGCACCACGACCAGGCGTGGCAGGTGCAATGCTAACTGGACGAACTTCATCTCCAGATACATAATCCCACAATCCTTTACCAACCAAAACATTTTTGGCCATAAAAGACCAAAGAGAATAGTTGGTACCATCCAATTTGTCTTCGGATGTAAAAGTAACTTCTGCTACGCTGCTCAGAATAAAATTCTGAGGGCTCGAACGGCTTCGAAGAGGGGGTAAAACCCCAAGTCACCTATTCAGAATATTCCCGGAATGTCGAGGATGCTCCCACGAGCAAATTTTCCGAAAACTGCCTGAAAACTGCGATTGCGCGCGCGGACGCAAAAACGCAAGTAGAGACTCTGCAAATCACCTTGCTCTGATACCAATTGTTGAAGATGATGAAACAGGAAACAGAAGGAAGACAACAACTCAGAGTAGGAAGAAGATGGAGAAGGAGAAGACACAGAGCTTGCGTACGAGATCTCTGTAGTCTGTCTCTCTGTATTGGAATAATAGTGTATATACAAACTCAGAGCTACAAAGCTTATATGAAACCCTAAGAGATAAGGTTTCCTTTCACACCAGATGTCCAGGGGAAAAAACCCAGTGGGAGAAAAGTGCCCCTAGTGAAGCGCGTATACACACTAACACTACTACATGTCTACATATATTGGGTGTACTAGAAAGGCTCACTACTAGAAAGGCATTCTAGTTTCTTCAGAAATTGGAATGGATCCACATGCTAGAGACAAAGAAATCTAGGTCCAAGGAAATTCCCTTATAAAAAAAACAAAACTTATGAAGATTTTGCATGGATGTAATCAATGCGTAGTGAGAACATCTGTGAAAGGAGAAACATCAAGAAATTTTACATGCTTTTGTGAGATCATTACATGTAGCATTCATATGAAAACAGGTGCTTGAGGAGCTCTGTCTCTTGCAGAAGAGCCTTCACAAAAAGCGCACACGTTCGTTGCCACAACCATGTTGGGCATAAGACGCTCTTTCCATGTGGACTGAAAACCATCCTCTTTTGGGGCAAGAAATGTTGCAATTTTTGGTGTTGATCCACTGTTGTTTTGGGACCAAGAACTCTCCCATTTTGGGGCTGATCTGGAGTGTATTTGTGAGAGCTCCAATTCCGAAAACAAGCATGCATGGAAGAAAGCGATAACCTGCCGGTGGGGCCGTCGTTTGTGTGTACCTAAGAGCTCACAAGCTTCGGCAAGCCCTATCGGGATGATCCGGCAAAGCCGTCACCTTCCTCCCTGGCCTATGTATGTTGCAATCAATGCGCATCAAGAGACACTAACCTCGAGCACATGACCATAAAGAACTTTACGTGCTTTTGTGAGCATTGCATCTTGCATACATGTGAAAATAGAGCTTAGAGACACTATCTTTGCCACACCCATGTTGGGCATATCCCGCATTCGACTTGTTCCATGGGATGACCTTCTAAACAACAAGCCCATCAAGCGTCTCTTGTGCTTTCGTAAGGTATCGCGTTCGGTATACATATCGACCCAAGCTGTTGATGCTATCTCTAAGAGAATAGCCTTCATAAAATACGCTCGCCATGTTGGGCATAAGGAGTTTCTACCATGTGGGCTGAAAACCCTCCTATTTTGGGGCAAGAAATGTTGCGAATTTTGGTGCTGATTCGTTGTTGTTTTAAGACCAAGAACACTTCCATTTTGTGGGCTGATTTTCTCCCATTTTGGGCTGATCTGGAGTGTGTTTGTGAGAGCTCGAATTCCCAAAAAAAGCACGCATGGAAAAAAGTGCTAACCTGTCACAACAGGGCTTCCGTCTGTGTGTACTTAAGAGCTCACAAGCTTTGGCAAGCCCTATCGGGCTGATCTGGCAAAGCCCTCACCTTCCTCCCAAGCCGATGTATGTTGCAATCAATGCGCTTCGAGAGACAACAACCTCGAGCACATGACCATGAAGAACTTTACACCATTTTGTGAGATCATTGCATCTTGCATACTATTTCTGGCTAGAAACCCTTTGCTTCGCATCTTACGGGAAAAAACGCAGCGTTCTTTGCCACACCCATGTTGGACATATCCCGCAACAATCACTTGGCATACATATTGACCCAAGCTGTTGATGCTTTGTTCTTGCTGAATAGCCTTCACAGAATACGCTTGCGATGTTGGGCATAAGGCGTTCCTGCCATGTGGGCTGAAAATCATCCTGTTTTTGGGCAAGGAATGTTCCGATTTTGGGTGCCAATCCGCTGCTGTTTTGGGACCAAGAACACTGCCATTTTGGGGCTGATCTGGAATGTTTTTGTGAGAGCTCCAATTCCCAAAACAAGCATGCATGTAAGAAAGCACTAATCTGTCAGCAGCAGAGCTTCTATCTGTGTGCACTTAAGAGCTCACAAGCTTCGGCAAGCCCTATCAGGATGATTTGGCAAAGCCCTCACCTTCCTCCCGGGTCGACGTATGTTGCAATCAAGGCGCTTCAAGAGACAACAACCTCGAGCACATGACCATGAAGAACTTTACATCCTTTTGTGAGATCATTGCATCTCGCATACTATTTCTTGCTAGAAGCCCTTCAGTTCGCATCTTAGGAGAAAAACACAGCGTTTTTTGCCACACCCATGTTGGACATCCCGCAATCGACTTTTTCCATGGGATGACCTTTTAAACAACAATCCCATTGAGCGTCTCTTGTGCTTTTATAGGGTATCGCGTTTGGCATACATATCGACCCAAGATGTTCATGCTTTGTCTCTTGTAGAATAGCCTTCACAGAATACACTCGCGATGTTGGGCAAGATATTTTTCTTGCCATCTGGGCTGAAAACTCTCCTTTGGGGCAAGGGATGTTTCAACTTTCGGTGCTGATCCGCTGCTGTTTTGGGACCAAGGACCCTCCCATCTTGGGGCTGATTTTCTCCAATTTTGGGTTGATCTAGAGTGTGTTTGTGAGAGCTCCAATTCCTAAAACAAGCATGCATGGAAGAAAGTGCTAACCTGTCAATAGGGCTTACGTTTGGTTGTACCTAAGAGCTCACAAGCTTCAACAAGCCCTATCCAGCTGATCTGGAAAATCCATTCACCTTCCTCCCGGGCCAACGTATATTGCAATCAATGCGCTTCGAGAGACAACAACCTCGAGCACATGACCATGAAGAACTTTATGTCCTTTTGTGAGATCATTGCATCTCGCATACTATTTTTGGTTAGAGGCCCTTCACTTCGCATCTTAGGGAGAAAAACGCAGCGTTCTTTGCCACACCCATGTTGGACATATCCCACAATCGACTGGTTCCATGGGATGACCTTCTAAACAACAAGCAACCATCAAGAATCTCTTGCGCTTTTGTAAGGTATCTCGTTTGGCATACAGATCGACCAAAGTTGTTGACGCTTTGTCTCTTGCAGAACAGCCTTCACAAAATACACTCGCGATGTTGGGCATAAGGCGTTCCTACCATGCGGACTGAAAACCCTCCTACTTTGGGGCAAGAACTTTCGGTGTTGATCCGCTGGTGTTTTGAGACCAAGAAAGCTCCCATTTTGGGGCTGATTTGGAGTGTATTTGTGAGAGCTCCATTTCCCAAAACAAGCATGCATGGAAGACAACGCTAACCTACCGACGGGGCCGTCCGTGTGTACCTAAGAGTTCACAAGCTTCGGCAAGCCTTTGAGAACGCGCTTTGAGAGACAAAATTCAAGAGCACCAGATCTCGCATACATTTGAAGACAAGACTTAGAGACACTATTTCTGGTGAAAAACCCATCACTTTGTATCTAGTGGAAAAAACGCAGCGTTCTTTACCTTCTAGACAATAAGTCCATCAAACCCCTCTTGTACTTTCGTAACGCATCATGTTTGGTATACACGTCGACCTGGTGGTGAAGACAACCCTACGCTTCCTTGCCACAACCATAGTAGGTGAGCACCACATTTGGCATACATACGAACACAAATGCTTGAGGATCCTTGTCTTGTAGATGAGCCTCTGTGTACCTACAAGCTCACAAGCTCCTGCAAGCTCTAGTTGGTTGATGTGGAAAAGTTTCGGCTGAGCCATCCACCCCCCAAACTCGCCCTTGAAGCTAGGCACACCACCGAGCTCTCACCTATGATGACAACAATGATGATATTGATGCTGATGACGATAGCGATAACGATGATGACGACGATGTCGTGGCTAATGGGCTGAAATCTGAAAATTCTCTTAATGCTTGTGGCTGAAATCTAAAATCATTGGGGATGCTGATGGGAATCCGCTAACATGACAAGGCTACGGGCTGATTTACCGTCGTTGACGATGACGATGGCTGAAAACTGAAAAATGCTAATTGATCTGTTGTTGGCAATGTTGCTTCTAATCCACTGTTGTTTTGAGACCAAGAATACTAGTCCCATTTTGGGACTCATCGGCTCCCATTTTGGGGCTAATCTGGAGTGTATTTGTAAGAGCTGCATTTTCCAAAACAAGCATGCATGGAAGAAAGCGCTACCCTGCCGGCGGGGCTACCGTCTGTGTGTACCTAAGAGTTCACAAGCTTCGACAAGCCTTCATTTTGGGACTGATCTCGACTGTATTTGTGAGAGGTCCATTTTTCAAAACAAGCATGCATGGAAGAGCTGCGGGCGGGGCCGCCGTTTATGTGTACCTAAGAGTTCACAAGCTTCGGCAAGCCTTTGAGAACCTGATTCGAGAGACAACATTCAAGAGCACATGACCATCAAGAACTTTATGTGCCTTTGTGAGAGCAACACATCTAGCATACATTTGAAGACAAGACTTAGAGACACTATTTCTGGTCAAAAACCTGCCACTTCGCATCTAGTAGAAAAAACGCAGTGTTCTTCTAGACAATAAGTCCATCAAACCCCTCTTGTGCTTTCGTAAGGCATCATTTTGGTATACACATCGACCTGGTTGTGAAGACAACCCTATGTTGCTTTCTTGCCACATCCATAGTAGACGTTCATGCAATCAACATTCTCCAAGTGAGAACCTTCTCGACCAAAGCTTGTGCATGGACAACCCTAAGCATATGCTACAATCAATGAACTTTGAAAGACAAAATCCTAGAAAGGATGACCGTTAGGGAAACTCTGTGTGCTTTTGTGAGAGCACCACATTTGGCATATGTAAGATCCCCAAATTTTGGGTCTCTTTTACAAATAAGAAAAATAGCTTTAAATATCCATTTTGGTCAAATTTTGAATTAAGATACTTGTTTAACAGTATTGGAAGCTTCTAAAGTAAAAAGCAAGGCCGTTTCCATGTCCCAATAGGCTAAACAGACGTTTGGTGCAATTTTGGAAAAATCTGTTATTTTTAGCTCTTCTATGCTTTTTATGTTTTTAGGTGTTTTTTTGCAAAAAGCAAAGTCAGATCCTTAATGTATGTGCTCCAGGGTAGCAATGGTGCAATTTTGTTAAAAAAAAATTGTTTTTTGAGTGCTTTTTACGCTTTTTGTAGCTTTCCATGATTTTTAGTGCTTTTCAGTGAAAAGCGAGTCCGCTTTCTTATTCCAATGGAGAAGGAGAACGTGTGGTTCAATTTTTTATTTTTCTTTTCTTTTTATGTTATTTTTAACTTTTTCTGATTTTCGACGTTTTTGAAAAGCAATGTGCTTTTATAATGATCTAAATATAAAAATTATCAATTTTAGTCTCCGTCGGATTTAAAAATGATGACCCGGAGCTAAAAAGGGAATAGACGTGATTTTTACGTGAATTATTTTTATAAAAAGCGGTACCCTAAATATGCAGCGGTAGTACGGGAAAGTCATAATTATGTCGGGACATCATGGTGCGGCATAGTCTAGCTACGGTTTCCATTAGTTGACCTGATACTGGTCAATGGGCCAATTTTACTGTAAAAATTGAATGGTAAGTGGAGAAGTTGACCACCAAAAGCTGTGCCATGTTTTAGAAAAGACTGAAGTCTTTTTCCAAAAGCAGAAGGCTATTCCAGGCTGAAAACTAGTGCTACCTGTAGCTTGGGCATCACTCTGACCAACTACAAAACCTATAAATTGGCATAGAGTGCTCAGTTTCACTGCCGTCTATTACGTCTACTACCTCAAGGCTATACATATCTATTATAGGGAGTGGTGCAAGCTCTTCATCACCATCTCCATAAGCTCTTCTCTCGAGAAGAAGAGAAGAAGAAGGAGGAGGAGATTCTCTCTCTACTTGCTTACTATTTAATTTCTCTCTCGTTTCACGGTGTATGCGGTCTCCGGAAGCTGTCGTGGTGAATACCTCTACATAGCTCTCATCTTTGCTCTCTTGCGGCAAATCAAGAAGCCTTTTGACATCCCCTAATCGATTCTAAAGCACCGTAAGAAGCTTTAAACTCCATAGCCATCATCTCTCTCTCTCTCTCTCTCTACGTCATTTTCTGAATAGTCACTCTCTCGGTGATTGTTTTTTCATATACAAGTGTATGTATGGATTAACCGAGTACGTATAAAGTTGTCCCATGATTATTTCATCATGTTTAACATGCTGATTTATGCACATGATGCGTTTAAGATCACGTGCGTGCATAAAAAATGCTTTTTGTTTCACGTCATAGAGGCGGTAGAAACACTGTTTTGGCTATAAATTAAAAACCGCTATGAATCAGTCTGAAACCTTTATAAAAAAAGTATTTGACTCCAAGCTCCTTGGAGAAGCACTATATAGATTCACCGGATGGACAAACCCTCTTAATCAATTGAAAAGATTGTTAAAACTTGATAATAAATGTATTTAGGTCTTCGTTATCACTTCGAAAATGCACGTTATTTATCGTTCCATAACCGGTTTTACCTACACATGTAGGGATGCAACCGAGGGAGGTACCATACGACGTCGTGAGTTGACCGAGCTGTTTATATGTGATTAATGGTTTGTTTTGGTGAGTTGATTTCAACCATTATATGTCCATAAACTTATGTGAAAGTATATGGTTAAACAACCCACACCGCATAGGTAAATATGATTAAAGTGGCTTTCTTTTGGGGTTACCGTTTGTTGTATGAGTACCATATGGGTAAAGTGATGTGATAGAGTGATAGTCTATATTATGGATCTATTGATGCATTGGGTTGAGTTCAAATACATTCATTTGCATGTTATGCATGCTCCTGAAAATGTCAAAAAAATAGTTTTGCATATGTGTGAAGTTATGGTTTATGGTTGACCTAAAGATTGGACCTATTTTACACATATATTCACCCTCCACAATGTTATATTTTTCCTGAGTATGCTTTCATTCATAACACCCATTCAGGGGTAGCACTAGTCGCTAGGTAGCTCTGGATGCAGTGTGGTTCATGGCCTAAACTCCATGCTTGGTCGGGCGCTGAGAACTCCTCCACTTATGCAAATGCTTCTCCAACTCTGATGTATATTGAAAATTGTGTAAAGGTGTAAATTTTATATTTTGTGCACAGACCCCCGGGGAGGGGTATCTCTCACCTGGTATCATATCCAATGCTTAAGGTTATGGGGAGATAACCTAAAGCCTGATACTAGTCGGGCACCATGCACGCATTCATGCATGCTATTTGAGAAAAGACATTGTATTTATGATGCATCTATAAGTGACATTGGTTGGTGGTACTTGTTTGACTTGTCTTCTTGAATGGAAGTGTTTGGTTTGTGTTATGGTAAAGTGGTTAGAGTGTTCACCAACAGTGTTATAAATTCTTTGAATGTTTGTAACAAATGGCTCCCAGAGTGACGGCTGAATGCTTTAGCCAAGGAAACAAGGTTTTGGCCATAGTGTTCAACAATATGGCGACATGGTTGACCAGGGGTGAAAGGGAACTCTGTTACTTAGAAATCGGGACCAAAGTCTACCAGGAAGAAAATGTTTTGGAAGAGTGTTGACTGTAGTTATATTACCCATCACCAAGAATCCTTCCGTCAATTCTTTATCTACATTGATGACAGTCCAGAGACTGGTCGCCAACCTTAGGCTACTTCAACTCAGAATATGGTTAGACCTAGAGGACATATTCTATTACTTGGGGATGCGCTCCTCGATGTTAAGGATTTCCGAAGTTGCCAAGAAGTTTGAAGCTCTTGCAGCTGCCATAGGAAAGGAAAGACAAGAAGATAACTACAGACCACGTTTTCGCGTGGGAGGTTTGAGAGAATACCTTGCTATGAGAGTTAAAAGAATATTTAGAGAATTAGCTACGAGACATCCATGATATTGTAATAAAGCCCTAAAAAGCAAGTTTTGATGAATAAAAGAAGCATAAACTCAGTTTTGGTTCGCATATGCACTAAGTTTTCTCTCTCTTTGTCTTGTTTTAGATGGATCTTCTTAATTGTCTTGACAAACTCCCAAAAGACTTTGCACAAAGAATCTTTTTCAGCTACTCAATTGGATTCAGTCTCCATTGGGGAATTGAAGTTGCTCAAGTTTCAAAGGGGACTAAGGATTACCTTGTTCCGAACACTTATGTAGCCTGGGACTTATATGTTGAAGCTCAACCCGAACATCAAACACAAGTGCCTGATAGGTTTATGATGAATCCATAGCTTTGGATCAAGGAAACGATCAAGGAAGGAGACGTTAAAGTACAAGGATATGTCCTTTACCTTATTAACCTATGTTCTCTTTTGGATATACCAAGTCGAGAACTCATACTTAGTAAGAAGGCTCTTATGCTAAACCAGAGATATGGATTTTCTGAGAAGGTCATAATCAGAGTATGGAAGAAGTCAAATGGCGGCAACCAATTCTATTATGTATCCGAGGATTGGTTCAATAAAGTCTATGGGCCTATTCTCAAATACAATCTTCACAATGTCACCATTACCTTTGATGACTACTAGAAACCCAGGTGCATTAGTGACTTTGCCCAAGAACCGTGCCAATGGCAGTGAACTTGAGTAAATACTTTTTCAGAAATGATGTAAATGAACGACATGCTCATGTAAACTACTTTAATGGATTATCACCCAAGGATGTATCACGAGGTGAAGAATGGTACAAAAAGAAAGACATGACTTTTAGTGCACAAGGTTAAGTTCTAAACTTTGACACCCAAGATGTAAAAAAATATAAGGGTAGAACCTTAGTTATACGGACCAAGAATTGGTTCATAGGACCCTTTTGTATTTATGTATCTCCCTAGAAACACTATGTATCTTTTGATCTTCTACAGTTATAAAAATTTGATTTTGATATAACACATATTGTTTTGAGGTCATAATATTTGAGTTTGAATCTTGGTTTTATCATTCTAACTAAGTTGAGTGATGGGGTGTGTGTGTAGATGACTATTATCTTACCTCGAGGGATGAGGACGGATATACTCTCCCACCTTATGGTAGAAGAGCATCTTCAAACCGGAGTGGAAGTACAAAGGCTTGTCACTACCACACATAACGGAGAAGAGAAGAAAAGGTTGATGTCCACGGATTGTATTGTGCCAAATACATTCCGAGCTTGGTATCACTATGCTGCAGAGAACTTCGAGTTTAGACCACCTCAACATTAACCTTCGCCTGTTAGGTATATCGAGTGGATACAATTTGAGTTGGAAAAGGCGATTATTGTCACAAATCAAATATTGTATATAAATGCGTATGAACTTACATTAAGCCCAACAAAAGAAACATGGATAGCTAGAAACATACTACCCTTAGTAATGGCTACAGGATGTTTCAGCATTGTTATGTTCAATGTGTGGGGTTGTTAATGCGAAAACAACGACCAACATTCTTATAGCCCGGTGCCTTGGAAACAATTCTTTGACTTATTTGGAAAGTCACTGATCTAGAATCCTCGCCATGTAAAAAGAAAAAACAATGCCTACAACAGAACCCAGTGCCTTGCAGATTATACAAATATACACAGCTCAATGGGGTGAGACACACCAGATGTGTTTCCAAAATAATTCTCTTACTTCAATGATTATGTCAGGTACAAGAAGGCAATTGTCCACACCAAAATGGGAGTACCAGTACCAAACAAATCTCTTACTCAACAATGGTATGACTCACACGCCAACGATGAATGTTTCATCCAAAGATAAAAAAGGATTATTGAGATCACCCATCCGACATACTCAAGAAATGGGACAGCTATGCCCCATTGGTGGAAGGATGTCACAATGGATATTACCGAGTGCATTATGTCAGAGCTAGTAGAATTTATTAGAAACTTTCGAGACGCTTTGTAGACTTTTTGGGAACCCAACAATTTTGTGATATAGAAATTTGATTAATTTATTCATTATTCTTTCTTTTATTTATCTCTCATCTTGTCTCAATTTTCTATTCTATTTGACTTAAAGGACTTGAGCAAATTATAATATTATACTAAGTGTGACCTTAGTTGATATGGTGCAGTAAGTTACCATGCCTCCTAGAGGAAATACGGCCGCTGCTAACACAAATGCACCTATTGTTTCTCAAGACACCATCATTGATAGAGACATCGATGCTGTCCTTCGCAAGTCTCAACCTGGAAATTATAGTAGGGAAGGGAAAGACGTAGGCAAGGTTCTTGAAGATTGGATTGAGTGCATGGATGACTACTTTGATTTAGCTCATTCGTCTGCAGTAAACAAAGCTATCATTGTTAAGTTCAAACTTGAGAAGACAGCCAAGCGTTGGCGGAGAGGCCATTGCACCAAAAATAATGTTGATCCTAATGCTATAACTTGGGGTTACCTTAAAACCAAGCTTAAGAAGAACTATCAGAACAAAGTTTATCATTCAAACCGTATGAATGAGTTCTTGAATGTACTCAAGGAACTAGAGATCTAGAATCATACTATCAACATTTCTTAACCCTTGTCAAGTATGCTCTAGTAGGGATGACTGAAGAGGTCAAGAAAGCTCGATTCGTGTCCAGATTACATAATCCTATGAAGACTAGACTCCAGAGTCTTCGTCTTACTAGTTTTGCAGATGTCTATGATGCAAGCAAACCCATTGAAATAGAGCTATCAACTATCGGAAAGAGGAAACAAGAACCTATTCCTGTTTGTGAAATCAAAAGGCCTCGTCCCGAAGAGGAATGAAGGTCTGGCCCGTCCACAACAAAGAAGAGATAGCTTATTACGTATGAAGACTAGACATGATCCTTTGTGCTACACTTGTCTTGATCCCGGTCATCAGTCCAGGGATTTTCCATTTAACAATTCAAGCTTCACAGGATTGGTGACAATTATGAATGTAGGAACTTCAATCCAAATCCGAATTTCGGAAATTTTAGACCTGGACCATCGATGATTTAGAGAAACTTCAACCAAAAAAACTTTAACCAAAACCAAACACAACCTTAAAATCAAGGGAACTTTAGACCAGGAAATCCACCGTTTGTTCAGAATGGACCGCCTGCCAACAATAACAACAACGGAAATGTTAACCATCAACCTCGTCCAGGGGGAGGGAAAATCAAAGACCTCCGAGAAGACCTCAAGTTAACAGAACTCAAGGGGCTAGAGGTGAAGGGAATCAAGAAAACACGTATTTTTATGATGCAATTGAACATCAGGGAGTAAATGAACAATTTTCAATAATTCAAACCCCAATGGAGTATTAAGGTAACCATTTTCCTTATTGATTTTTCAGGGAGTACACATTCTTTCATATCTCCTAAGTGCATCAGAAATCTCATTTTGCTTGAACACCCTGATACAGACCTTATAGTAGAATTAGCTATGGGTAGAAAGGTTAGATCTTCTACTTTAGTGGGTAACTTAAATTTTTTGTTTTGGATGGTCACAATACTTCTGAAAATTTTAGAGTCTTGCCCCAAGGAATCTATGATGGAACCTTAGGAATGGATTGGCTTAAAGCCAATGATGCTCACATACATTGTAAAGACGCTTCATTGACATTTGAAAATGACCAAAATTCTAGGGTTACAGTTATTGGAAAATGGGAAAAGCTTAAGCTGAGACTAGTGAACTTTACCAAACTTTTGAACAGTAATAGGAAGAACGAGAGAATTTACGCAGTAAAGCTTAACCCGAAGGAGAAGAAATTGAATTCACCTGAACTTGAATGGATAACAAAATTTGATGATGTATTTTTTGAAGAACTTCCACAATTACCATCCAAGCGTGATGTTGATTATGCAATAGAGCTTACTCCAGGAGCTCAACCAGTTGCCCATAGACCATACAAAATGTCAGTACCTCAATCTATAAACTCAAGGATCAATTAACTCAACTTCTTGAACAAGGCTTCATTCGACCCAACGTTTCTCCATGGAGTACTCCTGTTCTCTTTAATAAGAAGAAGCATAGTACTCTATGTCTTTGTATTGATTATCGTGGATTGAACCAGGTAGCAATCAAGAACAAGTATGCAATACCAAGGATTGATGAACTAATTGACGGATTACATGGAGCTTCCATCTTCACAAAGATTGATCTTAAGTCAGGGTATTACTAAATCCAAATCAAGGAGGTGGACATACCAAAGACAGGATTTAACACTCGTGTTGGACATTATGAATTTATAGTTATGCCTTTTGGACTTACCAATGCTCCTGCAACTTTCAATCGTCTCATGATCGACCTGTTTTGAGAGCATCTTGATGATTTTGTTATTGTCTTCTTTGATGATATCTTGGTTTACTCAAGGAATAGAGAAGAACACGAACAACATGTACGGAAAGTACTTGAACTTCTCCATCAAAACCAACTTTATGCTAAACGTAGCAAATGCACCTTCTTCATTGACAAAGTGGAATATTTGGAATTTATTGTATCCAAGGATGGTGTTTCTACTGATCTAAGTAAGATCGAAGCGGTTAGAGCTTGGCCTACACCTAAATCAGTACGAGAAGTACGTGGCTTTCTTGGTTTAGCAGGCTGGTATCGTACATTTATTCAAGGCTACGCTAAGATTGCATCTCCATTGACTAATACACTTAAGAAAGCTAAAGTGTTTACTTGGAATGAACGTGCTCAAGCTAGTTTTGAGAAACTCAAAGAAGATTTGGTGAATGCTCCGATACTACAGCTTCCAGACTTCTCAAAGACATTTAGTGTGTTCACTAACGAAAGTGGACAAGCAATCGATGGCGTTCTATCTCAAGAAGGAAAACTAATAGCTTATGAATCTCGTAAGTTACGTACTCATGAGTTAAATTATCCTACACATGACTTAGAATTATTGGCCGTTAAGCATGCTCTCAAAGTATGGAGACATTATCTTCTTGGAAAGAGATTTGAACTACATAGAGACCATAAAAGCTTGAAGTGGATCTACACCCAACCTGACCTTAATATGCGACAACAAAGATGGATGGATTTGTTATGCAAATATGATTTTGGAATCAAGAATATAAACCTGGTAAGGAAAATCTTGTGGCGGATGTCTTAAGCAGGAAGAGTACTTTAGTGGCTATCACAACCTCTACGACTTCTTTATTGACCTTATTCGAGAAGGTATCCACTCAGGGCCCGTATTACAAAAAATATCAATATTTGATGAACTTAAATAATCACACAGAGAAGCAGGAAAGGCAGATCAAAAGCTTTCATGTTGAAGGAGATGACCTTTACTTCAGTAACCGTCTCTGTATTCCAAACCAAGGTGGAATCAAACTTCAAATATTGCAAGAAGCTCATGGTATGCCTATAGCAAGGCACCCATGATATATTAAGACTTATGCTATGGTAAGAAAGAGTTTCTTCGTGTGATGTGTTGAACTATGTTACAAGATGTTTAACATGTCAATGTATTAAAGATGAACATATTCGATACCACGGTAAGCTTCAACCTATTGATGCTACACAAATTATCCAGATTTTATGTCGAGGTAAGGACACCTCGAATTTTTCAAGGGTAAGAGGATGTAAACCCCATATTTTTGGGTCTTTTTTAAAAATAAGAAAAATTTTATGTCGAGGTGAGGACACCTTGAATTTTTCAACTGTGGGAGGATGTAAGATCCCCAATTTTTGGGTCTCTTTTAAAAATAAGAAAAATAGATTTAAATATCCATTTTGGTCAAATTTTAAATCAAGGTGCTTGTTTGACAGTATTGGAAGGTTCGAAAGTAAAAAGCAAGGCCGTTTACATGTTCTAGTATTTAAGAAAAACTTTTGATGCGGGTTTGGAAAAATCCGCTATTTTTAGCTTTTTAATGCTTTTTATGTTTTAAAATGTCTTTTTGCAAAAAAGTAAGGTATGAGCTTTAATCTACGTGTTCCATGGAAGCTATGGTGCAATTTTGTAAAAAAGTTCTTTTTGAGTGCTTTTCACGCTTTTTATAGCTTTGCATGATTTTTAGTGCTTTTTAGTGAAAAGCAAGTCCGGTTTCTTATTCTAGTGGATAAGGGAAACCCGTGGTTCAATTTTAGAAATTTTTTGTTTTTTTTTAAACTCTATTTTTAGCTTTTCTGCGTTTTTGAAAAGCAATTTGCTTTCATGATGACGTAAATATAAAAGTATTAATTTTAGTCTCCGTCGGATTTTCAAATGATCACCCGGAGCAAAAACGGGACCAAATGGGATTTTTACGAGAATTATTTTAATAAAAAGCGATACCATAAATTTGCCTGTGCAGTACGGGAAAGTCATAATTATGTCAGGACATCACAGTGCGGCATAGTCTAGCTACGGTTTCCATTAGTTGACCGAATATTGTTCAATGGGCCAATTTTGGTTTAAAAATTGAATAGTAAGTGGGGGAGTTGACCACCAAAAGCTGTGCCATGTTTCTAGAAAAGACTGAAGTCTTTTTCCAAAAGCAGAAGGCTATTCCAGGTTGAAAACTAGCATTACCTCTAGCTTCGGCATCACTCTGACCAGCTGACTGCTCTGCAGAACCTATAAATTCGCATAGAGTGCCCAATTTCAGTGTCATCTGTTGCATCTACTACCGGAAGGCTATACGTATCTATTATACAGAGTGGTACAAGCTCTTCATCACCATCTCCATAATCTCTTCTCTCTCTCTCTCTCTCTCTCTCTCTCTCTCTCTCTCTCTCTCTCTCTCTCTCTCTCTCAGGAGTCTCTCTCTCTACTTGCTTACTATTTTCTCTCTCGTTTCACTGTGTATGCGCTCATGGTGAATATCTCTACGTAGCTCTCATCCCTGCTCTCTTGCGGTAAAGCAAGAAGCCTTTCGACAGCCCCTAATCGATTCTAAAGCATGGTGAGAAGCTTTAAACTCCATAGCCATCATCTCTCTCTACGTCGCTTTTCTGAGTAGTCACTCTCTCGGTGATTGTTTTTTTCATATACGAGTGCATGTATGGATTAATCAAGTCCGTATGAAGTTGCCCCATGACTATTTTATCATGTTTAACACGCTGATTTTTGCACACGATGCGTTTATTATCACGTGAGTGCATAAAAAATGCTTTTCGTTTCACGTCATAGAGATGGTAGGAACACTATTTTGGCTATAAATCACAACCCTCTATGAATCAGCCTGAACCCTTTACACCAGAGATAAAACACATCATTTAGAACATTTTCTCTCTCAGTTGTCATGTGAAAATCACGCATGAGCTAAAAGATATGGTCAAAAAACAGCTTGCCGCCCATTGCAATAACCAATTTTTTTGACTCCAGGCTCCTTGGAGAACCACTATATAGATTCATCGCATAGGCAAACCCTCTTAAGCAATTGAAAAGCTAGATAATCTTGATGATAAATGTATTTAGGTGTCCATTATCACTTCGAGAATGTGCGTTATTTATCGTTCCATAACCGGTTTTACCTACACATATAGGGGTGCTACCAAGAGGGGATACCATACGACGTCGTGAGTTAATCGAGCTATTTATATATGATTTATGGTTTGTTTTGGTGAGCTGATTTCAATCACTAGATGCCCATAAACCTATGTGAACGTATATGGTTAGACAACTCAAACTGCATAGGTAGATATGATTAAAGCGGTTTTCTTTTGGGGTTATCGTTTGTTTTGAGTAAAGTGAAATGATAGTCTATATTATGGAGCTGAACTTGATGCATTGGATTGAGGTCAAATACATTCATTTGCATGTTATGCATGCTCTCAAAAATGTCAAAAAATTGTTTTTGCACATGTGTGAAGTTATGGTTTATGGTTGACTTAAAGATCGGAGCTGTTTTACACTCCATTCCAGCATCATCGAGCCCTTCCTCGTCTAGCGGCCCTTCAAGGTCGATCAACACCATATGCTCATCAACTCCAACCACCTGCTCTTCAATCACCTCTTCTACCGCTGCATCATGCTCCTCCATGGAAGAGAGAAACTCGTTCTCTACTGCATCCACCTTGACTTCCTCCATAGACACTACTGCTCTATCACTCTTGGCAAAATTCTGCACATGTTGCACCACCATGGCACATTCTATTGCTACTTTCATCAGCAAAGCCATTAGCATTGCCCCACACACCAACTTCACTTGCATATCATCATCGGTAGGTCTAGACCGCACCATTTGGCTTTCATCAAGCATCTCGGCTTGCTCTGTTCCCTGCTCTTCTTGCACATGGGCTACTACCATAGCATCAAACATATAAGAGGGCAGCTTTACCTTTACCAGTTCAGGTTCATCAGATTCTGTCTCTTTGTCATAGGATGTGGACTCATCCGCTCTATTCTCCTTGCTTGTCTCCCAGCTAATCGAGCTTTTATCATCATCATCACCGACATCATTTACCGACTCCATATCTACATCTCCTTCCGCTTGTGCTGCTACACAAAAGCTTGACCATATTCACCGCTTTGCAAACTGTCTTTATCAGCTTCTGAACCCTCGGTATCTGCATCTCGATTGAATTCTGCTACCTTTTCATGCAAACTCTCCATAAGAACATGCTTTACCTCTTCAATCCATACCGGAACCTCCACATATGCTACCGCTTTTGCATCTTGGTTCACCTCGACATGGAGCTTCTCCTCGTTGACAAGCTCTTCAACCCTCGGCACATGCACATCACAAACTGGAAACCTCCAAGGAACATTACCAATAGTAGGTCTTACCTCAACAGACTCTCCATTTTGAACAATTGGAATCACCTTGGGTCGGACCAAAGAGCACTTCGCCACCTCCGCAACAGGCATATAATTTGTTGGCTTTAACACACCCAGCTCCAACTTTTGCTTCACCTTTCTGCTCTTTATCTTTGCCAGATAGACCATGTCTTCATAAGTATCTACACCATCTTCGACCTTTTCTCTAATCCTCGAATGCAAGCACTCTAGCAGCTTTGACAACTTCAAAGATTGATTGCTTTTGACCCTAGTAGCAATCTCTAACTGCTTCCAACAGACATCAAATTGCTCAATGAAAATAGAAAAATATTTACTTACATCTTGGTGTACCGCCTTTAGTCTTGCTACAGCATTTTCCATCGTAATCACCTCTCGAAACCATTCCAAAAATTGACTCTGTAACCTTTGCCATGATTCTCGATCACTGCTCTTTAAACCATCGAACCACACCTTGGTTCGTCCTCGCATCAACAGCGGCACTGTTTGTAACCTTTTTGTATCCGTCGACATACGCATTGACAGTATCCATAACTCAAAATCTGCTAACCAATCCTCAGGATCTTCAATGCTCGTAAATAAGGGGCCAAAACCTAGCTCCACCATCTCTGTCAGCTTCAAAATCGACCATCAAACACCTCGACCATCACCCAACCGCTTAGTTGGCTAAAAAACACCGCTTCCAACCTCAAATTGGAGCATCAAACAGCTCCTCCATGGGGCCCCCAGAAGATGGAGAGGGGGAATAGGAAACACACCCAGCACACCAAATGTCTGCCTCTCTATAGCCCAGGGATTCCACAGCACCCCTAACCTCTCAAATAACACCTTCAAATTGACTAATTTGCACTAACAACTCCACTTTAGCACAGAGGACAACTATCTCATACCTTGCAAAAACACCTTGCAGCACAAATGCACCTACCCAGCTCAACTCACCCTTTCTAACTCACAAAACACCCCGATTCTGCCCTCTTGGTAACACCCTATAAGAGGAAGGCAAACCCTCTGCAAGCAATGGCCAATACACAAAGAGCGAGAGAAAAGGAGGGGAATGGGGAGAAGAAACACAAGAAATAGGCGCAAATATTTGGTATTATTGCATAGGGGAATAGTACAATCAAGTATGTAGCTTCATTGGCAAGCTTTGCACTACACATGCTTGCAACTTTCAATCACACCCCCAGGCCAAAAAGGCCCCAAATTTTCACGTTTACATCCTTTTATAGGGGTGTCTCTAGGAGGTTTAAAAAAGAAATAATGGGTGAGCTTTCATCTCGTGCACTTCACTTGTAGCTTCATTTAGAATTTCCTTGCATTGCCACCACTTGGCACATTTGATTCTTTTGGTATCGGCATGGTGCAAACCTCTTGACTCCTTTAGCCTCTCAATTAGGCCACCCTACTTGCTCCTCTTGGGCCTTTGAATTCTCTTTCTATCTCCTGCTGTCCTCTACTATGGGAACTTCCTCTTTCATGAGGGGGGGAGGCAATAGCGAGGTCGCTCTTGCCCTCCCTCTCTTTCTCAAAACTTTGGGGCCCCAAGGGCTGCGGGATCAACCTCTTCCAGGCCACCACATCATCAAGGCCAACTGGCCTTCTTTCTCACACGCCGGCGTGCGCCACCTCGCCGCCCTGCTTTGCCAATACCGCCACGAAATGCCCTGCGCAGCGCCCAGCAGGGCAGCGGCCCTCGCGCCATTGCCAACAAGAGGGAGAGCTCCCCTCACTCTCCTCTTTTGTGCTCTCTTAAAGGCTCATGGCCCAGCATATGTAGTGTGGCTCCCAAGCCCACAGTTGCGCATATGGGATAATCTCCGACCACATGGCAGTTGTGGGGAGTACCCCCTCTTTGATTGGCTTCCAAGGCCATATAAAAAATTCCCATCCTCATTGTTTTTTTTGGCCCACCTCATAACCCTACCATTTTCTACTAAGAAGCCCAATGACCACAGTAAAACCTCCACACAATCGCCTCGATCGTCGGCTTTAATTCTTGGCCGTGCTCGTCGAATTTCAACTTCCCTGGGTCCGCGATCCAAGGTGACCAAAAATTTGAAAAATCATCTGCGCACACTTTATCTTCAGTAGCCCTAGGTTTTCCCAAGCCGTAACTTGGTGCCTGAAGGTCGGAATCACATGCCGTGACTTCTCATTAACTCCATTTGACATGCTCTACCTGCTTGACCCCTGTTGAGGCCTAGGAAACTCCAGATAGCACATTCTTCAATGCGGGCAAGTGGGCTCAGACCAGGCCCCAAAAAAATATTCTAATGGCCATAACTTGCTATCCAGAGCTCCGATTCGCAATCCGAGAAGACCGGCATGCTTCACAACTTTAGCACTACACATGTATCTAGTGACGCCTGCATAGGCCACCTGTCCCCAGTTGCCCTGTCTGTTGGGGATTTGCTACACACTTCAACTTTAAACTTTAGTATCTTGCACACTGGGGCTTCGTTTGACGAGCAGTCTGGACCTACTCTTTAGCACTTCAAGCTCTTCATTCCTGGATGTGAAAGCTGTACTTTGCATCTCCTTCATCTGCTACCCAAATTAGCCCCTCATGGAGCCTTCCTTGGCCTATAAGCCGCATCAGTCATACAACTCTGCTGCTACCTATCATCCCATGATTTTCCTAGCTCCTCTAGCCCCTTTGCCATGCTTCTGCTAGCCTGCACATATCTGCCCATGCCATCTTCTACGATCGACACACTTTGGTTGCGCCATCATTGCCCACCCCCTACTTTAGCATTTATGCTCAACCACAAAAAAGATTTATTCACCTTCTGACTGCAAAACCTGGCACACACTATGAGAAAACCAAAACCATATGTACACAGTTTTATTCTGCCTATTGTCAAACCTTCAAGTGAGTTGCCTCACCCCCTGCATCACATAGCTTCCACGTGGATTGAACACCTGTCGTTGATATCTTCCACCCATTTGTAACTGCTCACCAGAGTGTCGTACCCCAGCACCTAGACCACCATGTGTGTAGGTTTTCCATAGCCTACCTTCTGCACTCCATGCATTCCTTTGCAACTTGTCTACTCCATACCAAGCAACACCGAGCATATCATCATCAAAAAAACATGTACCTAACACCAAGCTGCAACACTTGTCTAACCCTCCCTCCCGACCAAATAAAGTGGAGGACTTCACCATAGAACCCTGTACCTGGTGAGCGAGCCACCGCATAGCTGTATCTACCATCTTTTTCATCAACCATAATTTACATACCTTCGCTGGAAGCAAAGCCACTGCTTGAGATTATCCTTTATCCACCATTGGACATGTCAACCGCATTGGAATCTCCACTCTCTTTGGCATCACAACCTCCACTTTGGCTGCACACTCCATTCCAGCATCATCGAGTCCTTCCTTGTCTACCGGCCCTTCAAGGTCGATCAACACCATCTTCTCATCAACTTCAACCACCTGCTCTTCAATCACCTCTTCTACCGTCGCATCATGCTCCTCCATGGAAGAAAGAAAATCGTTCTCTGCTGCATCCACCTCGACTTCCTCCATATACACTACTGCTCTATCACTCTTGGAAAAATTCTGCACATGTTGCACCACCATGGCACATTCTACTGCTAATTTCATTAGCAAAGCCATTAGCATGGCCCCACACAACACCTTCACTTGCATATCATCATCGGTAGGTCTAGACCGCACCACTTAGCTTTCATCAAGCATCTCAGCTTGCTCTGTTCCCTGCTCTTCTTGCACATGGGCTACTACCATATCATCAAACATATAAGAGGGCAGCTTTACCTTTACCAGTTCAGGTTCATCAGATTTTGTCTCTTCGTCATAGGATGTGGACTCATCCGCTCTATTTTTCCCACTTGTCTCCCAGCTAATCGAGCTTGTATCATCATCATCACCGACATCATATAGCGACTCCATATCTCCATCGCCTTCCGCTTGCTGGTCCACGAAATCTTGACCATCTTCACCGCTTTGCAAACTTTCTTCATCAGCTTTTGAACCCTCGGTATCTGCATCTCGATTGCATTCTGCTACCTTTTCATGCAAACTCTCCACAAGAACATGCTTTACCTCTTCAATCTGTATCGGAACCTCAACATCTGCTACCGCTTTTACATCTTGGTTCACCTTAACATGGAGCTTCTCCTCGTTGACAAGCTCTTCCACCCTCAGCACATGCACATCACAAACTGGAAACCTCCAAGGAACATAACCAATAGTAGGTCTTACCTCAATAGGCTCTGCATTTTGAACAATTGGAATCACCTTGGGTCGAACGAAAGAGCACTTTGCTACGTCCGCCAACAGGCATATAGTCTGTTGGCTTTAACATGCCCAGCTCCAACTTTCACTTCACCTTTTTTATCTTTATCTTTGCGAGATAGACCATGTCTTCATAGGTATCTTCACCATCTTCGACCTTTTCTCTAATCCTCGGATGCAAGCACTCTAACAGCTTTGACAGCTTCAAAGATCGATTGCTTTTGACCCCAGTAGCAATCTCTAACTGCTTCCAACAGACTTCAAATTGCTCAATGAAAATAGAGAAATCTTTACTTACATCCTGACGTACTGCCTTCAGCCTTGTAGTAGCTTTTTCCGCCGTAATCACCTCTCGAAACCGCTCCAGAAACTGACTCTGCAACCTTTTCCATGATTCCCCATCACTACTCTTTCAACCATCGAACCACACCTTGGCTCGTCCTTGCATCAACAGAGGCACCATCTGTAACCTTTTAGCATCTGTCGACATATGCATTGACAGCATCCATAACTAAAAATCTGCTAACCAATCCTCAGGATCTTCAATGCTTGTAAATATGGGGCCAAAACCTAGCTCCACCATCTGTGTCAGCTTCAAACTTGACCATCAAACACCTCGACCATCACCCAACCGCTTAGTTGGCTAAAAAACACCGCTTCCAACCTCAAATTGGAGCATCAGACACCTCTTCCATGGGGTCACCAGAAGATGGAGAGGGGGAATAGCGAACACACCCAGCACACCAAATGTCTGCCTCTCTATAGCCCAGGGATTCCACAACACCCCTAACCTCTCAAATAACACCTTCAAATTGGCTAATTTGCACTAACAGCTGCACTTTAGAACAAAGAACAACTATCTCATACCTTGCAAAAGCACCTTGCAGCACAAATGCACCCACCCTGCTCAACTCACCCTTTCCGACTCACAAAACACCCCGATTGTGCTCTCTTGGTAACACCCTTCAAGCCGCAGGCAAACCCTCTGCAAGCAATGACCAATACACAAAGAGCGAGAGAAAAGGAGGGGATGGGGAGAAGAAACACAAGAAATAGGGGCAAATATTTGGTATTATTGCATAGGGGAATAGTACAATCAAGTATGTAGCTTCAATGGAAATCTTTGCACTACACAGGCTTGCAAATTTCAATCACACCCCCATGCCAAAAAGCCCCCAAATTTTCACGTTTACATCCTTTAATAGGGGTGTCTCTAGGAGGTTTAAAAAATAAATAATGGGTGATCTTTCATCCGTGCACTTCACTTGTAGCTTCATTTAGAATTTCCTTGCGTTGCCACCACTTGGCACATTTGATTCTTTTGGTATCTGCATGGTGCAAACCTCTCGAATCCCTTAGCCTTTCAATTTGGCCACCCAACTTGCTCCTCTTGGGACTTTGAATTCTCTTTCTATCTCTTGTTGTCCTCTAATGTGGGAACTTCCTCTTTCATGAGGGGGGGAGGCAATAGCAAGGTCGCTATTGCCCTTCCTCTCTTTCTCAAAATTTTGGGGCCCCAAGGTCTGCGGGATCAACCTCTTCCAGGCTACCATGTCATCAAGGCCAACTGGCCTCCTTCTCACACACGGGCGCATGCCACCGCACCGCCCCGCTTTGACAAAACCGCCACGAAACGCCCTACGCAGCGCCTAGCCGGGCTGTCACCCTCGCGCCATTTCCAACGGGAGGGAGAGCTCCCCTCTCTCTCCCCTGTTTTGCTCTCTTAAGGGCTCACGGCCCAACATATGTATTGCGGTCGCCAAACCCGTGGTTCGCATATGGGATAATCTCTAGCCACGTGGCAGCTCTGGGGAGTACCCCCTCTTTGAATGGCTTGCAAGGCCATATAAAAAATTCCCATCCTCATTGTTTTTTTTGGCCCACCTCATACCCCTGCCTTTTTCTACTGAGAAGCCCAATGACTAGAGTAAAACCTCCACCCGATCGCCTCGGTCATCGGCTTTAATTCTCCTTGTGCTCATCGAATTTCAACTTCTCTGGGTCCGCGATCCAAGGCGACCAAAAATTTGACAAATCATCTGTACACACTTTATCTTCAACAGCCCTAGGTTTTCCCAAGCCGTAACTTGGTGCCTGAAGCTCGGAATCACGTGCCGTGACTTTTGATTAACTCCATTCAACATGCTCTACCTGCCTGACCCCTGTCGAGGCCTAGGAAATGCCAGATGGCACATTCTTCAATGCAAGCAAGTGGGCTCAGACCTGGCCCCCGAAAAATCTTCTAATGGACATAACTTGCTATCCAGAGCTCCGATTCACAATCCGAGAAGACCGACATGCTTCACAACTTGAGCACTACACATGTATCCACTCACACCTACATGGGCCACCTGTCCCTAGCTGCCCTGTCCGTCAGGGATTTGCTACACACTCCAACTTTAAACTTCAATATCTTGCACACCGGGGCTCCGTTTGACAAGCCGTATGGACCTACTCCTTCAGAACTTCAAGCTCTTCATTCCTAAACCCAAAAGCTGCACTTTGCATCTCCTTCATTTGCTACCCAAATTAGCCCCTCATGGAGCCTTCCTTAGCCTACAAGCCGCATCAGTCATACAACTTCGCTGGTACCTGTCATCCCATGATTTTCCTAGCTACTCCAGCCCTTTTCCTTACTTATTCTAGGCTGCACATATCTACCCATGCCATCTTATACGGTCGACACACTCTGGCTGTACCAACATGTGGGAGTTGTTTCGGTGTGATTATGATTTGTGGTTAAGGGTTGAGATTCCCTCATGTATTATGGTTGATATTTTATGGTGGAGGCCGGTGTGGCTTATGGATTTTTTTCTGGATATGATTTTACTACCAAAAGTTTTGCAGCCATGTTACATTCTAAAGTGGTTATGCAAGATTGGTTATGCCTCACCCGAGGTGCGTGGAGTGCTCACCCGTGTGAAGTGATTGGATTATGGGTGGGATTGAATCATGAAATGATCGAGATGGTTCATGGTAGACGTGTAAGTGTGAGACCTTGTATAATCTAACTACTTGGAAAAGATTGTTTGTGCATATGAAAATGCTATTGTGATTGGACTCACATGTTATGTTTCTCATGGCAGCGTCGCTAGAAAACTAGGATCTCCTTAGCCTTAGACTAAAGGGTCGTTGACCTGGGATTTGCTAGATCAGGGGTGTTGCCTAGGTCTTCTTTGTTTTTTTGTTAGACTATCTACACGGTTAGTGCATTGGGGGTTGAATGACCTACATGGCTAACACATCGAGGATTTTTCCTTGGCGTGGCCTAAACACCTGGTGCTAGGCATCGAAGAGGCATGGCACCTAAATTGGTTGGTTGGTGTTGATACCCTACCACCTACTGGTACTTGGGATCCTTTCAAAGCTCAGGTTCATGGAGGGAGGCGAAGCGGCCTCAGTTTATTTTTGGCTCAAGTAGGTTGAAGGTGTTCTGGCTCGCTCCCAGCAAAGTGAAATTCTCTGTGTCTGTAGTAGAGCAAATGTGAATGGGTGGACCGCTCGATCCCTACACAGGGTACAGTGCTCTGCCAGTTATTTTGTTATAAACTTTGTCATTGCATTAATACATGGTTGCTTGTTCCATTTAGAAGGTGCATTTAAAGATTCTCCATTGTCATTCTCTCATGTAGGTTGGAGGTGCTCTGGCTCGCTCCTAGCAACAAAGTGAAATTCTCTGTGTCTATAGTAGAGCAAATGTGGATGGGTGGACCGCTCGATCCCTACACAGGTTACGATGCTCTGCTAGTTATTTTGTTATAAACTTTGTCATTGCATTAATACATGGTTGCCTGTTCCATTTAGAAGGTGCATTTAAAGATTCTCCATTGTCATTCTCTCATGTCTCTATGCACTCTATTTCACCTTCCACTGTACTCTCTCTCTCTCTCTCTCTCTCTCTCTCTCTCTCTCTCTCTCTCTCTCTCTCTCTCTCTCTTTTCCCACAATGTGGTGTACACATATATTCACCCTCCACAATGTTATATTTTTCTTGAGTACTCTTTCATTCATAGCACCCATTCAAGGGTAGCACTAATCGCTAGGTACCTCTGGATGTAGTCCGGCTCATGGTCTAAACTCCATGCTTAGTCGGGCACTAAGAACTTCTCCCTTTATGCAAATGCTTCCACAACTCTGATGTATATTGAAAATTGTGTAAAGGTGTAAATTTTTACATTGCATGCACAGACCCCCAGGGAGGGGTATCTCTCAACATACGTACGAACACAAATTCTTGAGGATTCTTGTCTTGAAGATGAGCCTCTGTGTACCTACAAGCTCTAGCTAGTTTATGTGGAAAAGTTTTGGTTGAGCCATCCACACCCCAAGCTTGATGATGATGACGATAGCGATAATGACAACGACGACAATCTCGTGGCTAAAGGGCTGAAATCTGAAAATGCTCTTAATACTTATGGTTGAAATCTAAAATCACTGGGGGTACTGATGGGAATCTTCTAGCATGATGAGGTGACGGAATGATCTACCGTCGTTGACTATGATGATGGATGAAAATTGAAAAATGCTAATTGATCTTTTGGCTGAAAATTGATCCGCTGTGGTTGCGATGGAACGGGCGACTGTGACGAGTCTATCAGGCCCTTCCTATGCTTTCTTAATGCTTGTGGCTAAAATTTAAAATCATTGGAGATACTGATAGAAATTTGCTAGCATGACGAGGCTACGGGCTCATATGTCATCGTTGACGACAACAGTGGCTGAAAACTAAAAAATGCTAATTGTTTTACTGATTGAAAATTGATCCGTTGTCTTTGCGATGGAATGGGCGATCGTGACGAGCCTATCAAGTTGTTCCTATGCTTTCTTAATGCACCACATTTGGCATACATAGCAACCAAAGCTGGTGTTGAAAAAATACTTGAGCTTGCTTGTCAAAATCGTATGCTGCTATCAATGTGCTCCTAAAGACAACATCCTAGAACGCACGACCATCAAGAACTTTATGTGCTTTTGTAAGAGCACCACATCTGGCATACATGTGAAGAGACTATCATCCATGGCATCTAGTTACAAAATTCTAGATGTTCATTGCCACACCCATATTGTGCATAACCCAAAATCAATGTATTAGAAGAGACGACCCTAATCCCTAAAACCCATCAAGAAACTTGTTGCGATTTCATAAGGTACCACAATCATCATTCATATCAACCAAATCATGTTTAGGGACATCCATGACCTTCCTTGCGACAACCGTGTTGGGCGTATGTAGCAATCAACACGCTCTAAAAGACAACATCCTGGAAAGGATGACCATCAAGAACTTCACGTGCTTTTGTGAGATCACCACATCTGGCATACATATGAACTCCCTCACCACGTTGGTATTTTAAAGATGAAATGCTATTTTATTTTGGGCTAAAAACGTTGCTGTTTTGGGGCTGATTCATTGGCGTTTTGGGGTTGATCTATCGTTGTTTTGAGATAAAAACGTTGCTATTTTCGGGAGGATTGATACCCTACCATTTTGGGATCAATGTGTCTGTTAGGTTGTTTGTTGATCTTAGCACTAGTCTTCGCTCATTGTGAGTTTATTTTGTCTTTACTTGAATTTTCAATTCGTGATCAATTTTTCAAGGATGATTTGATTGTACCAATAAAGAATTGTCTTTTAATTTGACCGTGTTTAATGAAAAAAGGTAATGGAGGGGCAAGGGGAAAGCACCCAACTTACATTAGGAGAGGTTGCTAGTATCCAATCTCATGATATTTTTGGTAGAGGTGAATATGGTGGTGACTCGGGTCAAACTTCTTTGGTAAGCATTCAAAGATCAAATACTAGGTATGTGGAGATTGATGTAAGACTTTTTCAAAGTTGGGTAGCCAAGCATAGCTCCCTTGGGTTCCCCTTTGTTGGCTTGTGGGCCATGACGCCGTACGCAATACTAGGGGTAATGTTGTTGAGCTAGGGTATAAGTTCATGCAAGTAGGCTATATGCCAGGTCTTGGAATCTTTCTTGTCTTTGAAAGATTTCCCAATGGAGAGACAATGTATGTCATTGAAGAGGATGAGACAAAATGTGCTAACTCCTTTTGGGGAATTATCAATCGTCAATTTGACAAGGAGCTTTCACTTTCCCAAGGTTGGGCTCACCTTGTAGGCAGATTGCTCATGGTATTGGATGGAAATCATTGCCTACGTGCTTGGACTTCTAAAATCAATAATGGTATGCACTAATTGTGGTTATATAATATAGATCTTGTCCTTTTGTGCACATTGTAATCTTAACAAGGCTTCGTATAGCTTGTCATGAAGATCCTTCAAAGTACGTGCATGTCAAATGCACCATGACATGCTTCTTTGCCAATGAAGAGTGCTCAATTTTGTGGACTTTAATTGTCTTAACAGGTAGAAGATATCATGTTTCCTCTTCTTCTATTTTCTTATTCATCCCAAGTGCTTGGTAGTAAAATTAATTCGTTTTTTCAAAGCTTGACACAAACCCATATCAAGTGAACACTTGCAAGTAATATTTTCTTAATTAGAAGGCTTGGACTTGGAAATGAACAAAGTTGGAAGAAGTATTTTGATGAAGAAGCTCTTCAAGAGATTGATTCCGATATTACACATGATAGGAAAAGACATCCCTGGATTTGGTGGAAAATACCACTTAGTCTTCTCATGCAACCCTTATATCCATTACCTCTCTTTAACTTTGATCAAGCTTTATGACATCATAAATTGGCTATGATTGCTTACTTGATTGTTTTGTAGAGTGAATTTAAAGAGGAGTTGACAACAAAAATATCAGATAGTGAGAACTACAATACGGAGTATAAGCGTTGCATTCAGTAGGTGGAGCAACATCTGAAAACAAAAAAAGGGCTTCAAGCTAGCAACAACAGCCAACCCTGCATTGGGAGATAAGTGGGTTAACAAGCTCTATGCTCTAGATTGGGAGAGTGACCATAATGTAACACTTGACAAGCTTGTTACCAAAACTCAAACACCGATCTCAATAGAGAGGTAAGCTTTATGTAATTTTTGATATGTTGAAGCTTATGCTACTCTTCAAGTTTTAGTTTTGAATTCTTTTTGTGTAGAAAACTATTTTCCCTTGATCGTATATTAAGAAAAGACACGAAAGATTGTGGGGCTTTGATGGAGGAGACAAAAAATGGTGTTCTTATGTTTCATATTATTCGTATTGGTAGTGTGTTGTGGAGTGAGCGCTAGAGCTCATAGAAGGGATTAAAGAAGTAGCTTCAAATTCTCCATCAAAGTCAAACTTTTTTGTTGTTATTTTCTTACTATGTGGCGATCAAAACAAAGCTAGCATCCAAATATATTTTTCAATAAAATTGTGAAGGAGTTTTGGAATGCAGATAAATTCAAAATGTATCAAGACTTTTGGGATCCACAAAAGGAGTGGTAAGTTCCTTTTTGATGTCCAAACAGTCGTTGTGGAGTGTACTATAGAACATATCTAGCAACTTTACAAAGTAGTGAGCTTCCATATGGGTGGAAAGAAGAAGATAATGAGTATAACTTTGTGTGCTCTATTTACAGAACACGAGTTCAAATTGCACGGACAATTGTTAAGGTACAATACTCTTTTCAATATTGTGTTAATTTTTTTCTGTAGAACTTGAACATTAATTGTTGGTTGGTATCTTTATAGGGAGATCCTCAAAACTTTGCATTGACATGCCATTGGGATGGTTTTCAAAGAGAAACAACAAAGCCACAGGAGAGTGGAGTCATTGAAATAGTAGTGCTTAATGGAGGAAAAAGCTCATTAATTGGTCCATTGCCAGTGATATTTCTGTCATTGAGTTCATTGAAACTCGATAAGAAATATGGTGATACATTTCCATGTTTTCTAGAACCATTAGTAAGTGAGCTTGAATCAGCTTTTGTAGATGGACTTATGTACTCTTAGGGCAATTCTTATGACATGGATAGGAGATCACCCTGCACAATGTAAAGTGGGACGTTTGAAAGATGGAGGAAAAGTTGGATGCAGAAGAGATAAACCTCCTATGAAGAAAGTAACAGAGGGTGTGCGGATTCCAATGTAAAGTGGGACGTTTGAAAGATGGAGGAAAAGTTGGATGCAGAAGAGATAAACCTCCTATGAAGAAAGTAACAGAGGGTGTGCGGATTCCAAAATATGTATATACAAATAGCAGATATCTTGCGTGATATCCACCCTCCAAGAGATATTCTATCGAGATCCTTGATGCAATAAGAGTTTCAAAACGACAAAAAACAAAGGATCAATGCAACAAAGCTTTAGCAGAGGCAGGATTAGTAGGAGAATCACCGCTTTGGAGATTATACTATTTATATGGCTTTGATATAAGTTTGGACCTTGTTTATGATGTGATGCATATTTTGGCATTGAATCTTTTCAAAAAATTCAGTAGAAATGTTTTTGAAAGAGCATCAAATGAAATGACAAAGAGCAAAGATCATGCTGTGAAAAATGTTTCTAATGCAATACCACGGACACTTCATAGAAGTGGAAGATGGCTATTCAATGTTGTTAAGAATCATGGTAGTTTTATAGTAGAGAGCACCAAAAGTTCATACAATGGTGCTTACCACACATTTTGAGCACAGTGATGGGCATTAGAAAACTTCAGAGGTCTTTTGGAGGGCCTTTTAGTAGAGAGAGAAAAAAGAGCTCCTCCAATGAGAGAAGGGCCAATGTTACATAGAAAAATAAGCTGATACTAACAAAAATATGAAAAAAGTATCACCTACTCATTCGATGAGCCAACGATCCTTGAAAACAGTCACCGTTTCATTAAATGTGATTGTCTTTTTCACGAGGTCGGCGTCGCTTATTCAATACGGTTTTCTACATCATTCAAATTTTTAAAAAAATACAAAGTTATCAGATAATGTCAAAATTTGAAGATTTGGACACCGCCAATGTGTCCGAAATGCCCAAATACCTAGAAATCGATTGTCTACTTGCCCTGTTCTAACACCTGGAGAGAGAAAATGCCAAAAAACCTCTCAAAGGAGGTTGTAGCAGAACGACGCGCGAGGGGCACTCTAAAGTCTTCTGAAATGGCCTCTGCGTGTCGTTTTTCTACTTCTCTCTTTTATGGGAAGTAGCAAAATAGTGCACAAAGGCCATTTCAAAAGAATTTAGAGTGCCCCTCGTGCATCGTTCGGCTAAAATTCCTTTATAATGTATATAGATATTTCTTACTCTATATATACTTCTCACATATATATATATATATATATATACCCATAAAAGGGAGAAGTAATAGAACGGCGCACAGAGGCCATTTCACAAAAATTTAGAGTGCCCCTCGCGCGCCGTTTTGGTACAACCCCCTTTTTGAGGTTTTTTCGCATTTTCTCTCTCTTCGGGTGTTAGAACAAAGCAAGTAGACAGTCGATTTTTAGGTATTTGGGCATTTCAAACACGTTGGTGGTGTCCAAATCTTCAAATTCTGACATTATCTAAAATTTTTGTATTTTTTAAAATTTAAATGATGTAGAAAGCCATATTGAATGAGCGGCGCCGACCTCGTGAAAAAGACAACCACATCTAATGAAAAGGTGACCGTCTTTAAAAAATGCCAAAAAGTTAGGTTTACTTTCAAAGTATCAAGTTGTCCTTTAGGATGTACTCAATACATGCAAAGGCATTTTAAGAAAATTTTCTAGAGAAAGAAATTGAATTTCTTAGAAGGTCCTCCAAATGACCTCCAAAATCTTCTAACTTATTGAAAAAACTTTGCAAGATGTTGGAATGATTTTGATAGACATAGCTCATATCTTCTATAACTATACTCACAACCATGGTTGGCCAGTAGAAATCATCAAAGATACTCAAAAATTATTTTCAGCACGGAGAATTATTCTAGAGGAGGAAGAGGGTGAGAATGTCTCACCACTTGAACATGTTGCGGGTATGAATATCTAGTTAATACCTTATAAAACATTAATTATCCTTCAAAAGATTGTGATTAATGTGTAAATTATTGATTTTTTGTATTCATTTTCAAGTTGTGGAGAGATTCTTGATGATATTATACGCCATGGTAGTCATGATGGAAGTTGGTGCTATCAATTTGAGCAAAATATTTTGGGAATTGTAGAAATACCAAAAAATAATAGGTTCATGAATGAGCTGCCATACACAAATTATCACAATCGAGTGCTACTGTCAAGAACATTGAAACAGTTAGATGTGGAGATGGATGGTATTTCTCCTTCTGAAAGGATACTCTCAAGCATACATACAAATCTTTTGTTGCCACAAGGACTAGCTAGAGCTGATGTAAATCTTACATCTTGTACCAATTGGCATACATCATGCTTAGTGCTCGCCACCTCACAAAAACAAGCAAAGGAACTGCATGAGGGTGCACATAGACTCAATCCTTGTGCTTGCCTCAAATGATTGATAGAAAAGGAATTTCTTTTAGTCCTCTCAAAAGTAAAAGAAGAGCTTTACATAGTTGGGAGATTTTGAGCTTGAAAGACTATTGGAATCAAAGCAATCTTTATCCTAAAGGCATTTCTTACTCAAAGGTCTACATGCATGTGGAATAGTGTGAAGTGAATGATAATGTAATTGTCAATCTCTCTTCTGCTGCCAATGCAAGTCTTGAATGTATATTGAAGGGCATATGTAACATTAAGGAATTCTTATCACATGAGCACAAAAGGAACATTGAGCTCTTCTTTGTTGGAGAGTTGCCAACATACACAATTCTACACAAATGCTTCTTCTTGCCTTTGGATGGCATAGACAATATGGTGATTTATGAGATGAGTGGAATTCACGTTTGTACACGGTTATAAAAGCGTGGATTTGCGGGATATGCTCAACCTTGGATGGAAAAGGGAGACATAGTGTTGGTTTCAAGCCACAGTGATGTTGAATCTAGTTCATCTATTAGAAATGCAATGGTAATTGATGGTAATGTGCAACAACATGCTTTCAAAATATTGTTTCTACGTCAAGATCCAGAGAGTGAATATTGAAACCTGGAGGATAGAGTAAGCACCTGGCAAGATTGAGCATTTGTTTGGATGTTTTACAAGGATGGTATTCGGTTCACTATTCAAATCTTGTAGATGGCACTGCCACTTGCTTCAAAGCAAGAAATTAAATACTAGCTCATTAAGAGCACCTGTGGATCTTCTTCAACAATGTTTTGAAGCTTATTGCTATGTATTTTAGGTTGACACTCAGTTTCTAATCGATAATATTTTTGTATTTTTTGTCACAAATATTATGTAAGAACGAGATTCCTCTAAACCAATTATGTTGGGTATTGTGATTTTTAATTCTTGCATGAGTTCAATATTTCTTGATAATTAGTGATGTTAATTTGGTTATGTTTAAGATTTAGCACAAGGTTCATATCTTCTCGCACCTGCAAAAGTGAGTGGAAAAATCAAGATTCACATCCACTATACACGTGAGAAAATGATAGTTGTAAGTTTGCTGCATGACGCGGTGACTGTTTTGACTGACAAAGTCAACATTCACTATGTAAAAGTTTATTTTTCCATGGAAATTCTATTTTTATCATTGTGAAAATTTTCATGTGCTCTAAAATTCTCCGATGAAGTGTGAAAATGAGTGGGAAAAACACCCTTTTTCTCAACTAGTTAATTTTTTTGAAACTTGTAGGCATGTGAACTGGCCAAATATCTTTTACTAGTTTGCGTGGTAAAGTTTTGAATGGAAAAATTAACATCCTAACATCATAAACATTATTAATGTGAAAATTTTCAAGATGAAAGAAATTCATGATCTCAAAGGACTGCTCCTTTTGCATGGAGAAATTTTGGATAGAAAACAATATAGCATAGAAAATAGAAATTTCTATGCTCCCATAGAGGTACGAATAATTCTATAGGAAAAGATGCTGACAACATGCTAGAATGTAGAAAATTTATACTTATATCATGTATAAAAATGTTTTCAATACTGAAAAAATTATAGCTATCGTTAGAATTGGATCATTAGAACAAATTCTCATTGCAAAGTATAAGGGCTCAAAAATATTCAAGTGTGAAATTGTCAAATTTACATGGAGATTTTAAACTTTATTCACTCAAGAAAAATTGAGTGCAAAATACAAGCATAACAATATATATAAGAGTGAAAACTTGAATTCTCCATAGAAATTTATATATTATGCCTTATGAAAAATGGTATTCACACAATAGGATGTTAATGTCGGAATTAATTGTCATAATAATCAATATCTAATTCTCCTAAATGATTTTCTCATGTTAAACTGATCATTTAATATGGGGAGTGCCAGGGGAGAAAAAGCTAGAATATTGGTTAAGCTAGCAGACCAGCCACAAAAGGGATCCAAAGGAGGGAAAATAGGGATCCAAAGAGGGGGCCACCTGCAAAAGAGCCATGTGCAACAATGGGCTAAAAGACCCTAAGGTTCAGCCCATTAAGACTTCCAAAATGCTAAGGTTCCAAAATTCAAAGGTTGTGTCCAAAGGTCAACCATAGGGGAATTGGATGCTTTGTGTGTGTCCAAAAAAGTCTTTGCACATCCCTACATAGGAGGGGGCGAGCCTAGCATGTAGGGGATGAGAGAGAAAGCCACACACACACACACAAGCTCCCTTTACACAAAGGGAATGAGGGACACATATCAGCTCCCTAGCCCAGATGCCCACAAGGTGTACCCAATTCCTATTGGATGGCCTTGGAGGTGGACCAATGAGAATTAGGCTAGAGTAAATGTAGTTTAATTAATTTAAAAACACTTAATAAAAAGAACCAATGAAAATTAAGTCTCCTGGAAGACTATTGGACAGTCTCCCAAGGGGTCCAGCAGCCCAATGGCTTGCCTGATTCCTATTGGCCAGGAGGCAAAGGGGTCCAATGAGAGTTTAGTTGAATTATTAAATTACCTAAAGCTGTCACAAAAGGGGAAAGGCGGACACATGTCAGAAGGCTATCACTTATGCTGCTTAATAGTCATTGGCTAGCCTTGGGGAGGTCCAATGGGAGGATAGCAAGGGCAATTAGCAAGAGGTCTCGCCCAAGAGAGAGAGGGGGCTGATTTTTGCAAGGCATTATCACACACACACTCACACAATCTCATGTGTGAAGTAAAGAAGACTCTCTCTCCTTCTCAAGCTTTAATGGAAAGCTTACCACCAACTCCAAGCTGATGAGAAGGGAGGCTTACACCAACAACTCTTGGCTTTGTGATGCAAATCCAACCAAGAGCCAAGCTTCAATGCATGCTCATCTCCTCTACCATGCTAATTACTAAGCTAAGCTATGCTAATATGAGTGATTATGTGAGGAGATGTACATCTTTCTCGTAAGATACTCCTTCTTCGTCTCAATCTACTCTCATACCCTGCTAGCTCTCACCATCTTTGAAGGTGTGTGAGATCTTGGTCTGAGAACGGGGATAATTAATGTTGTGTTTGCTAAGTGTTTTTGCTTAGTGCATGAAGCTTTCATCTTCATTGCACTAGCTAGTCTTGAAGGAACACAAAGAATTGTATTGTAAAATGTCTCTCTTGATGGGAGAAACCATAATACAAAGCCTTTTGGAGGGGGGACTGGCTCCATGAAAATCCGCTCCTCAACTGTTGTCAATAGCTTAATTTCTCTCTCTTTTGAAAGTATTGTTCATGCTATCTAACTAGGTGTTATACTTTTTGTTGCTCTCTCCACCCAAGCACTCTTGTAATTTCTCATTAGGAATCTATTCTAATGAAATGCCCACTATGTTCATGCTAATTTCCGCTACACACAAGTTTGCAGGCCATTAAATGGTACATTGGTATCAGAGCACAAGTTTTCTCTTTTCTAGCTCAAGAAGGGAGGTCCTCAAGCTAGCTATAAATGGTTGGTATTATTAATTGTCTGTGAGTAAGTAGAATAGGGATTTTTGAGCCTTGCAGTGCGCCTGCCTTCGTGCAGTTTTTAACGGGGCATCACCGTCGAGAGCTATGGTCTTAATAGTGGAGTCCTACGGGGCTTTTCTATGGCTTAACCACTATTGAGCTATTAGAAGCTTGACAGGAGCCGGTGCTGTTTTGGTGTTGAACGACCCTCTCTTCTATTCCTTGCAATTAATGGTATTCAAGACATAGGTACAGTAGCTTGAGTGCTTTTTCTAAAGGGGTACAAAGGAGTAGCAACTAGGTCTTGAAGTGCCAAAGTACACCTAAAGGTTGTTAGAATGGCTGACAATAGTAAAGAGAGTGAAATTAATGTTGATAACTTTGATTTTGCTAATGAGCAAGCTACTAATGATGCTCCGATGCTTGTTAACTATCTTGTTTCTAGGCTTCAACAAGGCAACCCATGTCTCCAAAGTGAAGTGCAACGGCATCTCCGTGCTCATGGGATTCTCCAAGCTCATCACCATGACGAGAGAACACCTAGGAGACTTCCAAAAGAGGTCTCTCTCCGATTTGGAAAGAAGAAGAGAACCCATACGAAGGGCTCAAGAATTTACTTCTTGATGATGCATCTCCTTCCCAAACGAGAACTCAAGAGCCTCCACTGAATAAACGAGAAAGAAGTGAGTCTCCCGCCACCTCGGCGGAGATGTCTCCACGAAGACGGCGGGCTAAACGCTCTCCATCACCACCAAAGCGGAGAAGACCATCGCACCCTTCTCCACACCATAATTCAAAGAGGGATGATAAAAAGCAAGAGAAGAAAAATGACACCCTCTTCTCCATCTTCTTCATCCTCTTCCTCTTATGAAAGTGATGGTGAAGACGACGAAGATCAAGACAAGAAAAAGGCGAAAAAGAGGTCACCCTCTTCTCCACCTTCTTCAAATTCTTCACCTTCTGAAGAAAGTGATGGTGCAACCTTTGAACCATAAAAAAGAAGAGGCCATAGGAAATCCTATGCCGCATGGAAGAGGTCATCCAAGCTGAAGAAGTTTAAAGAGGGAGGGAAGAGCATCTCTTTCCTTACCTATGATGGCACCTTTGGTGCTACGGACAAAGTCTTGGCCTTTATCCAACAATTGGATGCGGCGTTTGGAGATGAGGGCTTCATGGAGTCCTCTAAGCTACGCCATGTAGCTATGCACTTTCAAAAGTCCGTCAGGCAATGGTGGTCTAGCCTACGAGCCAATGGTGAAGCTCCACGAACATGGAAAGCTTTAAGAGCTTCCATTATGAAGCAGTTCTTTGGCCACCGATGCTAAAGACAAAGTACTCATCGAATGGCCAAGAAATGGTGGAGTATGTCAACTCCCAAAGGCCATGTACCATATCGGCGGTAATACACCATACTATGGTGGCCTCTCGAATCAATTTCCATACTATGGTGGCCTCTCGAATCAATTTCCAAACGGGGGCTAAAAGAAATGATAAGCCCATGGAAAACAAGGGCTTCAACGAGCCTAAGGGGAAGGACAATGTCCAAAAGTCTCCTAAGGGTAACTCCAACAAAGCTAAAGAGAAGGGAGTTTACAAGGGTAAAAAAAAACTCTCTCCTGAAGAGCTTGAGCGTTATCACAAGGATAACCAGTGTTTCAAGTGCGGCGAACAAGGGCATGCGTACCGCGCTTGTCCCCAAAAGAACAACCGCCAAGATCCTCCTAGAGCTTCCTTGGTTGAAATCCAAGAGGAGGAGACTCACCAAACTCACCACAAAGGATCTCCTCTATGCCATGCTTGGGGAAAGGTAAGAGAACATGATGCTTTTATTCTCTTTGACCCTGGTTCTACTCACAATTTTATATCTTTAGAGTTGGCCACCAAGCTAGGCATACAAGCTTACGAGATGGGAGATGTCCTACCCACAGATAGTGCCTTCAAGGGGCAAGAAGCTTCAGTCACTCCCTTAATCAGGAAATTGAGTCTTCCTGCCCAAGGCTATGTGGACAAAGAGGACTTCTTTATCTCTCCTCTCATGCATGAGGATGTAATCCTAGGGGCACCATGGTTTGACCGCCTGGCTGCCAATGTTAAATTCCCTGAAAGGAGAATCTCCTTTAAGTTTAGGGAAAAAGACATGTATATAGATGCTAAGGAAATGGGTAACACTATCCCCATTGTACATACACCATCTTTCAACAAGTCAATAAAGAGCTCTATTTCCGTGCACATGATTTTTGTTAAAGATTCTCAAAATGAACCTAATGCTTTAGCAAAAGAAAATAAAAGCAACCAAAAGGAATTAGAGTTATCCAATTTTCTCAAGGGGTTTCAAGATGTTTTTATTGACGACATCCCTTGTGAGCTACCTGCTAAACGAGGTAATGATGACCATGCAATTGAACTTCTTCCAGAAAGTTCACCGCCTAACAAACCTCCTTATAGAGTTTCTCAAGCTCTACAAGAGGAGATTATGCGGCAAGTGCATGAGTTAGTTGAGAAGGGCATGGTTAGGCCTAGCTCATCTTCATTTTGCTCACCTGTGCTATTAGTGCAAAAAAAGATGGCACATATCGTATGTGTGTCGACTATAGAGCACTAAATAGGATCACTATCAAAAATAGGTTTCCCGTTCCACGGGTAGAAGACCTATTTGATAAGCTACAAGGATCGACCTACTTCAGTAGGATTGACCTAAAAAGTGGCTATCATCAAATAAGGATAGTTCATCAAGACATTATAAAGACCGCATTTCGCACCACATTTGGTCTTTACGAATACATTGTCATGCCTTTTGGCTTGACCAATGCACCAGCCACATTCAACCGCTTGATGGAGAAGCTGTTAAGACCTCATCGAACCTTCGTTGGAGTGTTCTTTGATGATATTATCATCTACTCTAATTTATTAGATGAACACAACCAATACCTCCAGGTAATATTTCAAGTTTTAAGAGAGAATAAACTTTATGTTAATCGAAAGAAAAGTGAATTTTTCTTGCAAGAGATTCAGTATTTAGGTCACATTATCTCTCAAGATGGCATCCAAATGGATCCATCAAAGTTGGAGGTAATAAAAGGATGGCCTAAACCAAGGAATCTTCATGAACTAAGAAGCTTTATAGGTATGTGTGCATACTATAGACGCTTCATAGAAAAGTTCTCACAAATTGCGGGACCATTACATGACCTAACAAAGAAAAGCGTTAGGTATACATGGTCTGCTAAGGGGAACAATGCTTTCGAAAAGCTTATCTCTCAACCTGTGCTTACACTACCGGATCTCTCAAAACCATTTGAGGTCCAATGTGATGCTTGTGGTGATTGCCTTGGAGCTGTTTTGCTCCAAGAAGGGCACGCCATAGGCTATGAGAGTCGAAGGCTCAACCCTGTTGAGCAAGCTCTAAGCATATATGAAAAGGAACTCCTTGCAGTTCTACATGCCTTAGACTCATGGAAGCACTATTTATTGGGGACTCCTTTAATTCTGCGAACGGATCACCAAAGTCTTAAGTACTTCATGACACATACCAAGCTCTCCGACAAACAAATGAGGTGTGCAAATTTCCTTTCGCAAATTCATTTTCATATTGCTCACATTGTTGGCAAGCATAATCAAGTAGCTGATGCACTCTCAAGAAGACTGAGAGTGAATGCGGTTTCCATAGCTACTCACAATGATCTATCTTCAATGATAGATGAGTACGCTATTGATCCCGATTTTAGAGATGTGATTTCAGCCCTTGCATTAGGGAAGAAAGAAGAACCATTTACTTTACAAGATAGTTATCTTCTCTATGGAAATAGACTATGCGTTACTAACTGACTACGTGAGAAAGTAATGTATGAATCTCATGCTCCACCCTATGCGGGGCATAGAGGGATTCAGTCTACCTTAAAGGGAATTGAAACATATTTCTATTGGCCTACCATGAAAGTAAACATACAAGAGTATGTTTCTAAATGTGTGGTATGCCAAAAGACAAAATTTGATAGAGGGAAGCAACTTGGATTGCTTCAACCCTTGCCAATCCCTAATTCACCATGGGAGAGCATATCCATGGATTTTATCTTTGGATTGCCTAAGTCTATCCATGGGAATATGGGAATATCGACGATAGTAGACAGGTTCAGTAAAAAATCTCATTTTATACCTATCAAAAAGACTATCAAAGCCCATCAAATGGCAACCCTCTTCATTTCACAAATTTTCAAGTACCATGGCTTGCCAATGTCCATAGTGTCGAATATAGATCCTAGAATAACCAGTAATTTCTGGAAGGGTCTCTTTGAGAATTTAGGGACAAGGCTAAATTTGTCTTCGGCCTATCATCCACAAACGGATGGCCAAAGTGAAATAGCTAACCTAACCATTCTCGATCTACTAAAAGCATATGTAACGGAAGTAGATCAAAGATCCCAATGGGAGAAGTACTTACCCTTAGTGGACTATTCTTACAATAACACTGTACATACTTCCATGGGAAAATCACCTTTCGAGGTAATTGAGGGAAGATCAAAAAGTCCCTTGCTACTTAAGGTACATGGGAAGATCTTCGCTACAGATGAGTATAGCCGAGACCTACAAGAATCTTTTCAAAAGATTAAGGATGCTATATCTATCTCACAGCAAAGGAAAAAGGCTGCTGCTGACAAGCACAGAAGAGCCCAAGCCTTTAAAGAAAATGATTGGGTCTTATTAAAGTTTCCCAAGGCTCGATTAAGGCACACGACAGGCAAGAATCCTATGGGACACCAAAAGTACTATGCTAAACTAGCAAAAAGGTACCATGGTCCTTTCCAGATTCTTAGGCCAATCAAATAGATGGCCTATCAACTCAAGTTGCCCAATCATTGGCTCATACACAATGCTTTCCATGTGAGCCTATTAAAGCCTTACAAAGGAGAGCCACCTCAAGAACCAACTATTGAAGACTTACCGGAGATCCAAGACCAAGAGGAGGTGTTGCAGCCCGAGTCCATTCTCTGACATGAAGACAAGGTACTAAGAGGCGGTAAGACTATCCGACGATATCTTATTAAGTTTAAGAATTATCATTTTGAGGATGCCAGATGGATGCAAGGCATACAATTAAAGGATAACCTAAACCTTGTCAATGCTTACAATGGTTCCCAAGAGTAAGCAAATGTACAAAATGTTCAAAATGAACAAAGTTTTGTCTTATAAGACTCTCTTTTCTTTATTGTGCACAAAAATGAAGTAGTATGCATGCTTAGATCAAGTTTGTGGAGACGACCTCTCCCAAACACCAAGTAGAGCTTGTCACTCTACTATGGAAGATTGATAGGACTAATGTGCAGACATGCTTGCGGTAGCCTTAGGCTCTCAAGTGCCAAATGGACTAGTCATCCATTGTGGAATGATGTCGTAGGGTAACATAGGGATCCTCTACCCGCTAAGAAAAGGACTCATGAATATGCTTTATCTTCTCTACACCATAGTCGAGGACGCCTATGATTTCAAGAGAGAGGTAATGTCATAATAATCAATATCTAATTCTCCTAAATGATTTTCTCATGTTAAACTGATCATTTAATATGGGGAAGTGCCAGGGGAGAAAAAGCTAGAATATTGGTTAAGCTAGCAGACCGGCCACAGTAGGGATCCAACGGAGGGAAATAGGGATCCAAAGGTGGGGGGGGCATCTGCAAAAGAGCCATGTGCAACAATGGGCTAAAACGACCCTAAGGTTCAGCCCATTAAGACTTCCATAGGGGAATTGGATGCTTTGTGTGTGTTCAAAAAAGTCTTTGCACATCCCTACATAGGAGGGGGTGAGCCTAGCATGTAGGGGATGAGAGAGAAAGCCACACACACACACACAAGCTCCCTTTACACAAAGGGAATGAGGGACACATATCAGCTCCCTAGCCCAGATGCCCACAAGGTGTACCCAATTCCTATTGGATGGCCTTGGAGGTGGACCAATGAGAATTAGGCTAGAGTAAATGTAGTTTAATTAATTTAAAAACACTTAATAAAAGGAACCAATGAAAATTAAGTCTCCTGGAAGACTATTGGACAGTCTCCCAAGGGGCTAATGGCTTGCCTGATTCCTATTGGCCAGGAGGCAAAGGGGTCCAATGAGAGTTTAGTTGAATTATTAAATTACCTAAAGCTGTCACAAAAGGGGAAAGGGGGACACATGTCAGAAGGCTATCACTTATGCTGCTTAATAGTCATTGGCTAGCCTTGGGGAGGTCCAATGGGAGGATAGCAAGGGCAATTAGCAAGAGGTCTCGCCCAAGAGAGAGAGGGGGCTGATTTTTGCAAGGCATTATCACACACACACTCACACAATCTTATGTGTGAAGTAAAGAAGACTCTCTCTCCTTCTCAAGCTTTAATGGAAAGCTTACCACTGATCCGAGCCTATCACAAATTTTTGTTTATCATATTTTGTTGGTTTTCCTTGCTTCTAGAGGTTTACAATTAAAGAAAGAGTGAGAAAAACCTCTTGGAATTTTTTTTTAAAAAAATGATTTGATAGGAATTTTTTCTTGACTAGTTCACCGGAGGTGAAAGGTAGAGGGAGAACCTAGTGGTAAAGGGAAGGGAAAATATGTAAATGTGAAAAGAAAAGATATGATGTGTTTGTGGAGCCATGCACCCATGATTCAAGGGTCATGAGTGGCTCATATCATCATGGCTTCGGAGCCATATGATGATTCAAACAAATGGGACCCAAGTGGAAGACTTGGTAAAGGAAGGAACGAGACACATGATTTTGCTGAATTTTTAAAAAATACTTCCACTCCGATCCAAGAAAAGTTGTCTTCATCAAAGTTGTAGCTGATGAGCTGGAAATTCTGGCCATATTTGTTTTATAATGTTTGCATCTACGGTCTAGGAGATATAGCCAAAATGGCGGACGCCAGTTTTTTCAACTGGGGTGGAGACCACCCCCTCTACCTTTACACACACACACCCTTCCTTTTCCACATTGAGACCTTCTCTAAAAATCAGCCATTAGTCTTCTCACCCTCTTCTCCTTCCTCCTCTCTCTCAAGCTCAAAAACCCATCAAAATTCCTCTTCTAATCACCTCTCAAGTCATGCTTAATCTTGTTGTAATTCATAGGTTCTCATTCAACCCCTTTCTATTATTACTAGATATGTATTGATTTTATGTAGATTCTTTACATTTAAAAATAAGGAAGCTCTTGGACTCAAGCTATGGAGGAAGGAGTGAAGACAACACAAGTGATGATGGAGCTAATTGGTCAACAAATCACTTGGAAGGAGCTTCTTCATTGGTTGAATGTCCCTAATCAAGCTTCATTTGTACAAATTACACTTGGATCTTAACCTCACTCCTAATCACTCTCTTTCCTATATAAAGAGGCCTTCCCCTTTGTAATTTCAAGCCTCCCTCAGCCCCATTGAGTCTTTGTATCACTCACCATGAGCCCATAAGCTCATTCATTCACTCTATTCTTGCACATTCTAGAGTGCAAATTGTTTCATGCTAGTAATCTCTCCTTCTCTTACTTATGTTAATTAAGAGAAATCTTGTATATATGTGTGAGAGTGCTTCATGTGATCTTGGCTAATCCTTGAGTGGTTGTTTGGTAATCTACATGCTATTTGTGTTGGGAGTGTTTGAAGTCATCCATTCCTTGCACACACACTAAGGTTAATGCTTCATTCATAGTGATCTCTCTCTCTCTCTCTCTCTCTCTCTCTCTCTCTCTCTCTCTCTCTCTCTTTGTATAGCGGTCCTAGCCCACGCTTCCAAGACTAGGTGGTGCCCTTATCTCATTTCCCTTGTGGCGCAATGGAGTTTGTTTTGGTGTAGAGGCCGCCATTCCAAATTTCCTTCGTCATAAATCGGTGCCCCCACGGAGGAGTTCTCAAGCAGCACTCTATCAATCCTATGAAGGAAGATCCATCAAATTCTCCGAGACTTCCACTATGGTCTCCCCAAGAAGCTCGAGAAAAGAAGCGTCTTTATCGACAAACGGCACGTATCCGGGTAAAGAGAGTTAACTACACACACCCTTCTTTGCTTCAAGGAAAATCTTGTAGTCATCAAGTCCCTAGGTCAAAAAATTGTGTTGAGTGCTTTGTGGCTAGTGTGAAGACACTTCCTTTGAAGCCTCGACTTCAGGTGGTGAAAGCACTCTCAAACTCGGGTATTAACAAGTTTTTGGAGGGGGAGCTACACATCAATGGGGTACGGTATTGGCAAGAGGCTACATATGGTGATGCACTCCAACTACTACTAGCAAGAAGGCTCAAGGTGGTTGAGAGGGTAGCCCTCGAACCCTATGAACTCTACAAAGCTGAAGATGGTCACACCAAAGCTAGGCTAATCACTGATGAGCAAATTCTTCGCATCTCTCAAATGGTGGGATCCAAGAGAGCTCAACTTCAATGAAGTGCTTCATGGAAGCTTGTATTTAATGCACCAATGAATAATCCCATTTTCTACAACTTTCAATCAGTTCAGAATATTAGGGTGAATGTGCGCATTGATAGAAAGATTTTTTTCCAACAAAGATTGGTCTTCTATTTTGGAGCTGAGAGGTTGAGAGAAATATTGTTGTCCCCTGACCCTATAATATTTCCTATTTTGGAGTATAATGTATCTTTTGATGTTCACATCTTCATCTTGCTTTAAGCATACTCCATGAATCATAGGGATTTATATGGACCTTTCCAACCTCTTGCTAGACAAACTGTGCATATAATAGCTAGCACAAAGCTTAGGTTCCAAAACATCATAAGGAACTTACTAGGCCCTCGTCGTCTAGCTGAGATTAATGCATCTATCAATCCATTTATTCTACCCTTAATAAGATATGATTTGGGCCTAGACGTTTTCATCTTTGTGCTGTATTGAGAGGAAGGCAACCCACTTTTATGATGGCTTTCCCAAATTTTTTTGGGCGTAGTGGGGAAAATGCTGGGGATTTTTTGGATAACTTGGAGATGGCTTTCCTTGTCTCTGGGAGGGATGATGAAGCATTGAAATTGAGAGCTTTTCCTTTGGTGCTCAAAGAAGAAGCTAGGGTATGGTTCCAGGCTCTAGATCCAACCCAAAGAATTGATTGGGAGGGATTGAAGGTGGCTTTCCTACGAAGATTTCAACGAGCCAATTCGGCAGAAGAACTATGGCAACGGCTTCTGGCCCTTCATCAAGTTGACCCTCATGGTTATGCAACCTATGAGGAAGGTTTTCTGAAACTTTGGGGGCAATGGTCAGACTCACTAAACCCTGGTGAGCGAGCTCCCAATTGCCTCCAAAAGGATCGATTTATCTCAGGTTTGTACCCCTTGCTAAGGGAGAAGGTAAAGAGCAAATTTCCAAATGCTTTTGAAGATGCCTTAAGAATTGCTAGGCAAAAGAATAGAAAGATTCTCTATCAAGCCCAAGCTGGCCAGCTAGCTTTGGGAGGAAATATCACAACTATGGAAGCTTCTCACATACCTCCAAATGTGCCTAATGCACCAGACCTCAATAGAGGTCAACAAGAAGATATGCTCCAACAAATAAACAATCTCACAAACCAGCTAGAGGGGTTGAGAGTAAATCTTGTGCAGGGTGCAAGAAGGCCTATTGAGGGAAATGGTGGGAATCGGCCACCAATGCGACGTCAAGCAAGGGAAATGTTGTGTTACAATTGTGGGGAAAATGGCCACGGCATGTATAATTGCCCTCATCCCAGAAGATATGACTACCCTGTCAGAGGTCCTCGACAACAAGTAAGTCCTCCCCGTGCTAGAGCTCAAGCACAAGAGCAACCGCAACCTCAAATTTTGCATCCACCTTGTGCTCAAGCTCAAGCCCATGCTACTCAACCAAATGTGAGCATCATAAGGATGGAGGAGGTCCTCAAGGGCAGAAGAAACCAGGAAGAAATAGCTAAAGGGAAGATGAAGATAGATGAAGTGGCTACAATGCCTATCAAACGTGTGCGTGTCCAAGATGAAGTAGGTAAAGAAACAAGCAAGGATGCAAGCAATGAAGCAAGTACATCTCGGGAAACTAAAGATGAAGCCAAGAAGAGAAAGGCCCGTACTAGGTCTCAAATTGACATCTCTGATTTCCCTATGGGATCTCGGACACAACCTTATGACTTGACAGCTGATGTGAGTTCTCAAGGACCAAAGATTACTTGGCCACAACTACTTCATATCTCCCCAAAGCTTCGACGACAATGGTCAAAAATGGTGAGCACAAGGGCAAAGCCAAGTAAGCTAGTAAGTGTAATCAAAGCATATGGTCTCAAGGATATAGTGCCTTTGGTGGAGGCTCAAATCAAGGGACAACGGATTCCAAAAACTTACATTGACAGTGGAGCAGAGGTTTGTGTCATGACAGAAAAGCTAATGAATCAATTGGGTTTAGAGGTAATGGAATCATCAAACTTTAGGGCAAAAATGGCCAATAATGTCTCTGTCACTTGTGTGGGTGTAGTGAAAGCTTTGAGAGTTTCTGTTTTTGGAATCACTACAGAGGTTGATGCTTATGTGATGCCAGTAAAGGGAGAAGGATACCCCCTTATTTTAGGACGACCTTGGCTCATGGGTATAGGAGCTAGGCAAGATTGGGCAACAGGAGACTTGGAGTTGAGGCCTCGCATGGGTGGCCATAGTCGGAAGGTGGTTTATAACCTAAAGAATGGGTGACAAGAGAACCTTGAACTAGAGACGTCAGCTGATGAGTGGAGCTCAAGTGGATGCTCCTCATCCATGGACGAGGAAGAGAGTTCAAGTGAAGAGAGTGATAGCACTCTCGAAGTCATGGGCGTCACCATAAAGGAAACTACCTCATCAGAAGACAACCCAAGGATCCAAATGGAGAATGTGTGGGATGCCAGCCTAGAGGAGATGTTATCCAAGGATATAAAGGAAGAAGAAAAGGAGGGTTATGTAAATGTTCTCAAGAATCATGCATCATTGTTTATTTCTGATTACACTCACATTACAGGTGTCACTGCAGTGAAGCATCATATCCATCTAAAAGAAGGGAGCAAGCCAGTAGTACAAAAACTAAGAAGATTAGGAGTTGTGCAACAAAATGCACTGTTGTCTGAGGTGAAGAGACTCTTAGAAGCAGGATTCATATACCCAGTAGAAGATTCAGAATGGGTCTCCCGAGTAGTGGTGAGGCCAAAGAAGAATGGTAAATGGCGAGTGTGCGTGGATTACAAGCCACTAAATGCTGCAACAAAGAGGGACCACTTCCCTCTCCCATTTCAAGATGAGATTCTAAATGAAGTAGCAGGCCATGAGATATACACAGTGTGTGATGGCTACTCTGGCTACTTTCAAATACGCATTGCAGAGGAGGACCAGAAAAAGACTACTTTCATCACACCATGGGGATGTTTTGCATTTCGAGTCACGCCTTTTGGTCTCACCAATGCTCCAGCCACCTTTCAACGATTCATGAACATGGTCTTCCAACCTTACTTTGGTAAGTCCATAAGGGTTTTCATAGATGACTTTTGTATTTACAGCTCTAAAAGTATGCATCTCGGCAAGATTGATGAAGGATTTACTCGTTTAGCTAAGCTGGGTGGACAACTAAACAAGGACAAATGTCACATTGGGGAAAGCAAGGTTACACTATTAGGGCATGTAGTGTCCATGGATGGAATCGAGGTAGATCCTGAAAAGATAGAAACATTGCTAAATCTACCTTCCCCAACTTCCATCAAACAATTAATCTCTTTCTTGCAAAAGCTAAGATATTTGAGTAGATTCATACACTTACTCTCCCAAGTGATATTTCCTCTACAACAGCTGACTCGTCAAGAGACGCTTGTTTGGAGTGAAGAAAGTGATGGGCATTTTAGAGAGATTAAAAAAATGTTAGGGTCACTCCCTGTAATCCTCCAACCTTGTTGGGAAGAAACATTCTTTGTAAACCCTAGTGTGGGAGAAGAGGCCATTGGTGCTGCCCTCCTACAAAAAGATCCAAAAACATCCTTTATGAGGCCTGTGTATTTTGCTAGCCGCCTCATGGAAAACACAGAGAAGGCCTACACCCTGATGGAACAGCTAGTGTTAGCTCTCATGTTTGCGGTAACCAAATTTCGGCCATACTTGCTACCGAAGAGGTTTGTAATTATCACTGTGGAGGATATGTTTCCCTATGCACTACAACATATGGAAATCTCTGACAAAATAGCAAAGTGGGTGGTGCGACTTCAAGAGTTTGATTATACAATACAGGTTGAAAGAACAACTCGAGCATGCTTAGCCGACATTTTAACAAACAAGTGCTATGAAAAAGTTTTCCATTTGAAGAGAAAGGAACTTCCACCACCTCCAGCTCCAGAGGCTTTGGTCAATGCTTATAGCCTCTACTTTGATGGAGCATACAAGAGAACCAAGGATAAGGCAACTGCAGGCATCGTGGTCTTATCTCCATTGGGAGAGAGGATCCATGGTGAAGGGATCACTCTAGAAGATGTCCACTCCAACAATGAAGCAGAATATCATGCTCTAATTCATGGCCTTTGTTGGTGCCTCGATAATTCAATTAAGAGATTAAACGCTTTTGGTGACTCCATGCTTTTGGTAAGGCCAATGCAAGGTACATGGGCTTGCAAAAATGCCCGTCTCTCTACTAAAATGAGAGAAGCCAAAGCTCTTATGAGGAGATTTAGGGAGGCACAAGTACATCATGTGCCAAGAGACCAGAACAAGGATGCAGACCACCTAGCATCATCAAAGTTAAATGAGTCAATAGTGGGAGCAGTGGCCATCAAACTTCCACTTCAGCAAGGCAAGGAGGACTTGGAAGATATTATGCACATTCTGGAGCAAGGAGAGGCTCCTAAACACTTGAATGCAGGGGAAAGGCGATGGTTAGCTAGGAAGGCTACCAGGTATCGCATAGTAAATGATGACTTGTATTGTCTTGGTAAGGATGGTGTGCTTAGGAGAGTGCCTTTGAAGAGTGAAATTGAAGAGATTTTAAAAGCTTGTCACGATGATATGTGCGGAGGACACTTTGCACACGACGTCACTAGTAGAAAAGTTCTACAAGCTGGGTTTACTTGGCCAAGTCTTCATCATGATGTCAAATACTGGTGTCAAACATGTGATGAATGTCAGAAAGCAGGACCACGACGGCTCATAGCTGAACCTCAGAACCCAATAAAGGTATATGGGCCCTTTGAGAAGTGGGGAATTGATGCCATAGGGCCTCTACCACGCACTCAGTCAGGTAAAGAGTACATCATCATAGGAGTAGACTACATGAGTAGATGGGTTGAGGCTATGCCGACCAATAGAATTACTGCTAAGGATGTGAGTCAGTTCATCTTTGACCACATCTGTTGCCGGTTTGGCACCCCTCTTGAAATACTATCTGATAGAGGACCAGGGTTTAGAGCAGACTTGGTAGGAGAACTCATGAAGAAGCTAAATATTCAGCATCAACACTCTACTCCTTACTACCCTCAGTGCAATGGTTTGGTGGAAAAGGTAAATGGAATCATTTGCAAAATTCTCACCAAACAGGTACATGCCAGGCGCCAAGATTGGGACAAACACCTGAATGGAGCTCTATGGGCCTATAGAACCTCCTTCAAAACCACATTAGGGTACACACCCTTTCATTTGGTTTATGGAAAGGAAGCGCTTTTGCCCATTGAAGTGAAGTTAACAAGTCTTCGAATATTGGGTAGCCAGGTAGGCTCTCAAAAGGAGAAAGTACATCAAAGGGTCATGGATTTAGAGAGGCTACAACTGGATCGTGAAGAAGCCATCAACCACTATTCTCAAGAAGCAGAGAAGCGCAGAGAAAAGTTCAACAAAAAGCTAGCATCCAAAGACATCAAAAAGGGATCTCTGGTGCTTCGATATGACAATCGCTTCGACACTCGTAAGGATGGAAAGTTTCTTTTCCGATGGGAAGGCCCGTTCTTGGTCACCAAAAAGTTCAAAAATGGCTCTTACAGACTTCAAGACATTGATGGTAAAGTGCACAAGACCATGACAAATGGATGGCATCTAAAGCCTTATCACATCAGGATAAGGTCAGCTCAAGATCAAAGAAAGTAGGCTAGAGGCATAAATACCCCTAGCCAGGTTTAGGGGGGCTATGATCCGAGCCTATCGCAAATTTTTGTTTATCATATTTTGTTGGTTTTCCTTGCTTCTAGAGTTTTACAATAAAAGAAAGAGTGAGAACAACCTCTTGGAAAAATTTTAAAAAAAATGATTTGATAGGAATTTTTTCTTGACTAGTTCACCGGAGGTGAAAGGTAGAGGGAGAACCTAGTGGTAAAGGGAAGGAAAAATATGTAAATGTGAAAAGAAAAGATATGATGTGGTTGTGGAGCCATGCACCCATGATTCAAGGGTCATGAGTGGCTCATATCATCATGGCTTTGGAGCCATATGATGATTCAAACAAATGGGACCCAAGTGGAAGACTTGGTAAAGGAAGGAACCAGACACATGATTTTGCTGAATTTTTAAAAAATACTTCCACTCCGATCCAAGAAATGTTGTCTTCATCAAAGTTGTAGCTGATGAGTTGGAGATTCTGGCCATATTTTTTTTATAATGTTTGCATCTACGGTCTAGGAGATATGGCCAAAATGGCGGACGCCAGTTTTAGCAATTGTGGTGGAGACCACCCCCTCTACCTTTACACACACACACCCTTCCTTTTCCACATTGAGACCTTCTCTAAAAATTAGCCATTAGTCTTCTCACCCTCCTCTCTCTCAAGCTCAAAAACCCATCAAAATTCCTCTTCTAATCACCTCTCAAGTCATGCTTAATCTTGTTGTAATTCATAAGTTCTCATTCAAACCCTTTCTATTATTACTAGATACATTAGGAAATTTCGGAGGTCATTTGGAGGGCCATATGAAGAGAGAGAAAAATAGAGCGCGTCCAATGAGCATGAAGGCTACGTTACGTAGGAAAGTACCTGGAAAGACTCAAAAAATAGGAAAATAGCATAAAACTTTCACGAAACTAGGATTGTAGCATAGTAATTTCCTTCCTTTTACCGAGCTTTTAGGTGCTTGCGTGTGGTCCCACTTCTGATATTCTCTCATGGTCATTAACGTACTGGAGGGCGACCATTAAGCCCACACAAGATATTGGAATTTTAAAACACTTTCCCTCCATTAGAATGCTTTCAAAGTGAATCTCCCTCCACTAAAGCTTTTCTCTGAGAGTTATGGCATCCACGTCTTCTCGCCCAAGAGCCTCAAGGTGTTTACTGTCTCTCACACCAACAACCAACAACGGCACTTTGCCTAGAAGGCCAAATAGTAGCATATCCTCAATTACAATACCAGCTTCAATAAGTGCAGACAACCAATGGGTTGGACAAAGGATAAACAAAGGTTCATGGGTCCTCATGCAACCAAGAAGACCCAAGAGGTCTAGTGGTATCAACGTTTACCGCTCAGCATGGAAGGCCAGGGTGTTGGATTACAAAGTTGAGATCGGCAAAAGATCTGTAAAGGAAGTTCTTGTTCAGCATGTGTTTACCCATCCAGAGGTGATAGCAAACGGTGGAAATGTATCAGATATACATCAACCACGTTGCAATTGTAAGTACTCTTGACATGTGAACTTACTGATACTCTCATTATAACTTTTCTTATATATTTTGCAATGTTTCTCCCGCTTGTTATGAGTAATGTCTCTACTCTTCACAACTCAATTACATTAGATTTGTCATTTGTACTTATTGATACTCTTAGTTTAACTCTTCTTATATATATTGCAGATGTTTATCCCTCTTCTTATGAGCAATGGGAGCCTGTGGAGTGCATAATAGGCCTCTTCCATGTTGTACATGCCCATATTGGTTCTCTACAGTACTCAGAGAGGAGCAAAAAAAGATTGGCTGATGAGGGAATCTTTTTTTATGACCACTTTTACCAACTCAGCTCAGGGAATAAGAATGGCATGTTGGTGAAACTGCCTCTACCAACCGATTGGAACACTGTGGACTGGCCAGTTCCCGAGGAAACAATGGTGGAGGCAATGCGAAGTAAGCTCTACAAGGATATACAAAGGTCTCTACGTAGCTCTATTCCTACCAAACTGGTTAGAATTGCAAACTTTTGTCCTGTTGCACTCTTCATAGAGCTGTTTCATAGCTACAACATCAGAGTTACAAAAACTATGTTCATGTGCAAGTCATTTCAGCAGTCATCCTGTGACAAACTTCTTGACAAAGGATGGTATGCAAAGGAAGAGATTGGTTTACGGTGCGAGGTCACGCTTGATACTCTAGTTGTCAAGTACATGATTGCAAGCCAATCACTGTTACTCTCATTTTGGTATATGCGATCACAAATGCTAAACGGTAAGTACATTCCTATGGACCAGGTTTCTGTAGGTTTGGAAGATAATCCTACTGTGGATGTGGAAGTGATTGATAAAGAGCATGGCATACTATTGGTGGTTACAATAAGGGAGCTATGCAGTCTTCAGCATTTGCGAAATGACATCATTGAAGAGTCAATGGACAAGGAACTATCAGATTTTTCCTTTTTCTTAGCTGGCCGTAAGGTGATGCGGCGAAGAGAAAAAGATATTTTGTGCAAAGAGTTGGATGGTCGGGTTGAAGTAGTGTCAATGTAACAGATATTCTTGTAAACCCAAGTGTATACAAATGACTTTCAAGACATGAAGTTTATTGATCTCATTTTTCAATTGTGCCCTGTGAAAAAGTGTGCTTGAAATACATTTCTTTACCACGTCAAATCTCTCTCTCTCTCTCTCTCTCTCTCTCTCTCTCTCTCTCTCTCTCTCTCTCTCTCTCTCTATATATATATATATATATATATATATATATATATATATATATATATATATATATATATATATATATATGTTAGACAAGACAAAGACAGATAGAAGAATCATCTTAATTCATTAGAAAGTACAAACTCGTCCGTGAACAATGGACTGAGATACAATTTCTGTAAGTATGGAATCAGAATGTCTTCAAGGTAAAAATCGAAGGAATGCCCCTCGAAAGAAGGTGGTGAGATAGTTGTTCCCGGCGGATTTAGTTCTCCCTTTTCAGGAGTATCATCAATTAGTAGTGTATTAGTTGCATCAAAGGGTACACCGATTTGGCTAAACGGTTTGTACAAAAGAGGTAATCCTGGTTTTTTAGGGTGGTAGTGGCCCTCAACGGTAACGCATTTTCTTTGATCATACAAAAAGTCAAAATCTGACGTGTGAGCTTGGCATACACTGCAAACTATTGCAACTAGTGGCGATAAGTTTTGCCTTTGCATTGAAGACCATATGCCAACTCTGAAGTGCGGAAGAAGAAACTCAATAAATTCCTTGGTTCCTGGACGAACCACGACTCGACAAGTTCCCATCCGAAACTTTTGCAAATCCTCAAAGGGTCCTCTGTCACCGAGAGGCACCCGCATCAGCAGCAATCCATTGACGTCCAAGATAATCAACCTCTGTAAAAGTTGACAAGTACATATAAGTAGTTAGAAGCTGAACATATTTTGCCATACTTTAATAGAAATTACCGGAACAACCGTATCTACAGGTAGCAAGGGTCCATACTGGGTCTCTGTAGTGTTCATGTCGTTGTTGCTCTCCTCCGCTTTATCTTCATAGTCATCATTCAAATCTTCATCAGGGGTCTCCCCCATGGCCCTTTCTGCCTGATTCAAGGTTGATCGGCTTGCCTCATACATCCTTCCCTGATCCATATCATTTTGCTCATCCCTAGGCCTGCTTTCCTCATCCATATCCTTTTGCTCATCTATAGGCCTGCTTTCCTCATCTTGGGTTTCAGCCATAGGCTCTTTTGGCTCTTCCACTGGCTGACTTGGCTCTTTCATTGTCTCCTCCGATTGAACCTTAGCAGCTTCCATATGCTCATTTGTCCTTTCCTCATCCTCGACTCTTTGATCTTCTGCTGATATGACACCCTCGGCCCGATGCGATTCCACTGTATCGGATGTAGGGGTTTGTCGTGGTGGCACGTCATGTTTGTAAGATCAATAGTGCGCTCATCCAAGCCGCTATCTTCAAGCTCTCTAGGGCTAGACATAGTAAGCAGGTGTTGTATTAAACTTACCCGGTATCTTTGCAAATAATCATATGTGTAGTTTTTTAAAGCACTCTGCAAAATTGAAAGACCACATGATGAGAATTCTTTTATAGACTAAACCAAAACTAACTGAATGCATTGCCAAATGGGTACCTTAGTCATGAAAGGTTTTAATGCAAAGTAGCTTTGCAGGACATATTCTGCATGGAGAAGACATCTCCAGCCGCAAGAATTCCCATCGGTTTGATTTGGGACAGGTACTTCTTTGATTGGGGCCTTGTATAGTTCATACCTTCCACATAGCTTGCCATAGGCAAGCAACAACCTCTTTATACAACTGCACAAAGCAATGTCAAGATGTTAGCATGAGGCTTCAAATTTACATGGATATCTATAATAAACACTTTCTGATACAAAACACTTACAGCCTAATTTCAGGGTGGGTTCCTTTTATTGAATTGAACACCCACACTGCTGGTTGGTCAACATCAAGGCATATGAGACTCCAGTGATGGTTGTTCTCATATGGGAAGATGATCACAGTAACTTCCAGCATAGCACAGTGGAGAAACCAGCTCTCAAAGGTCCCAGATGGACTATTCTTTTGTCTAATAATTACAGACATTTGTGGATCAAGGAGAAACACCTCTGTGTGAGTGTGCAATGGGAGTTGACTTTTGATCAGGCTGCAGAGACTCTACCTGAGTTAGCAAACCTATTATCTGAGTTTTCAAAGCTAGCAAGATAGTAACACTTACTTAAGACAAGCATAGATAATTGTGTCTGAAATCTGAGCATCTGGATTCTGCAATAAATCAATGTCCACCTTTTCCAGAGCTAGCTTTCTGGTTCCATCTACAAATGGTATCTCTGCAAGCAAACCATTCTTCATTGAAAGTAGAGTTTCTTGATTCATTGCCTCTATAGACAGGGTCACATTGCACTCTGTTTGTTTCTGGGACTCCACTGCTACTTTTGCTTTCTCCTTAAGCTCTGCTTCCCTCATTTCCTCTGCTTGGCGAGCAATAGTCTCTGCCCTTGCCCTTGTATTCACATCATGTGTGACATCTACAACTGTGAGCTGTGGCACTAGCTCCGGGGGGTATAACAAAATTTCCCTCATTTTCTTATCCTTGCAGACATTGGGGACCAGCAGTTTGTCATACCTCCACCTTATTCTTTTCAATGTCTCACTATCTTTGTCCATTATAGTAACCCTGTGGGCATGGGCTGCAACAATGGTCATGTCACTGAAGTACTCCAGTAGGAAGTCCTCTGCTGCTTCCTGTAGAGCCATTAATGCCACCACCTTCCACCTTTTGGTGCCCCAGGTAGCTTCATCACATATGGACCTCACCATCCTCTGGAAGGGCAGCTTTGGTATGCATAAATCTACACATTTCTGTGCCTTTCTGATTTCTCTGAAAAGTCCCATGCAGGTTTGCAGCTTCTTCATCCTTGGCCCTTTCAGAATTTTATTTGGTTTTCCAAGTCTTTTCTTTGGGGTTGCAGATCTACCACTTGCTTTCGATGCTAATCCTGGACCCTTGCCTGCCTTCCTTGCAGTGGCTTTTGTTCTAGCCATCTTACTGTACACCAAAAGAAGAGTCTCAATCCCCTTCTCTCTTTCTATGAATCTCTCTATCTTTCTCTCTCTCTCTCTCTCTCTCTCTCTCTCTCTCTCTCTCTCTCTCTCTCTCCTTTCTATAGCTTAGCATATATAACTAGAGAGAGAGAGAGAGAGAAAGAGAGAATCCACATTACTAAAGGCGCGCACGGACCACTTTTTAACCTCAACAAGCACGTCCGCGCGCCGTTAGTATAGGGTAAAATAACACACCCATACTCTCTCTCTCTCTCTCTCTCTCTCTCTCTCTCTCTCTCTCTCTCTCTACTCAATGGACAGTACTAACGGCGCGCATAGACACATGCACTACGGGTATGGCTCTCTACGCGCGCCTTTGAGTATAGAGAGAGAGAGAGAGAGAGAGAGAGAGAGAGAGAGAGAGAGAGAGAGAGAGAGAGAGAGAGAGAGAGAGAGAGAGAGAGAGAGAGAATGTGTGTGTGTGTGTGTGTATTTTTTAAGATGTGTGTCTGTGTGTAAGTGTGTGTGTTTGTGAGTGTGTGTGTGTGTGTGTGTGTGTGTGTGTTGTGAGTGGTGTGTGTGTGTGTGTGTGTGTGTGTGTGTGTGTGTGTGTGTGTGTGTGTGTGTTTGTGAGTGTGTGGGTGTGTATGTGTGTGTCTGTGTGTGTGTGTGTTTGTATTTTAAAGATGTGTGTCTGTGTGTTTGTGTGTGGGTGAAAGAAACAGAGATAGAGAGATTTAGGCAAAGGCAGAGGGAGAAGAAGACCTTCGTTATGTCGCTGCGTGGCCTTGCTGTCGGAGACGCAGGCGATGCTCTTGCACACTCTCTCTCTCACTCTCTCACTCACTCACTCTCTTTCACGAGGTGTGTTTTTTCTCTCTCTTGACCGCTTTATATGGCGTACAAAAAGTATACGGTCTCAATAATGACCACACGTGCGACAGCATGCAAATATATTTTAATTTATAGTGACACGTGGGGCACCGCCGTGTGTATCCGTTATAAGTGTGATTTTGAGAGAGAGAAAGAGAGAGAACAATAGAGAGAGAGAGAGAGAGAGAGAGAGAGAGAGAGAGAGAGAGAGAGAGAGAGCCAGAGAAAGAGAGAGAGAGAGAGAGAGAGAGAGAGAGAGTCTTAGAGAGACAGAGAGAGAGAGTGATCAGATTGTCACAGAGAGAGAGAGAGAGAGTCTCAGAGAGACAGAGAGAGAGAAAGCGTGATCAGATTGTCACAGAGATAGGGAGAGGGAGAGACACAGATTGAGAGAGAGATAGAAAGAGGGAGTCCTTACTCTCAGAGAGAGAGAGAGAGAGAGAGAGAGAGAGAGAGAGAGAGAGAGAGAGAGAGAGAGAAAGAGAGGGAGGGAGAAAGACAGAGTCCCCTTGACACAGAGAAAAGCAATGGAGGAGACACCTCCCTTTGAGTTCTTGCAAACCCCACCAAAAAAAGGTGATCTCTCACTCTTTCTCTCTCTATTTCCAGCAGTTGGTACAAATTGTGTGTGTGTGTGTGTGTGTGTTGTTCAACACACACACACACCTCAATACCCATAGTTCCATAGACAGAGACACAGACACAGCCTCTCTCTCTCTCTCTCTCTCTCTCTCTCTCTCTCTCTCTCTCTCTCCTCTCTCTCTCTCTCTCTCTCTCTCTCTCTCTCTCTCTTTGCATTTGTCTATTGGACTAAAGGCGCGCGAGGAAGGAAAATTGCCTTTTGCAACTCTCTCCGCGCGCCGTTAGTATTGTTATTGCTCTCTCAGTTGTACTTAAGGCGCACGGAGAGGTTTGCAAAAGGCACTTTTCCTTCCTCGCGAGCCTTTAGTCCAATAGACAAATGCAAAGAGAGAGAGAGAGATAGAGAGAGAGAGAGACTAGTGTGTTTTGTTTGTGCTTTGGTGAGAGACAGATATATATATATATATTTATTTATTTATTTTTATTTATAGATATATTTATATCTATCAGGAGAGAGAGAGAGATCATGATGGCTTGGTTTTGGCAGAGTTGTCATGTTTCCTCATGGTTTTGACTTGTTATGTTTCTTGATGAATAGGATTAAGGTCCAGTAGGCAGAAGAGGCTGAAACCAGATCCAGAGCTTGTGCTAGGATTTCAAACCTTGCAGGCTCAGTTGCTTAATGTATCTGCCAAAAGAACTGTTGACTTTTGTCAGGACATATCTGAGGAAAAGTCGCTTGGTGAAGATCAATCAGAGAGGTCACCACGGCAAGAAGATCCCTCACCCTACAAGGGTGTGGTGCCCTGTAAAGTACTTCTCAAGAAAAATACAAGAAAGAGAAATATAGACTTCTCAGATGATGCAGATGTGCTAGAAAGTACAAAATGTAAAGAAAAGGAGGATGTGTCTTCTCTGGAAGACCCAGCTGCAACTGATGAGAGGCTGTTTGATTTTGCAGCATCTTGTGGTGCTGGGGACAAGTATGATCTAGTTCATTCTATGTTTAATCCAAAGTTTGACATTGAAGACCTGTTAGCTCAGCACAGTAATTTCTTGCAGTCCTACAGAGATAAGTTTGAAGTGATGGTGCAGGTAGGAAGGGTTGTTCTGCCTACTATGACTCTTGTGCATTTAAATGACTGTGGTGGAAAGGGACAGGGAGTGAAGAAGTATAGGGAATTACCACCCTCTTGCCGACATTCAGTCTGCCCTTTGCACCAAAAAGAATGCAAACTCATTCAGGAAGCCTTTGGCTTTATGATTTACCTCAACAGCCTGTTTGGATTCCTCATGCAGAATCTGATGAGGTGTTAGAGGAGCAGGATGCAGCACCAGATGAGGAATGCGAGGAGACAACTCATATGCAAGAAGTCGAGGAGGTTGAAGACACAGTCGACCTTGAGGTTGAGGCAATTGAAGTACAAAGAAGTAAGATGCTCTCTGTGAAAACCACAGAAATCAAACTTCCATTGGATGTCAGTAACTTCACTGAGAAGCATGCTCAGATGATGTTGCCAGCTGTGCCTGACTTCAGGATTGGAGACAGGACCTATATCTTCTTACATGATGTGCAAAGTGTGTTTTATTTAAGGGAGGATTTCTCCCTAGCTATTATTTCCAGAGTCCAAGAGGAGAGGAGTGGATTTGTTTCAGAGGATAGTAGTGATGATGAGGCAATGGAAACATCCAGCAATCCAATGGAATGCCTTCGAAGATGCTTTGAGAAAGCTGAAAAATACAAGGAGACACTACCTGATGAAGCCACCTTCCAAGCAATAAGACAAAGCCTAAGACCATCGAAAAGTAACAAAGAAGTGGAGGATTGGTTTAACCATTCAGGTCAGGGGTCAACTACATCTGTAGACCTGTGGCAAGAAAACCTCTTTCTGCAGGATGAGAGCTTCATGGTAAACTCTCTCTCTCTCTCTCTCTCTCTCTCTCTCTCTCTCTCTCTCTCTCTCTCTCTCTCTCTCTCTCTCTCTCTCTCTCTCTCTCTCTCTCTCTCTCTCTCTCTCTGTTTGTGTCATTTCTGACATTGTATGTGCAGTCTTGGATTGCTGACAAGGATGACTTCCTTCGGCGCCGGACAAGAGAGTATCGAGGAAGGGATGCGGCCCTAGCACAGTACCTTTCAAAGCTCTGCGAGTCACCGATAGTAGTTTTTCACAATTCCATGTCACAAGAGGGTTCAATAGCAACTTACACATTCAAAACACTATCACGCTTCTTGGGTGGACCGGTGCTGCCCAAAAGTGCAGATAAAGTCATTCTTGTGGACAAAGTGTTTGCTAGAGATTGTTTTGGTTACTGCCCAGGCTATACAGGTGGTCGGGCAGCGTATTACTACACCTACACAGCAATGGCACTAGCTCTTGGTAGACAAAACCCAGATGAACTTTTAGAGTATGGCAAACATCTCATGATTCGTTACAAGGGTGACGTGCCAAAAAACAAAATTGAACCTGCAAAATCTTGATACACTTCAAGTACCAATTGTATAAGATCATGTATTACATAAATTTTGTACAATGTCATCCACTCAAAGTATGTTTCTCCACTTGTGATTCACATACACCATTGTCTTTCTCCACCTTCGTTGACTTTCACGAGCTCCGGAGTTGTTGTATGCCATTGATCTTTTAGCTTTTTGTTGTTGTAAATGTCTGATGGCTTGTGCTGTTGCTGAATTTGCCAAGACTTCTTTTGCCTGCATTCGATGAATGATTCTACGATAGAACCATTCAAATAGTTCTCTCAAACTGTTAGCCTTGATTCGAGAGCCACCATGTCGTGTGTGCCTGAAATAAGCATTTCTCGCCATGTAATGAGACTTTTCCATCCCTTGGGTATTCCATATTGCCGGGTTCCCATACTTCTGTATAAAATATGGCAAATGATTAAAGATGATGTGCTGGATATGAAAACAGATTAGTTACAATGTTTTACAGTCACATATTTGCACATAAGAGAGAAAGAATACATTATAATACCATGTAGTGAGTAATCTGGGTGTCTGTCCATGCTGTCTTGAATGATTTTTTCAGAAGGTTGAGATTTTCCTTGAACTTGTTCATATCACCTTGTGACCAGTCATCTTTGTCGCACATCAAAAATAGGATGTCTATTGATCGCCAAACCTCAGCCTTCGTGTTACGAGTAGTTGGTTCGTGGTCTTTGACTGCAATATGTAGCTTTTTCCAGCTCTGATACTCTACCTTGCTAACATAAGATGTGTTATATATTTTTCCATGTTTTGTTAGCTTTGGATCTCTTGTACCTGGGGGCTAGATAAAAACCTCCGTGCCTTCACCCCACCGATGGATGGTTTGCATGGGACATCCTTCTCAGCAGTTGATCTCTTTTCATCCCGCTGGATTTTCACATTGCCACCATGAAGCCCCATATCCGACAGTACCATTTCTAAGCACTGCAAGGCTACCTGTCGTTCTGCGGAGTTCTTAATCTTCCAAGCAAACCCGATGTATAAGTAGACCAATTTCTCTACAATTCTACAAAGGGCATGCATTGTACAAATGTGGACATTCACAAGTGGTATTTTCAAAACTGGTCGAAAAGCAGGATCCTCAATGTGACGTGTTGGAGCTTTTCTCCACCACTTTGGGTCCATGACCTTTGCAGGCTCCATGCAGAACAAACACGGTGACTTTGCCATTGCACCCATTCCACAATTATACATGCACTTTAATGTTTTAAGGTCACCTGCAAGATGCCACTAAACTTGAAAGTCTCCCCTTCCATCTAGACGTAGTACCTCTCCCTGGTTAGTCTGTCGATCAATCAGCTCCGGAATATTAGTTCGATGGAACACCCAATATAGAATCTCATGATCTTCTTTCTTTACCTGCAACACAAAATAAATGAGACTTAAGTAGATCTGAACATTTGAGCTTACTTGAGAATATCGCTTACCTCAAACGCACCAAGCCACCATATGTTAGATTCTGATTGAACACTAAAATATAAAGGATCATCACTGGGACACTTTGAGAGGGCTCTATTCATTAAAGTAATAGTAACACGCTCTAGCTTTTTCTCTTTAACAAGCTCACACTCATCCAGTTTTAACACAAAATGTAATAGTCCACGTGACTCTTCAAATGTGATGTTGTAAAACTCCACCATTCTCTTCTGTAGTATCCCCATGTCCATAAAAATATTGTTGAACTCATCATATGCCATGTTCGCTCCATGGCCACTGTAAGTTGCTTTAATATGAAAGGGCTGTCCAAGATAGTCTCCCTGTGCCTCGTTAAGCTGAAGCCTCTCTTTCCAAACACTTGAGGCTGATGATAGAAGTTTGGATTTTATACCCTTCCTAACAAAGATGGATGAGACAGACTTTTGGATAGCCGAATATCCTCTTTTGCTTACACCAAGTGAATCAAGCGTGCCTTGTATCTCTTTTGCAGGCACTGAGTTCTCTGAAATAAAGTGGTCCACTACATTTCTTTGTAGAACCTTAAACTTCTTGTCATGTACTATATCTGCTGCCAGGCTTCTACTTATAAGTGGCTTCAATCTCTTTCCTATATTGGCTTTGGGGTCAATGTTTTCCTTGTCAGGATAGATTGAATCTCTACATGAAGACAATGCATAAGTAAATAACAGAAAATTTGCTTCACTAACACTATTTAGGCACATGAAAACAATGCATAACAAGAAAAAACAAAGAGATTACTTAACTAAGACAATGTAGCCAACCAAGAAGCATCACCTTAATGCTCGGATTCTTTTCTTGAGACCTCCTGATGCAACCTGCAATGTTTCAAGATTGCGCAATTTCTTCTTTCGGATACGACCACCCAAGATGGTGTCCTTCATTTGACAACTTCGCACCTTTCCTTTCAGTTCTTGTACCTCTGTTTTATGTTGCAAAATGGTAACCTGATCTGTAGAATGTAAATGTGAAAGGTGAACAATCTCAAATTGTTGAGCTTGGAGAATGCTCTTGTAAGTTTCAGCTTCTCTTGTAAGTGATTTACAATAACCCAGAAGGCCGTTTTCTCCATCACCAGCAAAGGTCAATAAGCTTGTAGGATTGACAAACGGTGGAGACGCATTAGTTATTGGATTCTTAGGGTAGAGAGAGCCTCTCGTCCAGATATCTATGTGTTTAGCTCCTTGAGCTCTGAGCGTGTCTATGGAGGTGGGAGGTATATGTGTGTTTGTTTTACTGCGCTTAATCAATGGTTGGTACTCATTGTCCAAATCAATGTGAAGGTGATATTTGGCTCGTTTCTAGGTAAAATTTGTGCCATTTGAGGAGTGCGCCATTAGCCAAATGTGCAGGTTTAATGGAAAGTGAATAGCGGCTGCGGATTCGACCCTCCATGTTAGCCTCATTCCCTCCGTATTGACGTTGTTCATTCAATGCAACTGAAAAGAGGATTATCCCTCAATCACTACGAACGAATGTTCAGAGGAGTAAGGAATCTATTAAAGTACACTTTTTGAAGTTTTACTATGAAAGACCCAGCTCTTTTATTTGCCATTTTTTCTAGAGAGAGAGTGCAAAAAATACATTTTCTTAGAAGGCCCTCCAAATGACCTCCGAAATTTCCTAATGTGTATTGATTTTATGTAGATTCTTTACATTTAAAAATAAGGAAGCTCTTGGACTCAAGCTATGGAGGAAGGAGTGAAGACAACACAAGTGATGATGGAGCTAATTGGTCAACAAATCACTTGGAAGGAGCTTCTTCATTGGTTGAATGTCCCTAATCAAGCTTCATTTGTACAAATTACACTTGGATCTTAACCTCACTCCTAATCACTCTCTTTCCTATATAAAGAGGCCTTCCCCTTTGTAATTTCAAGCCTCCCTCAGCCCCATTGAGTCTTTGTATCACTCACCATGAGCCCATAAGCTCATTCATTCACTCTATTCTTGCACATTCTAGAGTGCAAATTGTTTCATGCTAGTAATCTCTCCTTCTCTTACTTATGTTAATTAAGAGAAATCTTGTATATATGTGTGAGAGTGCTTGATGTGATCTTGGCTAATCCTTGAGTGGTTGTTTGGTAATCTACATGCTATTTGTGTTGGGAGTGTTTGAAGTCATCCATTACTTGCACACACACTAAGGTTAATGCTTCATTCATAGTGATCTCTCTCTCTCTCTCTCTCTCTCTCTCTCTCTCTCTCTCTCTCTCTCTCTCTCTCTCTCTCTCTCTCTCTCTCTCTCTCTCTCTCTCTCTCTCTCTCTCTGTGTGTATAGCGGTCCTAGCCCACGCTTTTAAGACTAGGTGGTGCCCTTATCTCATTTCCCTTGTGGCGCAATGGAGTTTGTTTTGGTGTAGAGGCCGCCATTCCAAATTTCCTTCGTCACCACCAACTCCAAGCTGATGATAAGGGAGGCTTACACCAACAACTCTTGGCTTTGTGATGCAAATCCAACCAAGAGCCAAGCTTCAATGCATTCTCATATCCTCTAGCATGCTAATTACTAAGCTAAGCTATGCTAATATGAGTGATTATGTGAGGACATGTACATCTTTCTCGTAAGATACTCCTTCTTCCTCTCAATCTACTCTCATACCCTACTAGCTCTCACCATCTTTGAAGGTGTGTGAGATCTTGGTCTGAGAACGGGGATAATTAATGTTGTGTTTGCTAAGTGTTTTTGCTTAGTGCATGAAGCTTTCATCTTCATTGCACTAGCTAGTCTTGAAGGAACACCAAGAATTGTATTGTACAATGTCTCTCTTGATGGGAGAAACCATAATACAAAGCCTTTTGGAGGGGGGACCGGCTCCATGCAAATCCGGTCCTCAACTGTTTTCAATAGCTTAATTTCTGTCTCTTTTGAAAGTATTGTTCATGCTATCTAACTAGGTGTTATGCTTTTTGTTGCTCTCTCCACCCAAGCACTCTTGTAATTCTCATTAGGAATCTATTCTAATAAAATGGCCACCAAGTTCATGCTAATTTCCGCTACACACAAGTTTTTAGGCCATTAAATGTTACATTAGTACCCACCTTTTATATGTAAGAAAATATCTGAAACTTGTTGTGTCTACAACTGACTAGATTTTTCTCACATACATTCACGATAATATTGGCCCCAGAATTGCCATCGCAACAAGGTCTTTTGAAGCTCGGTACTCGAGTTGCATACGCTCAGTTCTTGGATGCTCTCTCCGCAAATGAGGTCAAATAATATTATTGTTCTTACTCCAACCGAAGCAGTCTCTCTCTCTCTCTCTCTCTCTCTCTCTCTCTCTCTCTCTCTCTCTCTCTCTCTCTCTCTCTCTCTCTCTCTCTCTCTCTCTCTCTGACACACACACACACACACACATGCGTTCTAGCCAATTTCAATTTGCACCACAAATCTTACTATAATGTTGGTAAGTGTTCATCTTTAATATAATGTAGACCTTCAAAGACCTTCAATGTAATGTAGAGCTTAAGAGTTTCTTTTAATCTTTCATTATTAGCCACTGAATATGTTTAGAGGCTTCGCGATCAAAGCTTGGAGTGTTGGCATTGTGCTGCGGGCAGCTAAGTGTATTTTTCCCGTTAAAATTTCAATTTTTTGCTAAATCTTGAACTTCCTTGAAGAGGAATGGTAAAATTTTATAAGTTTAGAGAACACCGTCAAACGTTGCTAATTAACCTTAAAAAGTGGTAGAGATTGGGCCCTTTGGGTATAGGTTGAAAGGATTCGTTTTGGTAAGTAACACTTTGCAAAGCAAATAGTGAATAAACAGACCATACATCTTCGTGGAATATCCAGGCTGTATAGAACAAGCACATGTATTTGTGGAAAAGTAGGCGAAAATCATTTGATACATGCACTTAAACCCCAATTATCTATAGTACCATATTATGGAGATGCATTTTTAGGTGTTCCACGTGGTAGTAGCTTTCAATCGAGGTGAGTAGTCGGGAGGGTGTGGGGGCCGGCTTCGAGGAAGGCGAATAGGCATTGAGAGTAGCAACGTCTTGGAGGAAGTCCAACTCTCTCTCTCTCTCTCTCTCTCTCTCTCTATGTGTGTGTGTGTGTGTGTGTGTGTGTAGAAAGAGTGTGGGAGGTGAGCTCCAATATACCTGCATTCTAATGGTAAATGCCAAGCTGTAGGTACACTCTATGGATCTCGCAATGTTCATGTCATAGGAAAAGGATGCCATGAGAGATAGTTATGATCTAGCATTCGGCTACCTTTCCCAAGGCAAAGGATGTTGCATAGGTAGAGCAAAATCCTGTGGGCGGAGCCAGGGAAAAGTCTACGGTACAAAATGTGAAGGAAAGAAGCTAGCTTGCAGCTGAGAATAAGCGTGCCGCAGTGAAGGAAGGTGACAAGAATAAGAAGAAGAAGAAATCAAACAGTAGAGAGTTTGTCTACAAAATCTACATCTTCAAGGTTGATAGATTTGAGCAGCAGAGAGATACAACCAGAGCACGTTTGGAGTCTACTCGAGCGTCACATCTTGGGATTGGAGGCTACGACACACTTTGACATGAGTTTGTAAGTATTATCCATATGCTTTAAATTGTCAAAAATGTATTTGTTATTTGAAGATTTATCTCATGATTAAACCATAATTTTGCAGGAAATTTCCGTGAAGAGCCCTCTGACACGCCGAGAAGAGAAGTATGGGTACAAGCATGGACTTGTGGCCCTTTTGACCCAGCTGTAGGAGGAAGGAGAGGTCGTCGACTGGGAGGCATTACCATGAGGGTGACATCCTCCATATATGTTTTTTGGGTAGCTGTGGTCTTCTTGATACAATCTTACTCAGTCATTGTATACATCTACAGTTTCACGCTTATGTTTATGGTTTTCCATTTTTTTTGCGATTAAGATTGTGGTATGACAATTAGGTTATGGTTATGGTTTTGCAATTATGGTATGGAATAGAGATTATGGTTATGATATGGCACAGAGGTTATGGTCGTGGTTTGGCAATCAAGTTATGTTATGGTTTTGCAATGATGGCATGGAAATCATGTATGGTTAGGGTTTGGGAATCAAGTTATGGTTATGGTTTTGCAATGATGGTATGGCTAATATGGTTATGGTATGACAAGCAAGTTATGTTATGGTTATGGTATGGCATTAGGAGAAACTTGGACTCAATTTTGGGCCCTAGAAGAAACGCCAACTCAGCACAGAGAGAGATAATTATGAAAAATGTCAAAGTTTTATTTGGAATTCTATTTCTCGTAGTACATACGTAAAAGGTTGCTCAATCACTTAAAGACATGCTCGTACAAAATGCTTTTCGAGAGCCCAACTTAAGTATACACAAAAATTTATGTCTATGAATCTCAATGAGTGATGTGATGTGCGATGAGAGAAAACACATAAGAGTTATTTTCAAAATACAAAATTAATACCACAAATGCATCTGGAACGTACAAAAACCTTAGGATAGCTCTTTCAAATGCTAAAATATGACGTCTCTAGCTCAAAATATAGCATTTTTAAGCCTAGGCCACATGAGGTCAGAACCAAGCGAATAGACGTCCCAGAGACCCCTCAAGGGCCTCTATTCACTTGGTTCTGACTCCTTCATAGTCTTAGATAGTACCTATCAATCACTATCAAGTACAATCTTTTTGAATTTAAATGGTGAGTACTTCATAAAAAGGCTATTGATGCTTGTGTGAGATGCACAAGTACAAGTACATCACTTTATAGGATAGCAACAACGGGTCATAAAAAGGCGTTCGGCGCTTGTGCAAGATATCATTATCAATGCCTTACTTTTTTGATGATAGTGATAATTTCACCAAAATGGTTTTCATGGACATTTTCAAAATGAGAAAAAAGGTTTTTTCTACGTAGCGTTAGTCTTCTTCCTATTGGCTAAGGAGCATCCTCTCACTAGAGCTAAAAGGCCCAAAAATGAGTCCATTTCTTTCCTAATGCAAGTGGGCTATGTCTATGGTTTTGTAATTTTTTAATCATGTTTTATTTATGGCTATAAAATCTTCATGCCATTGTGCCTATGGTTTGGGAGTCAAGGTTATGGTTATGCTTTTCAGAACTTGTCATGATTAAGATTTTGATTTTGTGGTTTTGTTCTTCTTACAATTTTGATAATCTGTATACATTCACTCTTTAGCGTCAAGCTATAGGTGGAGTGCGGTTGCTAATGAACTCTTGCTTTGTACAGAGGGTTGTTTTCTGTTGCTGCAGTACATGCAACATCATTTTCTAGCCCTCTGTCCAAAAGTTTTTTTGTAGGCTCTATCGTCGGTATAGAGTTCGGTACAGACGTTGGTATACGCCTCAGAATAGATGTCGGTATATTAAAATATCATATCGGTGCATATAAAGGCGTTTATTCCAACGTTCTTTTTATAGCTTATTCCGACGGAAAATATATCGGTGCATATACAGACGACACGATACCGGCGTCTATTCCAATGCTTATTCCATTGCATTAAACTTTTAAAAAAAGCTTTGAGTCGTCAGTATCCACGTCAATTTTTGCACGGCGTGTTGTAGTGTATTGGTCCCCTTTCATCTTATCTTTTAGGGGAAGACGGGTCCCTAAACCACATTGTCAAAGTGCTCATAGAGAGATGGATCTTTCTTTTATTTTTTAGAAATTCCCTCAAGGGATAGAATATATCAAAAAGCATCAACGCAGTCCATACAAATAATCTGCTATATGAGGGTAAAAAATCACTCATCTAAGATTGGATTTTTACATGGAAGCCATAACCGATACATTCCAAAAAGCGAACTGTATGGATGCCATCACGGGTTAGCTCCCTCCCTTAGACCATCACATTGGCCAAACAAAAACTAAAAGAGAAACATAAGAAAGAGGAACCTTTTGACGAGCCACAAGAAACCAAAGCAAGCCCACCAAAAAACTTCAATCGTGAAGACCAAGCCAACGGAAAACATCAACCTCCAAATTCATCAGCACCCACATATCATGTCCCAATATAAGATAACCAAGTCACCTCAACAGCATCAACATGGCCCCATGGAGGAGACAATTGCCTACCACTTGGCAAATGCTACCCTTGTCAGTAGACAAGGGAAAAAGTCTTGGAGGGTGCATGCAGTATGGAAGCAACTTTGTTAGGGCCTACAAAGCGCGCACTCTCTCTCTCTTTCTCAAACTATTGTCATAGATACCAATAGACTCTCTCTCTCTCTCTCTCTCTCTCTCTCTCTCTCTCTCTCTCTCTCTCTCTCTCTCTCTCTCTCTCTCTCTCTCTCTCTCTCTCTCTCTCTCTCTCTCTCTCTCTCTCTCTCTCTCTCTCTCTCTCTCTCTCGTGGTTTAGGTGGTAGCAGTGTTGTAAATAGAGCAATGGTTTAACCATTAAAAAAACAAAAAAACAAAAAGTGTGACAATATGCACTTCTCATTGTATCATGGGTGGCATGCTTAGTGCATATTTCCATTAAAGAAATGATGAGCACAAAATATTCCCAATCCCAATTCATAAATTTATTGATGAATTTCTTCGCCGTATGCTTTCAAGGTGGAGCCATGGCAAGCCTAAAAAGCCTTCCCTACACGTTCTCTACCCGTTGACTTTGCTCTCGCTCTGCCCAAAGCCTTTTGATCTGCCTACACAACATCCTTTGCCTTGGGAAAGGTAACCAAATGTTAGATCATAATTATCTAACAATGGGATCATCCACCTCAATCACCTCTATTGGTAATTGATGACTCATCATACGGCCAATTATTGCATACATCAATGTGTCTATTTGGCAAGCTGATGTCTCTCTCTCTTGGACGCTTGGTTTGGATGGTCATCTTGTAGCTAATCAGGTCCTGTCTATTCAAGTACTCACACTCTCTCTCTCATTATTGTTTGTCAAGTCATTTCTCCTTACCACCGCCTAGACCGAGCAATCTTTCTACAAGCCGATAACAATGGGATCATCCATTGCAATCACCTCTATTGTTCATTGATGAGTTTTCATACAGACACTTATTGCAAGCATCAATGCTTCTATATGACAAGATGATGTCTCTCTATTTCTCTTGGATGCTTGGGTTGGATGTTTATATTGCAACTATTTCGATCTTGGCTATTCAAGTCCTCCCACTCTCCCTTGTCAGATCCCCCCTCAAGTCCCTCACACAGCTTGTGCCACACACAACACACCTCAAGAAGATCAATCTCTCGTACACTGCAGCGAATAAACATGATGAGTTGCAAGAGATGTTGGGGCTACCCTTTTATGTGACTGTGATGGTAATTGGACGTGGCATCCATCATGCTGCCTTGCAACTCAAGGCTCTATGTGAGCATGCAAGATCAAGATAGGCAGTGAAGCCAACCACCTTCCTATCTCAGAAAATTGATGGTCATCCATGTCGTGCCATCAGTTGCAAATGAAGAATGCATGGCAACCAGTGCTCCCCACCATGCCATCAAGGTCTGACCCAAGCATGGCACAATTGTGGGCTCTTTTGCTTCCCCCTTGGCTCTTCAACTTCCCCCTTCTTGTAGGTTGGCCTCCCGGAGTGCTGGATGAATCCACAACCGCATCTCCCCTCTCCTGCAAGATGGCACTTTTTCACTGAAAGCCTCCTCCTCCTATGCCATTAAAGGTCCCACCCTTAAAGAGTAGAATAGAAAGAGATAAGTTCAAGAAGGCACTGAGCCTATCCTGCTAGGCCCTAGTAGGATAGGCTCGGTGCCTTCTTGCACTTATCTCTTTCTATTCTACTCTTTAAGGGTGGGACCTTTTCTAGCTTGCCACATGGCATAAAAGGAGGAGGCTTTCAGTGAAAAAGTTCCATCTTGCAGGAGAGGGGAGATGCTGTTGTGGATTCATCCAGCACTCCGGGAGGCCAACCTACAAGAGGGGGGAAGTTGAAGAGCCAAGGGGGAAGCAAAAGAGCCCACGATTGTGCCATGCTTGGGTCAGACCTTGATGGCATGGTGGGGAGCATTGAGCCTATCCTACTAGGGGTAGAGCGAAGGTGGCTGGAAGTGTTCATGGGCCCTCAAAACTCTTAGGATCTAAAATACTTCCGTGGGCCCTCAAAATTCTTAAGGATTTGATGCTTTGATTTCGAATCCACATCACAATAAGCACCACAACACTTAAGTATTAATAGATGATCCCTTGGCAAAAAACATGCCAGTAGATGGATAGTGCAAGAATCATCAAATTAAGGCTCAAATAAGATGTAGACAAGCACAACAACAAAATTTGCACAACATAAAACATTATCCCTAGGAGAGCAAATACAAATCTCATAAGCAGGTGGTGTTCAAAAACACCATATTGAGATTGTTGCTCTTCAACGTAGCACAAGCCACTTGTGAACTTGGTGACAATATCCTTGGTCTCCTCAGAGATATAAGCATACGTTGCAAGCTCTTGAGGCAATATAAGACTCACAAAAATCTCCATCTCACGTGGCTGGTGATGTTGGGCTTCTACTGTAGCAATTCAAGCAAGTAATTATTTCATGCGCAAGCTTCAAAATTGTCATTGAAGGATTTCATGATTGGCATGACCTTGGAGGGGATGCCAGACTCTAGATGCACGTGATTTAGAAAGGATTGTCTTGTGCTCTCATGCAATCCCCACCCACTCCTCTACGTCCAACCAAGCCAGCTTTGGACTGCTATCCTTGTACTTGTCTCTCGCCTCTCACCACTGACGGTATGACATTGTGGCACAGACCACGCCCAAAATTCAGTACTTCAAGACTAGATCGTACCCCTCTGTTGCTTGTACTCTCTATGAATGGCATCGACGATGTAACTCTTTCTTTCATCATCTTGATTCTCCCAAATATCCATCACAGAGTGGCCAAATTGAACTGTATAGAGCTATCGACTCATTTGTTGCATAGCCTTTTTGACCCTATTTGCCACAACAGCCCCATCCCTGCTCTTGTACACCTTGCTAGGATCATGCTCCTGTGATCCCCAAGGTGTACGCGATGTACGTGCCAATTGGTGAACTATCTACTGAAGAGAGTGGTGGACGCTCTCTCGGTGGTGTGGACGCATCGGTAGAACCACTACCACAGCAACCACTACCTCCAAAATGATGCTTACCTTGTCTCGAAGATGAACTGCCCATCTGTGTAGGGGGCACACTAGTCCTAGGCGTAGGGGTGTTTGTAGTAGGTCTAGAGGAATGAGCTGCCCAAAGGTTTTGTGCGTAACTAATCTGCTCTGGTGTGCACTGTGTCAAAAAGGAGCCAATTGTAGACTAATAAATAGAGTTTTACAAAAGAATTCCTAGCAAAAATCAGTAGTTAATCTCTCATCTTCTATGAGATGTGATGCACCAAAGATGTCTATCGCAATATGTACTTCTGCATCTTTTTCATCAAAGTCCACTTCTTTGTCGCTCTCTGCATCAACTTCAATATTTAAAAACTCATCTCTAGGTTCAGGCATACGTTCACCACTGACTTCCAGCTCAAAATCCAAACTTATATCATCCGTCGGTCTGTACTTTGTTCATGAATTAGCTCTTCAACCTCAACTATTAATTCTTCACACATTTGCTTGCTCCATGGAGCAACTTGAACAACATAGAGCCAACGTGGTTTAGACAAATCTTTTTCATCATTTTCTCTCCATAGTGGATCTAGTGTGAACACAGCTTGTTCACAATGCTGTGGAAGAACAAATGTATCCCGCGCATCTATCCAAGATAAACATCATACTTTCTAAAGCTAATCTTCAAGCTGTCTTGGATGTAGCCAAAGTATTCAAGCTGGCTAGTCTCTATGTTCTCATCCCTGGCACTACTCTTACTTTCTTGGACAAAGCTTTCCCTAATACCATTGTCTAAGGTGACCCTTTTTTCGTCTATCTGTTGCACTCTAAAGTGTTTCCAATGCAGCCACAAAGATCCATGTTTGTGATACTGCAGCCAAAAAATTGAAACAAACTTAAAGTTATTAAAGTAATGTGATCATGTGGAGCTCAAAAAGGAAGTTGTGAAAATTTACATGCCAATCGCAACCCCTTGAAATCTCCTCTTCCTCTTCAGTAATCAACACTCCATTCCTCTTTGCCTCTGAGATTGTCGCATCTAACCACCACCCAGTTGGAAAGTCAAGCAATTTCTAAATATGAGTTGGAAAAGGAATGTTTCTAGGGACATGGTTGCGCTTGAATTGCAGGAAATCTCTCAAGCGTTGTTGCTTTTTCCCTTCGTACCTCTCTAGCCACTTTTGCATGATGTCTCAGTTGAGAAGGAAAAATTTGATAACCTTTTCTCGCATTGTGATGTCTATCTTCCTAATGATGCCTTGTCCCTGTGGCTCCTCCCCTGTCACCTTGACGTTGACCTAAGTAGTCCACATTTGGGGCATCTCTGGATCAGTTGAGCCCAAAAATTCATCGATGAGGACAAGAGACTCTTGTGAAGCCATCCTTTGACCATGATACCCTCGAGGTGAGCCCTTTCACAAAACGAACCCCTTTAAAGTCTTCATAAATCTCTCCAAGAAGGGCATCCACGTGCTATGGACTACCTCATCAACTGCAACTTCATCGAGCACATGCATTTGGATGGTAATAATGTTTGTTGGAAAGTACTTCTCCACCATACACACTGCTTCAATAGCATTTAAGCATGCTGCATCGATGTTGTCTTCTCTTATCTCTTTTGAACTGATCCACCGTACCAACTCACTAATTTTGTAGATTGTTCTTCTAATGTCATCTATCAAACAATCCTTTATGGAAATTGGTAAGATAAACTATAAAATTTGTGCCAATCGTGCAACTTAAGACCACTAAGATTGTCATCTCTCATAAAAGCTGTTTTCAAACATCGCATTCACCTTAGTGGGAGTCTTGAATGAAGATATAGTCTTCTTCACTTGTTTCTCTTTTGCACAACTCAAACCCCTGGACCCTTTGGTATAGCAAACTTTCTATTGGGTTTAAGTCGAGGCCACATCTATGGCATTCAATCCACAGCCTGCAGGCCATCTCTTTGGGCCTTGCTCTCCGTTTTTTTAGTGATGGTTTTCCATATGATCTTCCCTACATTCTTGAAGATGTGCATTGGGTCGAGCAGATGATTAATTAGCAGGTCACTCTAGTATGAGAGTTCATGGAAAATAGAAAGTCTTTTCATTCTAAGTGGCATGAAATCTCCCCTCTCTAGTCACATGTTTTTCCAATCGTTCGCTTTCAGTGGATGCATATCATGTTTGCATATGTTTGGTCCACGTAGCTCATGTCCTTCAGGAAAAAATCTACCATGCTCCTCGTAAACTGTCTTGCTCAAATGATTAGAGCGGCAGAAGCCAAGCCGAGGACCACATTTTGAACATGCATGATTGCCCGAGTAAATCAAGCCTAAAAAATCAAAAAATTAAAATATAAAAGCGTTGGCATAGCCAAGAATAACATTTATGTGAGGGCTTCAAAGGCACTTACCTGAACACTCACCAAAGCCTGGCCAATTATTCATGGTGCACATGAGAATTCTTTGCACATGTACATTCTGTTGTCTGATTGGTTGGGACGTATCAACCACATCAATGCCTGTCCACAAGATTTGGAGCTCCTCTATAAGTGGTGCTAGATAGAAGTCCATCTTCTTTGGTTTGTACTTACTTGGGATTATTAGTGACAACAACAGATGGCCCTTCTTGATAGCTACCCATGGTGGAAAATTATAATTAACCAAGAAAATAGTCCACGTGCGCCATGAAGAACTCCGTACTCCAAATGGGTTTACTTCGTCCCCATTGTCAGACCAAAGCGGATACATCGAGGCTCACTTTTAAATGAAGGCCAACTTTCCTCTACGTGCTTCCATGCATGAGAGTTAGCAGGTACCCACGTCACATCATCTAACGATCTAGTATTTGAGTGCCATGTCATCAAAGCGGCTATAGACTTGCACTTGAACATGCTCTTTATTCTTGGAATGTTAGGAAAGTATCGAAGGACCTTTGCAAGGATAAATTTTCCTTGTGTATCCTCTCTACACTTGTTTGATCCACAATTGGGACATTGTTCCAAATTTGCACACTCATTGCAAAAAAGTATACAATCATTAGGACATGCATGTATTTTGTGATAATCTAAGCCCAAATTAGTAAGAAGCTTTTTAGGGGTTCGACGGGTAGGGGGCATGTGATTTCCTTCTGGCAAGATTTGCTTGTTGAGCAACCTATCGTTACATGAACAAGTGAACCCCTTGATCACATTATTGAACTATAATTTGTACTTTGGCATGCTTAGGATATACAATGTATTTACCTGAAAAGCTCTGTAAGATGGAGGCGTCAAACCACCCGTAGATAGACTACAAATTAAGCATTGCCGAAGTGGTACAAAAAATTGAGATTTTTGCACCATTGTAAAGCGACATATGTGCAAGAGTTTGCATCATCTTGGCATCTTTATCGTTGCTATCATGCCGTCGTTATGGACGGGATGATTGAGGTTGGTTCGTAGGATTTTCTTGAATGTTGTTGTCTTCTATATTTTCAATAATGGAATCCATGTCAAAGAACACATCTAATATCTGCTCCATCTCTACTTCTTGAAATGCCACATCAGGTATTGGTTGGGTGGACTCAGTTGATGGCTGCTCGTCTGAAAATCATCTTCTTTGGGATGAAGTTGGAACAATATTTACTTGCAGAGGTTGATCTACTGTCTCCAGACCATGATATCAATAACGCAGGTCTTGTAGTTGCTCTATGGGAAAGAGACCATTGTTGCATATGTGCTAGTCACAGGCATGTCATCCTATCATCCATACTTTATCTACCAATGATGCAACAAATAATTAAATCAGTCTTGTTATAACTACACACAACTAATTACATGACAAACTCACATTTCTAGCCATGCCCGATCCTCCCACACCTCGGTCTAGAGGTGCACAGAGATTATGACTAATCTCGTCTTTACTGGTCAATGACTATATATTAGGGTTTTTGAAGTGTGTGTGCTATTTTGAAGTCCGATTGCATCATTTTACTTCGTTTTTCAAAGTTTGTTTGCATTTTTGAAGTACACAAGTCATTTTTGAAGTCCGTTTGCATTTTTTCTACTATTTGCCGCTAGCTCTAACAGCCTCACATTCTCTAGCCATGCTCGATCCCCACACACCTCGGTCTAGAGGTGCACAGAGATTAGGACCAAAGGGTAATAATCTCATCTTTATTGGTCAATGACTATATATTAGGGTTTTTGAAGTCTATGTGAGCTTTTGAAGTTTGATTCCATTATTTTACTTCTTTATTAAAGTTCGTTTGCGTTTTTGAAGTATACAAGTCATTTTTGAAGTCCGTTTTCATTTTTTCTACTATTTTCCGCTAGCTCTAACAACCTCACATTCTCTAGCCATGCCCGATCACCACACACCTTGGTCTAGAGGTGCACAGGATTAGGACCACAGGGTAATAATCTTGTCTTTATTGGTCAATGACTATATATTAGGGTTTTTGAAGTCTGTGTGCAATTTTGAAGTGTGTTTGCATTATTTTCCTTCATTTATCAAAGTCCGTTTGCGTTGACGACCAGTTTTTGAAACCGCGACCGTGAGAACCACACCCTAAGGAAGGGAAGGCTTATTACCAAAAGAGAAAAAAAAAACAAAAAAAATCTCTTTACCATTCACCATACCCCCCCTCTAAGGTTAACCACTAGCGGGGCACCACCAATTTCACCACACACCCTCCATTATCGCAAGAAGATGGACTCACTCTCTCTCCTACTACTTGGCTCCACCAATATTCTCTCTCTCTCCTACTCTACCGCTGCATCACCCAGCCCCGTGGGCGCATGAGACACATATGCCAGTGTCACACCCTCTGGCAGGCCGCAACAACTACTTTATATTCTCCCTCTCTCTCTTCCAAATATTCTTTCTCTCTCTACCTTTGCTCGTCCACACCATCCAGCGGGCTGCCTAACCCCAATTTTCCTTCCTCGTCCACATTCCACTGGCCTTACTATCCCCCCCCTTGTTTTCTTCCTAGCGGACCACTGGCCTAGCACACCTTCTCCCCTATCATCACTAAACTCTAGCTCTCTCTCTCTCTTGGAAGTAGCCCCGCAAGCCTTAGGGGAAGCCACACTCTCTCTTCCTCTATCCACTCTCTCTCTCTCTCTCTCTCTCTCTCTCTCTCTCTCTCTCTCTCTCTCTCTCTCTCTCTCTCTCTCTCTCTCTCTCTCTCTCTCTCTCTCTCTCTCTCTCTCTCTCTCTCTCTCTCTCTCTCTATTCTCTGCCCTCCAACCCTTATCCCCTCACCACCTCACTCTTTCTCTCCCTCTCTTACTCCCATGGTGTGAACCTGCCCTAGGGGGAGCTCACACCCCCCCTCTTAACATATTCCCCCCCCCCCCCCCCCCCCCCCCCCCCTCTCTCTCTCCCTCTCGCTGACTATCCACTCACCCCCCCCTGCTGGCCCCGCTCTCTGTCGCGCTCTCTCTCCCCGGCTCTCGTGGGTGCTGAGAACACCACAAACACCACACTCCACCCCCCCCCCCATCCTCTCATACCCCCCTCTCTACACTCACCCCCTCTCTCCCTCTCGCTCTGTGCACGCATGCCGCAGGCGGCCCCCCGCGCCCTCACTGTCGCGCTCTCCCCTCTGCAGCCAGTGAAGGCGCACACAGCACACTCACACACGCACACACAACACACTCACACCCACAAACACACACACCCCCGAGCACACACACCCCTCTCTCTCACCCCATTCACCCCCCCTCCGCCTCCACGTCCCCCACACTGGGTCAATCACACCGGGCCCATCGCCTTGCTTTGTCTCCCCGATTAGCTTACCCTAATCAAACCGGGAATACCCTAATTCAAGTAGCCAACACCTATAAAAGGGCACTGAGAGGTCACTATCGGGGGGGGGGGGGGCAATTCATGAGAGTTCAGCACTTGGTAGAGTTTTAGTGGGAGGAATTGACACTATTGGCATCATGGGGAGGGGACTTGTGTGATGGTTTGTTTGGAAACTGCACCATGTGAAGGGAGCTACATCCACCTCTCGACTCCAATGGTCGATGCACACACACATGAACATTCTTGGTAGCATGTTCCATATCATCGAGTCGTCTTTAGAGAACGCACCAAGTAGATTCACCATCTCTTCTCCCTATCTCTCTATCATCACGGTGTGTCACCTCGCCGGAAGGAAGGACATTGTAAATACGGCAAGAAATAATTCTCCCTCACACCCCCGAGGGTTTTCATCATTTGTCAATGCTCTCTCTCTCTCTCTCTCTCTCTCTCTCTCTCTCTCTCTCTCTCTCTCTCTCTTTGTGTGTGTGTGTGTAAGTTCACGGTGTTCACATCACTGTTGTTTGTGTCCTAGCCACTCAAAGATAGGTGGTGCCCCCTGTTCCCTTTATCGTGACCGGCTTGAGGTGGGCATCGGCTCCCAGCATTTTTAGAGGCTGTCGAGGTCTGGGTATCGCTTTGCTCCCGTCATTTGGTGCCCCCACAGAGGAGGGCTTCTACGAAACCTTCAGTTTACAATGTTGAAATCAACGCACCTCATCAATCATGGATGAATGGTTGAAGGAATTTTCTAACTGGAGGACGAAAGAGGAGGAGACTAAGGAGGCACTAGCCGCTTTCATTGAAGTACTACTACCAGGCTGTAGTGTCGTCAGTATTCAAGAGGTAAGCTCCCCATTTCGTGTTGCTCGTTTTAACCACAAATTGAGAGCACCAGGTGGGAGGTCTATGAAGTGCTATCACTGTTGTCAACCAAAACACACTGTCAATGAGTGCCAGCAACGAAGGCAGCGAAGGGGCTGAAATCGCCTACATCGACATTCACCGCGAAGAAGTCATCCACATCAAAGGAGGAAAGAAAACGGTAAGGCCTCTCTTCCCTAAGGAAACTGCAATCAAAGTTATAACCTTTACTCCAAAATATCCTAAAGGGGCTGCTTGAGCCAAAGGTGAGGAAAGGTTAAGCCAGTCTAGAAACACATGACCCCAAAGGGAGAAGCATCTGGTGAAGCAAGTGCTTTAAGCTCAGAGAGCCTGGTCGTACCCAGATTGCCAAAGACAAAGTCATCCAAAGCTAAGCGGCGGAAGGTCGCCTACCGATTCGCACAATGCATGTGAGTACTACCAATCCAATTTAACAATCTTGAAGAAGAAGTGGTAAGAAGGTTCCTATGTCCTAAGGAAGAGTGGTTCGGCTACTGCTCTCGCTGTTTTGGAAGACGGGTAGAGGTCTTCCTCCTCTCCCTGTACAACTTATCTTGAAGAAGCTCTCCACCATGGGTGAAACCCAGTGGGCTAGAGACAAGTTGGAGCTGAATGGAGTGGAATTCATGCAACACACCGACTATGGTAATTATCTGCAGTTGCTGATAGCCAAAAGGCTGGGAGTGGTCAGACGTGTCGCCATCACCCCGTACGAGTGACGAAGGAAAGGTAGATCCCATGAAAGGCGACGACCTCCTATGGATGTGCCGACTCATCAACACTGGCACAGTAAGAGTATAATTAAGTACTCCACCCTCTGTTCATGATGGAAAATGGGTTGACAACATTCCCCTTGAGATTCCTGCAGCACATGCATGTGAATATCTATGTAGATAAGAAAATCTTCTACCAACAGAAGATCGCGTACCTATTCAGTGTGGCGGTGCTAGGAGAAATCCTTAATTCCCCAAACCCTATCATTCTCCCCATATTGGATTTCCACCATTCCTTTAATGTTTATATCTTTATCTTGTGTTAATCTATCCATCCAACTCTGTAAAAAGCCGCTATGAGCTGCTACTGTTGTTAGTATAGTATAAAAGAAAAGTTTGTAATTTCCTGAGTCACTACCATGGCAAGTGTTTCTTTCCCCACGTTCAGTGGAAAGAAGGGATAAGATCTCACCACTGACTTTTTGGATGATTTCGACATCGCTTGTGTGGTTTCCAACAAGGATGACGACGCTTCACGACTTCAAATTTTTCCTCTATTGATGAAAGTAGAGGCCAAGTCCTAGTACAATGCATTGCCCCAGGCTACCAAAATTGCATGGTATGTGTTACGTGCTGCCTTTGTGAAGAGGTTTGGTGGAGGCACAACCTCGGAGAAGCTATGGCAGCTACTGACGAAATTGAAGCAGGGAGGTCTGCTAGAGTATGCCACCTACGAGTCCAAGTCCGAGTATGCCTCACTGGAGGAAGGCGAAGGAGCGCCTAATTTCTTGAAGAAGGACCGTTTCATTGTTTGACCTGTGGTCACAGCTTAGAGGTGAAGGAAAGGTTTCCTGCAACATATGAGTTGTCAGTAGAAGTAGCCTGCCTTAAAGACAAGAAGCTGTGCATGCAAGCAAGAGTAAATGAGTCAGAGGAAACAAGCTCGGTCCGACCAAGCACTGCAACAACCATTCTTAGAGCCCAACCACAAGAGGCTTCAGAAGAGCAACAAGACCTGTTGAGTCGCATCACTACCCAAGTAGAGAGTTTATTTGTGCATCTAGTGTAGCAAGGGCATGCACCTGTCAGAGCAACAAGACCTGTTGAGTCGCATCACTACCCAAGTAGAGAGTTTATTTGTGCATCTAGTGTAGCAAGGGCATGCACCTGTCAGAAATGCAAAATAAGAAAGAGGACAATGAAGGCAAAACCAAGAGTACCACTGCTACAATTGCGGGGAAGACGGCCATGGTATGTACTATTGCCCACATCCAAGGAGGCAGAATTTCAATAGAGGGGGGAGACAGAATCAGATCTCTCCACCAAGGGCAAGACCACCACCACCTAAGCAACCAGGGTTGATACCATCGGTCCAGATCCTTCGACCACCTGTACAACAACAACCACCACCACAACCTCTCATTCCACGACTACCCCCACCACTTGATGTAAACCAAGTGGTGAGTGTTATTATCTTGGAAGCTAAAGGTAAGGCAAAGGGAGAAGAATCAGTTTGAGAGAAGCACAAAGGGAAAGCAAAAGTAGAAGAAGTGGATGCTATGGGAGTGAAGCGTGCCAGGCGTGAGGAAGCCTCTCAAAGAGAAGAAAAAATGAAAGGGAAGACCGAGTCTAGCAAGCAAGCAGCTAAACCGCGACAGAAGATAGACATCGTGGATTTCTCATCAGGTGAGTATGCTAAACCCTATGACTTAGTTCAGGATGTGTTGATGCAGGGCCTGAAGATAACTTGGCCTCAATTACTCCACCTTGCACCAAGAATGGCAATGGAAAAAAATGGTGAGTACCAGGAAATCAAGACAAAGAATAGCTGGGGCTATCTCTGGAAGGGATCTCGACGACATCCTACAAACTATGGATTCCCACATCAAGGGGCAACGGATCTCAAATGTCTACATAGATGGTGGTGCGCAAATATGCGTCATGAGTGAAAAAATGATGCACCACCTAGGTCTAGAGGTGAGTAGGCCGGCACCCTGCCAAGCCAAAATGGCAAACAATGTAAGAGTGAAATGCGTAGGCATTGTGAATGTGGTCAAAGTAAAAGCATTCAATACATAAGTGGAGGTAGACATATTTGTCATGCCACACAAAGGGGAGGGCTACCCTATCATTCTTGGGAGACCCTGGCTCATGGCTATGGAAGCTAAGCAAGACTGGAGCACCGGAATGATTCAGATGAAGGACGCTAAAGGGAAGTCCATATTCTACGATATGAGGATTGGGAAGCAACGCAACATGATCTTGGAGGCTTCAAAAGATGAGTCCACCAGCGACTATTCGTCTACCTCAGGAGAAGAGACAACCACCACTGACAGGAGTGACAGTAGCATCGAAGTGATGGGGGTCATTCTTAAAGACCCAAAAAGATTGACACAATCTGAAACACCCCTGACAAACCAAGAGGAACCATCAGGTACGCAATCCTTAGAGGATGGAGTTAAATTAAAAAGGATGCTCTCAAATGAGCTAACCGATGAAGCAAGGAAGGAATATGTCTCCATGGTGGGTAATTTCACTACACTGTTCATTGATGGCTATGATAAGATCACAGGAATCACAGTAGTACAACACCACATAAAACTCAAGGAAGACAATAAACCCATGGTGCAAAAGCTCAGAAGACTTGGAGTAATCCAACAAGAGGCACTACTTAAAAGAAGTGAGGAGTTTGCTACAGGTAGGTTTCATCTACCCTGTTGAAGACTCAGAATGGGTCTCCCCAGTAGTAGTCACACCAAAGAAGAATGGCAAGTGGAGAGTCTGTGTGGACTATAAACCTCTCAATGCAGCCACGAAAAGGGATCACTTTCCCCTCCCATTCCAAGAGGAAATTCTCAATGAAGTGGCGGGTCATGAGTGATACACAGTGTGCGATGGCTACTCAGGATACTTCCAGGTTAGCATTGTGGAAGAAGGCCAGAAGAAGACAAGATTCATCACACCTTGGGGATGCTTTGCTTACAGAGTGATGCCTTTTGGCCTCACTAACGCTCCTCAGCGCTATGTGACCTTTTTTTTCCAACCCTACTTTGGAACGTCAATACGGATTCTCTATAGATGATTTTTGCATCTATAGTTAACAAGCCCTCCATTTAAGTAAAGTCTATGATAGCTTAACCAGGCTGCAAACCTTGGGTGGCCAACTCAACATGGATAAGTGTCACATTGCTGAAAGCAAGGTCACTCTCCTTGGCCATGTAATTTTAGCAAGAGGGATTGAGGTTGACCCTAGCAAGATTCAAGCTCTGGTAACTTTGTCATCACCCACCATCGGTAAGCAGTTGGTGTGTTTCCTTCAGAAGGTAAGATACTTGAGCAGGTTCATTCACTTGCTATCTCAAGTGGTCCTCCCTCTACAACAAATCACCCAGAGGGATGTCTTCTCATGGAGTGAAGAAAATGAGCAGCAATTTACCGAGGTGAAGCACATCCTAGCTAAGCTTCCCAGCATTTCACCCCCTAAGTGGGACGAGCCATTTTATGTGAACCCTAGTGTAGGAAGTGATACACTTGGAGCCGTACTAATGCAAAAGGACCCCCAAATTTCTTTCATGCATCCTATTTACTTCTCTAGTCGTGTCATGACCGTGTCAAAAAAGGGATTTGCCGAAGTAGAACACACGGTTCTTGCACTAATGTTTGCTACCACAAAGTTCCGCTCCTATCCTCTACCTAGACCCTTTGTAATCCTGACAATGGAGGAGGTTTTCCTATATGTAATGTGACACATGGATGTCTCATCAAGAATCTCTAAATGGCTAGTAAGATTACAAGAGTTTGACCACACCATGCAAGTGGAAAACTCCACTAGGGCTAGTTTAGCGGGAATACTCACTCATCGCCACTATGAGAAGAAGCTGAAGGTCAATCCGGAAGCAAAAGAAGAAACACCAATGGTAGAAAGTCCTAAGCTAGAAAGAGCTCACTCTCTATTCTTTGACGGAGCATACAAAAGAACAGTGGACCAGTCCAGCTGGCATAGTCATTTTCAATGAGCAACAAGAAAGGGTATTCTCCATCGGGCAGTTATTACACTCCCACTCCAACAACGAGCAGAGTATGCAACTCTGATTTTTGTGTTGTAACAATGTATTTCACAAGGAATTCAGCACCTAAATGTGTTTGGCGATGCTTTGGTTTTGATAAGACAGATTAATGGCACTTGGGTTTGTAAAAATCAGGTTTTACTTGGTCAACTGCGCCAAGTTAAGGATCTTCTAAGGAGGTTTGAAGCAGTGAAACTATTTCATGTCCCCAGAGCACAAAATCAAGAGGCAGATGCTCTAGCCAAAGAAAGAATACAAGACGTTCCCGTAGGAGCAATCAGATTGAAACTACCCCTCTTTCAAGGTAGTGATGCTATGCATGATATCATTAACTTTCTAGATACAGGAGAATGTCCGGAAGGGTACACCAAAGGCCAGAAACAATGGCTGGTAAGAAAGGCTACCAGATACCGCCTTGTAAACGACCACTTGTATTGTAAGGGCAAGGATCAGATTCTCAGGCGAGTGCCAACCTCTAGTGAGATCACAGAGGTAATTTCAAGTTTCCATGATGGCGTCTGCGGCGGTCATTTTGCTCTAGATATCACCAGTAGGAAGATTCTATAGGCAGGATACTCTTGGCCTCTAGTCTAAACAAAGATGTACACCATTGGTGTAAAACATGCAAGGCTTGTCAAGTGGCCAGTGATCGCACATTAACCTATGAGCCACAAACTCCTATCATCTCGTATGGTCCCTTTGAGAAATGGGGAATAGATGCAATCGGTCCTTTACCAAGGGCCCAATTAGGTAAATTGTACATCATAGTGGGTGTAGACTACATGACTCGATGGGCAGAAGCAACAACCACCACCTGCATTACAGCCCAAGAGGTAGCAAAGTTCATTTTTGAGCACATATGTTGCCGTTTTGCCACTCCTCTAGAGATAATAGCAGATAGGGGACCGGGTTTCAGAGGCAATGTGGTAGGAGAACTGATGAAAAATTTAGGCATCACACGCCAAAATTCCACACCATACTATCCACAGTGTAATGGCCTAGTAGAAAAGGTAAACGGAATGGTTTGAAAAATAATCACAAAGCAGGTGAATGATCACACAGGAGACTGGGATAAACATCTCATGGCAGCTCTATGGGCCTATCGAACGATGTTCCGAACATCACTAGGTTTCACCCCTTTCCATCTAGTTTATGGGAAGGAGGAAATTCTACCCATTGAGGTATAGATAGCTAGCTTACGAGTCTTGGCTAGCCAGATACAGCGCCCAATTGTAAATCTCCCAAACCACATCCTCGATCTGGAGAGGCTCCAACTAGATAGGGAAGAAGCAATCAATCACTATGCAGCGCAGGCAGAACGACACCGTCTCACCTTCAATCAAGGGCTTAAAGAAAAGGGCGTGGAAAAGGGTATGTTAGTGCTGAGATACGACAACAGATTCAACACCACGAAAGACAAGAAATTTCAACCCAGATGGGAAGGACCGTTCATTTTCAAAAGGCGCTATGACAACGGCAGCCGACAGCTATAAGCTGATGGAAGAAGATGGGAGAATTCACAAGACTAGAGTCAATGGATGGAGGCTGAAAAGGTATTTTCTTAGGTTTGATCCCGAGTTCATGCTAGACATTCCAAAAGAGGGAGAACCCTCTAGTTCCACAACTAAAGATGCAGAGGAAGGGTTAGAAGCATGAATGCCTCTAGCCAAATGGAAGGGCTAATGACGGCCGGTTTTCAAAACCACGACCATGAGAACCACACCCTAAGGAAGGGAAGGCTTATTACCAAAAGAGAAAAAAAAAACAAAAAAAAAGCTCTTTACCATTCACCATACCCCCCCCCCCCCCCCCCCCCCCCCCTCTAAGGTTAACCACTAGAGGGGCACCACCAGTTTGGCCACAAACCCTCCATTATTGCCAGAAGACGGACTCACTCTCTCTCCTACTGCTCGGCTCGACCAATATTCTCTCTCTCCTACTCTGTAGTTGCATCACCCGGCTCAGTGGGCGCATGAGACACCTATGCCTCTATCACACCCTCCGGCGAGCTGCCACAGCTACTGTATATTCTCCCTCTCTCTCTTCCAAATATTCTTTCTCTCTCTACCTTTGCTCGTCCACACCCTCCAGTAGGCCGCCTAGCCCCAATTTTTCCGCCTCATCCACATTCCACTGGCCTTACTATCCCCCCCCCCCCCCCCCCCCCCCCCCCCCCCCCCCCCCCCCCCCTGTTTTCTTCCAGGCGGACCACTGGCCTAACACCCCCTCTCCCCTATCATCACTAAACTCTAGCTCTCTCTCTCTCTTCGAAGAGGCCCCGCAAGCCTTAGGGGAAGCCACACACTCTCTCCCTCTATCCACTCACTCTCTCTCTCTCTATTCTCTACCCTCCCACCCTTATCCCCTCACCACCTCACTCTTTCTCTCCCTCTCTCTTACTCCCATGGTGGGAACATACCCTAGGGAGGACCTCACACCCTCCCTCTTAACATACCCCCCCCCCCCCCCCCCCCCCGCCCCAGCACTCTGTCGCGCTCTCTCTCCCCTGCACTTGTGAGTGCTGAGAACACCACACTCCAACCCCCCCGCCCCATCCTCTCATACCCCCCTCCCCCCCTCTCCACATTCACCCCCTCTCTCCCTCCCGCTCTACGCACGCATACCACAGGCGCCCCCCCTCCCCCCCCGCTCTCTATCGTGCTCTCCCCTCCGCAGCTAGTGAAGGCGCACACACAGCACACCCACACACACATACACCCGAGCACACACACCCCTCTCTCTCACCCCATTCACCCCCCTCCGCCTCTACGTCGCCCACAGCACTGCCAAAAAAAACAAAACAAAAAAAAGGAAATATTTATATATAAATATACAATAACCACACACACTCCCCGTTCCCACGCACGCATATGCACACACATATACATATATTTTTACATATGTACACACATATACTCGCACACCTATACATACACACACACGCATAACGCACACACACAGAAAATTAAAAAAAAACAAAGAATTCTACGACTACGACGACATCAACAAAGGAGGACGACCCAGATCACGCGACGCCAACAACAAAAAGAAGAGATGCCCCGAAGGCATGCCCCGGCCGACCCTTAAGAGACGTACATGCTACACCGACGCACCGACAAGCTGCCATTCAACTACATCACGCAACCACGACACCATTGTTAGTAAACCATAGGTTATTATCATCATTTTTCAGTTTTCACACAAGCCTTATAAATTCCTAATTTGTAATTTCCCTCTCTCTAGGTGATGGTCACAAAGGCCCACCTAGAGTTTTTCATTTTAAATAACTCCCAAGACAAAGCAAGGGTCAACCACACCGGGCCCACCGCCTTGCTTTGTCTCCCCGATTAGCTTACCCTAATCAAACCGGGATTACCCTAATCCAAGCAGCCAACACCTATAAAAGGGCACTGAGAGGTCACTATCGAGGGGAGGACAGTTCATGAGAGGTCAGCACTTGGTAGAGTTTTAGTGGGAGGAATTGACACTATTGGCATCATTGGGAGGGGACTTGTGTGATGGTTTGTTTGGAAACTGCACCATGTGAAGGGAGCTACGTCCACCTCTCGACTCCAATGGTCGATGCACACACACATGCACATTCTTGGTAGCACGTTCCATATCATTGAGTCGTCTTTAGAGAACACACCAAGTAGATTCACCATCTCTTCTCCCTATCTCTCTATCATCACAGTGTGTCACCTCGCTAGAAGGAAGGACATTGTAAATACGGCAAGAAATAATTCTCCCTCACACCCTCGAGGGTTTTCATCATTTGTCAATGCTCTCTCTCTCTCTTTCTCTCTCTCTCTCTCTCTCTCTCTCTCTCTCTCTCTCTCTCTCTCTCTCTCTCTCTCTCTCTCTCTCCCTGTGTGTGTGTGTGTGTAAGTTTGTGGTGTTCACATCACCGTTGTCTACTTCCTAGCCGCTCAAAACTAGGTGGTACCCCCTGTTCGCTTTACCGTGACCGGCTCGAGGTGTGCATCGGCTCCCGGCGTTTTAGAGGCCGTTGGGGTCCGGATATCGCTTTGCTCCCGTGAATGTTTTTGAAGTACACAAGTTATTTTTAAAGTCCGTTTGCATTTTCTCTACTATTTGCCGCTAGCTCTAACAACCTCACAGTCTCTAGCCATGCCCGATCCCTGCACACCTCGATCTAGAGGTGCATAGAGATTAGGACCACTAGATAATAATAACGTCTTTATTGGTCAATGACTATATATTAGGTTTTTTGAAGTCTGTGTGTGTTATTGAAGTTCGATTGCGTTATTTTACTTCGTTTATCAAAGTCTGTTTGCATTTTTTGAAGTACACAAGTCATTCCAAAGTCCGTGTGTGTTTTTCTACTATTTGCTGCTATCTCTAACAACCTCACATTCTCTAGCTTTGTCCGATCCCCTCACACCTCAGTCTAAAGGTGCATGGAGATTAGGACCACATGATAATAATCTTGTCTCTATATTCATGAATGCAACATACACACACACACACACACACACACACACACACACACATACGTCTACATGACAATGCATGTAGAGGGTTTCAAGAGCCACATTACCCTAAGAATGCATATGGATTGCACATGGCTTGCCATATTTTCTTGTTACTTTGAGTATGGCTTGTCCATTTGCCTATTGATGGTTTGGGCAATCCATATGCATTCTTGTTAGCAAAAACCATAAACAAACAAGCCATTTTTAAAGTCCATTTACACTTTTCTATAAAAAATACATACGAACTTCAAAACGTCTTCTATTTGTGCTAACAAGGTGTTTTTGAAGTTGGTTTGCATTTTTCTCTAAAAAACGCAACCAAAATTCAAAAATGTCTTGTACACACCATTTTTTATTACCACTTTGCACACTTCTTGCCCTTGCACACCACATGGATGGTTAAGACAAGTGAAGAGGCTACTTTTAAAGTCCGTTTGCATTGTAATCAATAAAAACGCAAATGGACTTCAAAAACGACTTGTGCACCTATAATTTTTGCTTTCTGTTGTGTACACATCTTGCTATATTTGCTTGCTACTTTTCATATGGATTTCCATTTTTCCTATTGATGGTTTGAACAAGTGATATGCGTTCTTGTTAGCACAAAAAACAAGAGAGCAATTCGTTTCTAAAGTCCGTTTTCATTTTTCCTTAAGAACGCACATAGACTTCAAGAACATCTTTCTATCTTTTTGTTTTTCCTAACAAGAACGCATATGGCTTGCCCAAACCAAAAACAAGCAGATGGGCAAGCCATATGCAAAGTAGCAAGAGAATATGGCAAGTGTGCAAGGCAATTTTGAAGTCCTTTTGCTTTTTTTCTCTAAAAAAACATAGCTGAACTTCAGAAATGGCTTACAGGCTTGTCATTTCTTCTAGCACTACACCTACTGCTTGCCCCAAGTGCACAAGCAGTTTTTGAGTTTTTTTGAAGATTGAAATAGCCCAACAATTAACCCTAAGTGGGTTGAAATAACACAATTGCTTACCCTAAGCGAGTTGAAATAGCTCAATCGCTTACCCTATAAGCGGTTAATCTTAAGCAGATCACTGAAATGGCTAAACTAATGTGACACCTAAGGTGATTTAGAGTGGCCAAATCTAAAGCTGCTAACCCTAATTAGCGGTTTGAAACGGCCAAATTGTAAACAACTAAAACCTAAGCTGCTAATCGTAACCGAACTAAAATAGCAAACATCGCTTTACATAAGTAGCTAACCCTAAGCTGATTACTGAAACTAGTACAACAATAAGAGAATTTAAAGTGGCTAAATAAAAAACCGCTAATGTATAACCTAAACCTGTAATGACGTAAGTTTCTCATAATAATTCTTAAACATCATTGTTACTAATTCTCTTGATAATCAGCTCATAGCTCACAAAATACACGTTGAATTTACATTTTACCTATAAGAGGGGTGTTGGAGCATCAATACCAAGCTATTGAGTGCATTCTGAGCCAAAACAAGTTAGATCAAATAAACCCTCTAGATAATAATATTTTCTTTTGGCAAGGGGCTCAAATGAGGATTTGAAACCCTAGAGACTTGTGTTTATACTCTGTATACTTGACCTATGAGTTTGGTGATGTTTGGATCTCGTTTGCTTGGTGAGTCATTAAGATTTTCTTGCTGATGTGAACATTGGCTTTTTCTGTCTCAAATATAGTTGTGTTGCATTGAGTGGATAGGGAGTGAGTGTATTTTTCAAGAGATTGAAAACATCTTGTGGAATCCATGCACTAATTGTATAGACTTCATCCCACAGTATGACATTTATGTATATGGTTGTCGCTATGTCTACAATACGGTAGAGTAAGGATTGATTACATACAGGATACATATTATATATAGGTCACCTATTATGCAATTGAAACACCACATTCCAAAGGAACTATGGTCTAAAAAGAAGCCAAATTGTGAACTTACTTGTCTTTGGATGCGCGGCATATACCCATGTGCCCAAACAGCTTCAGAAAAAACTAAACCCAAAGTAAAGCAAGTACAATCTTGTAAAGTAATTCACAACACCATTTTAGAGAGTTTGAGACTTTAGAGCCAATTTGGGAATCATCAATGTCTTGAAGATTTGGCCATTTTAAGACCAAGGCCTTCCAAAGGTAGTACTTGAAAAAATATAATTCCAAGACATGCTTTCAAAACTATTGCTAAGATTTGACCATGTGGTCAAATCTTCAGCTCTTGTTAAGTGTCTCTCTCTCTCTCTCTCTCTGTCTCACACACACACTGTTATGGAATTGATATTTTATTGTTTAATGCAGCTGACAGGTGGAAAAGGCTAAGGGTTATGTGAAAGGATCTCGAAAGGATATTATATTTTATAATTTATTATTCAAGTGCTCTTTTATGAGCTTTGGCCATTTATGACCGGCCGGCCAGTTTGTACTCACTTTGACCATTCAAGAATCTATAAATTAAATACGTGCAAGAGGGAAATGGTCACTCTTGCACGGGGGGAGATTGCACCCAGTGTCCATCTTATTCTTCTCACCTCTTCTCTCTTCTCTCTCGCCGTGCCGGTGTAGCACTCTATTCTAGGAGGTGTGTCTGCACGCGCGCTATTGCTCTCTCTCTCGCACTGTCTCTCTCTGTTCGTGTATCTCGCGATTATGAGTCTATATGGTTGCCACGTATGTTGATTAGTCTATTTTATGGCTTGTCGCATCCTATTCCGGGTATTTTGCAGGGAACTCCATGTCTCTGGCTGTAGCAGTGGTATCAGAGCGTGGGGCTACGCTCCAAGACTAAAGATTTTTGTCGAGTAGCAGCTAAGTGTTTTGTTTCCTTATGCTTGTAGATTTCGTTAATTACTTCAATTTATAATAATTAGTGACGATTATGTGAGATAGATAGTGATCTTTAGAAAATTGAAGAGAACCCTTTCTTTATTATCATGATAAAATGATTATAAGTATAATTATGTTAATTAAACATAATAATAGAATGGATTAAACTAAATTATACGAGGATATTAGAGAGAGCGAGGAATTTTGTGGACTATGAAAAAGGAAGATTTGCAGAGCTGCGAACTGAGTGCGATCTCGGGTGTGATCATTGTCGGACGTCTTTTGCACGTAGCCCAAATTCGTCAAATGGCAGAGGATGATTGTATTATCACTTTCCACAGCTTATGAAGACAACGGCAGTAGCCTCAAGTTACGGCTTTCAAGAGCATTGAAAACGGCGGTAGATGAAGAATGCCTTCGAAGTCTCATCACAATGACGACCTGCATTAGGCTACAAAAACGTACCTAGCATGCCCTCATGTAAGCCTGGCATTGCAGCGTTCCTATCACCAACAAAATTGGGGCCTTGCAAGCCTACCATACCTTGTAGTCCTCCTCCCCACTTCATGGAGCCTCGCAGCCACACGACTCTCAACCACCAGGCAAATAACTGCCCATGCAAATGGATTACTCGTAAACAAACTCTAGCCACTGAGGTTGTTTACAGCCATTACATGGCGAGCCACATCCACAGAAAATTGAGGTTGTTTCCAGCCATTACATGACGAGCCACGACCACAGAAAATTAATTTTTTTAATCTTATTTTTGCTACTTTCTTACTTGGCACACCATAGCGACCACAGAATTTTGTGGCTCACCTACAATCGACCACTTGCAATAGTGGTAGACTGGCAGCCGGTTGCTCTCAACCGCACGCCTCATCAACAACCATGCAGTCATTTTGACTCTCTGTCAGCCAACTACGACAGGCTGCGCAGCCCTCATGTACAAGCGCCTACAGCCATGCACGAGCCATGCACGAGCAGCCTACAGTTAAACACATTATTCCAAGCCACTGCATGCTATGGTGGTGAACCGCCAGAAAACTCTCTCTCTCTCTCTCTCTCTCTCTCTCTCTCTCTCTCTCTCTCTGTTTTCAGTTGTCGCCCACACTTTCTACCGAACTCCAGTGCCCACACCACACTCTCTCTTGCTACAGCCGCTAGCCCAACCCCATGCAGTGGTTTCTCTCTCTCTCTCTCTCTCTCTCTCTCTCTCTCTCTCTCTCTGGCCACCAATTACTTTCAGTTGTCCCTCACTCTCTCTTTGGTGGTAAACCACTTACTCTCTCTCTGTCGCTCTAATCAACTGCCACCATGACTGCCTGCATGTAGCCGCCAGGCCAGATGTCCCATCAACCGCCCCCATGCAAGACTCACACTCTCTCTCCCTCTCGGTTCTCAGCCACCCGCAGCCACCTAACTCTTTCTGTCTCTTCGGTCAATCTCTCCCCTATGTACTGTGGGTGCCCACACTCCCACCAGAGCCACGGACGGTCGCTCAGACGGCGCATGCAGCAATAATGAGAGTGAAGGCCACCATGTAAGCATAGCCAGTTGGAGATTCTCCCTTTCTCTCCTCTCTGTCGGGGGGATGGTTGCCATACCATACATCGAATAAACGGGCTTTTCAATCTCACCCTTATTCGTTTATGTTCCTCCGTGTCCAACTATCTAGAGAGGCAAATCACGCCGCTCTTCACAGACTGACGCCCCCCCACCCCCCCTCCGCCGTGTCTTCCTCTCTCTTTTCCACCCCCGACTGCTTGCAGAAGCGAACGTTGACGAGCTCTTCAGCGACGTCGCTGCAATACTGTCTTGGATAGCAATGACGCCACCCTCAAACTTTGATGTTCATTTGACCTTACTTTGTTTCCTTTTATTTTGTACCCAAAAATTGTATTAGACTCGTAAGGTTGTACTAGCTTGTTCCCATAGGAATGTCGAGGACAGGGTCATATAACATTTTATTTCTCTATCTCTTTTCTCCACCCTTTCCGACTCCCCGATAGAGGTGGACATTGACGAACCTCTTCAGTGATCGCTGCAATACTTTCTCAGGCAAATCACCTGCTACCATGCATCCACAGGCCAGACGATGATGCTTTTAGTCTGATCACGTCTCGGACTTGCAGTTTTAGGTTTTTCCACTTTACTACATTTTAATTTGTACCCCAGCATTGGAGTAGATTCACAATGATTGTATCAGTTTCACAACATATGTAATTTTGACTTTTTGAAGACGCGTAATATAGCATTTCATTTCATTTCGCTTTCTCTCCCCCCCCCCACTACGGCTCCCTCCAGAGGCACACATTCACAAAGCTCTTAAGCGACTGCTGTAATCCTTTCTTCGACAATGCATTGTTGGGCATTGATGATGATGATGCTAGCTTTTAATTCGTCAGTCTTTCACTTTACTTCATTTTAATTTTTTCACCAGGCATTGATTTAGATCCACAAAGATTATACTGGTTTCAGGTCCCATAGGCCTTTTGTAGCAGGTTCATATAACATTTCATTTCATTTCGCTCTTTCTTTTGCTTCCCAGTATGTCTACCTATAGAGGTGGACATTGATGACTCTCTTCAGTGTCATATTTTATCCGACATACATCCTTGCCAAGCATTCTCACGCAATGAGGATGATGGTAATGATTTACTCCGACAATTTAAGACTTTTACTTTCAGTCTTTCGATTTACTTAATTTTATTTTTATACCCACACATTGGTTTTGATCTGCAACGATTGTATTAGTTTGGTCACATGGCATTTTGAAGACGGTAAATATTTCATTACGTTTATATCTCTCTTCCCCCCTTCTCCCCCTTCATGGCTTGGAGTTAATGTTCGTGGCTACGCTGTGTGAGATTTGTGTGTTTAAGGTGGAGATAAGCATTGCTATGTCTCTTGGTATTTCAGTGTCTGTTGTATCCATTCAATGATGACCATCGCAAGTAGTTCCTACAAAGATTTTCAGGCAAACTTCTCTTTGAGAGAGTAATGGTGGAAATCAAACTTTGGATCAGAGTAATCATAGCAAAGTTTATTGATCGAGCTAGGGCTTGCCAAAAACAATTTTTTCAAACTAAAGACAATAAGGGCACACCTAAAGCTTTTTTATTTTTAGGTCAAAACTCAAAGATTTCACACTAAAACTTGTAAAACTTTGCCAATTTAAGTGAAGGAAAGCATGGAATCTAGCCGATGTTTTGCTACTTTAACTACTTTCAATAACACTAGTGAAATTTTACTGGCTTCTAATTTTCTTGCGACAACAATCAATGGTTTAAACACTTACTCACATATACAGTCCACATCACCAATATCTGACACCCATCTATACGACTTAAGCTTTGGTTTGTTCTAACTAGTATAACATTACTCAAATGACGAATTTTGCTGTTGACCTTTGTTTTCAAGAAATTGTTTAGCATTTGCCGATTTGGATACTAGTCACTTCTGCAAAATACCTCCAGGTATGTAATTTATCGTTGTTTTCCACGGTATTTTAATTCTCCTTAATGAATCCATTCCTATATATATCTACGGCTATCATATTCCTAAGATCTCATCAATTACGCAACATATCTCATCTGCCTATACTGCAATGACATCCCTTAATATACTCCTACAATAATATTCACTTTCTCTACTTGCTTGGAAGTTTATTTTGTTGGTGCATATATTTATGGACACAATGTCAAACAGTTTGCAATAGGGATAATACCATTGGACAATTTGAAAGCAAAGGCTTTTAGTTGTTTACATTTTCTTATGGCATATGAAATTAAGCATCCCTAAAGTTCTGGCTTGTGCTTGCACTGCATGTAAATTCTATTGAGAGGATTTTGCATTAAGCTATGCAACTACTCATATGAGTTGCGATGTTTTGAGTTAGTGAACAAAAATTAGTAGGTAATCTGCTACTCAACTATACTCCAATGTGGTGTGACACGAGTATAAATTGTTTTATCTTTTTTTAATGTCTAGCCGAGTCCATTGGTCACCAACACACAGATTCGCGGATTTAGGCAGTGTGTAAATACTCATCTTGGTGCAGATCCGCCAATTTAGGCAGAGCATTGATAAACTTCATATTTATTATTTTTAAACAATATCCAATGCAGATCCGCCGATTTAGGCAGCATTAGTGCAGATTCGCCGATTTAGGCAGCACGCTTTATTGGTGTAGACTCGCCGGATGAGGCAACACCAATCACAAAATCATGCTTCAATGGTTGGCCACCACTGTAACTGGTATGATTTTGTTACCCGGGTACATAATGAAAGTGATGTGGATTTGGACTTATATTGTGGAATTGAAATTGGAATTGATTGGGATTTGGTATCTGGTGATTCTTACGGCAATGTTTATGTGATGAGACTTGACATTATGAGATTGATGATAAGTGTGACCAATGATACCCTGATTCATTAGGGTATGACATATACTGTTTATTCTAGTGGTATGGGACACTAGAATAGGTAGTATGTGGATGACGGCAGGCATAAGCAATATTGTCTAATTTTATTAATTTTGTTACTATTTGATACAGATTTCTAATCATTGTTTTTGACAAGTATTATTTGCAGATTTCTATCTTCGCAACTGAGGACAGTTGCTTTCCAACGAAGAGGTATGTTATGGAATTGATATTTTATTGTTTAATGCAGCTGACAGGTGGAAAAGGCTAAGGGTTATGTGAAAGGATCTCGAAAGGATATTATATTTTATAATTTATTATTCAAGTGCTCTTTTATGAGCTTTGGCCATTTATGACCGGCCGGCCAGTTTGTACTCACTTTGACCATTCAAGAATCTATAAATTAAATACGTGCAAGAGGGAAATGGTCACTCTTGCACGGGGAGAGATTGCACCCAGTGTCCGTTTTATTCTTCTCACCTCTCCTCTCTTCTCTCTCGCCGTGCCGGCGTAGCACTCCATTCTAGGAGGTGCGTCTGCACGCACACTATTGCTCTCTCTCTCGCACTGTCTCTCTCTGTTCATGTATCTCGCAATTATGCATCTATATGGTTGCCAGGTATGTCGATTAGTCTATTTTATGGCTTGTCGCATGCTATTCCGGGTATTTTGCAGGGAACTCCACGTCTTCGGCTGTAGCACACACACACACACACACACACACACACACACACACACACACACACACACACACACACACACACATCACACATGCTCTTGCGTCACAAATGACCGTACGTCAATGAAACTGACAGCTTTTGATTTTAATTTTTTATGTCACAGCGTCCAACTATTTTCAATATAGCCAACAATTTCAGGTCTACTATAAGATTTTCCCTTGTAGATCCGACCTCTGCTAACTTTCTAGCATTGTATAGGACTAATCTTTTTTGGAACCTGGTATTCAACTCCTTCACTAGCACCTACCGTAAAACATCACCTAATGTGGGAGTTTTACCATCTGTAATGCGAAGCACGGCAGCATGCAACATTACGAAAAATATGAACCCCAAGTGGGCCCTTTGGTGTCAAAGATGCTTTTGGAATATACTCTCTACACCAATGCGAATGGGCTTGTGGCCACAGTCCCATCATTTTTTGCATTTTTTGAAATGACCATAACTTGAGCATCTTATCTTCAAAGTTTTTGAACAATAGTGCATTTGGAGTGCATTGCCAAGCTCTTTCTATAGATATGTTACATGATAGAGTTTTGAGTCATGTAGATAGGGGCTATCCATGCCCCCCCCTCCTTTTATGTCTTATTGTTGACTAGAATTTGATTGGTTACTCTTACAAGGTCCCTTTGGGGTTCATATTTTTTCTAATGATTGCCTACCAACACAAGGAGGCAAGCACAAGTTGGTGCATTCCAGAGCATAAGTAGCAAGTACGGCTAGTGTTTCACATGTGAACTTAGGGACATTGACGAAATTATGCCATGATGGGGAACGCGGACTCTTAGTGTATGAGCATATTGGGGAGGATCTTTAGACAGGTGGTTGTTTAGGAAAGGTGAGGCAAAGTCGAAGCTGGGATGGAAGCAAAGATGCAAGATCGCCAATGACGCTACAAAGGGTTTAACATACTTGCATCACGAGTGTGCAGACAGAATTATGCATAATGATGTTAAACTAGAGAACATTTTGCTGGATGAATTAGATTTCAACTCCAAGGGGGGTGAGTTCAAGCTTGCCAAGCTAATGGGGAAGGAGCAACAGAGATTTTCGATGACCACTTTGAAAGGCACGCGTGGCTATCTCGCACCTGAATGATTGAAGGACACCACCATTATTGCCAAGTCGGATGCCTACAAGTCGAGGTAGTCTCGCTTTAGCTCATAAGTGGGTGGTGTTGCCTTGATTTTGACTATGAATGCCTCCCCAAACTTGCCCTTTGCATCACCTCCACATTAACAAGTGCATCAAGCATTCATAGCCATGTAGGGATTTCTCTTGACAAGTCACAAGGGAGGCAATGGATGCTTGATCCTGTGAATGCACCTCATGCATCACTAGAAGGTTCATGACACAACTCCTCTTCTAATCCATTGGACAACTCAAGCATAGAGGCCTTGTTGGATCCATGCCAGTGTCAAGATGGCGATGTCACACCTGTCAACCTGGAAAGAAAATTGTTGAATCTTGATACACATGCACTTTATTTGTAAAAGTTCTTCAATGTCGTGAAATTGGACCATTTTACAGACAATGATAGAGATAATTAGTCATCATATACGCAATTCTTTTTTCAAAGAATTATTAATGCGCTTTATACTTCAAGCATAGAGGCCTTGTTGGATCCATGCCAGTGTCAAGATGGCGATGTCACACCTGTCAACCTGGAAAGAAAATTGTTGAATCTTGATACACATGCACTTTATTTGTAAAAGTTCTTCAATGTCGTGAAATTGGACCATTTTACAGACAATGATAGAGATAATTAGTCATCATATACGCAATTCTTTTTTCAAAGAATTATTAATGCGCTTTATACTTCGTTTAGTTCAATGCTAGACGCTTGATGTCAATTTTCTTATGGGCTGTTAGGTTTTGTAGCAACGCCCACCAAGCAAGACTAGTTTTTTAATATACACTTTTATGTTTAATTGATTTCCTCTCAATTGCCTTATGTAAGTAAGCCATAGCAAACTTTCATCTTGTTTTCTACCATAATTACGCGGGAATGTATTAAGAGAGAACAATAAATTTACAACCCGGTCCGTTGGTATAGTTTCCTACGACGTTAATACTTCTTCTTGCCATCAAGCCTATAATTATAATTAAGTGACTCGAGAACGACGGTCCAAATCCACTTCAATGACTCCCCTGGAATGTTAAAAACTCTCTCTCTCTCTCTCTCTCTCTCTCTCTCTCTCTCTACGTATATATATATATATAGCGTCCATGCCTGCAAAGCTTCAAAACCTGCACTATCACCCTTCCCACTCCTTCAGACCACAGTGATGCCGCTCATTTCTCCCTTCCTCGTAATAATGGCGCTCACTTCTCCCTTCCTTGTCAGGGGTATAACCGACGTCTCCGACCCTTACAACTTCGACCCTCTCCTCTTCGGAAGCTGCCAATTATCTGGCCGCGATCGATACACGGGCAGCAGCCGCTTATACGCTCATGATGTGGCTGCCGAGGCCAACACTCAGGTCGACTCATGGAAGGAAACTCCCGAGGCTCACATCTTCAAGGTCGACCTACCTGGTATAGTAGCACTGCTTTGATCTCCTCTTGCTAGTTTCACACAATGAAGATCAATCGAAGCACGTCTCGCTCTCGCTCTCTCTCTCTCTCTCTCTCTCTCTCTCTCTCTCTCTCTCTCTGACACACACACACACACACACACACACGTGCAGTGCGTAATCTTTGCATACAGCATGGATGAACAGTACATTCTTGCAACATAGATCTATCCATCATTCACTTCAGGGAGGAAGGGCGAAAGGCTAGTCTCTAATAATGTAGAAAGAGATGCATCTATTGCAGACTCTCTGCAACCGCTAGCCTGCATTGCGGGTTGTTGAAGAGGAGCTGTAATTAAGCTAGGGAGCCTTTCTGCATTGAATGTGAAACTTAGATGGCTGGTAATGTACTGCATTTGCTGATCAGGTTTGGCAAAGGAGGATGTGAAAGTGCAAGTGGAGGGCGGGGCGCGTGTGCTGCAGATAAGCGGGGAGCGCAAGAAACAGCAGGAGACTCGCCCTGTGGACAAATGGCACCTAGAGGAGCGGGTGCAGGGGTCCTTCTTGCGGCGCATCCGCTTGCCTGAGAATGCCAACTTGAAGGAAGGGAAAGCGAGCATGGAAAATGGAGTTCTCACAATTGTGGTGCCCAAGATGCCAAAGCCTGCCCCCAAGACCATCCCTGTTAGCAGCACCTAAATGCTGCGGCATTCGTGTCTCTAGTACTCCTCAAAGATTTTGCTACTGCTGATCTAGTTATAATTAGTACTTGCCGCTTGACTACAAAATACTTTCAAAACTATACTTGCCTCACCCTCGCATGATCGTGAAGCTCAGACAAGCTTACATAACATTATCCGTTGTGTGATCTTACTCTTTAAAGAAGACTTTTCATCTTCAAAACTAGTCTTGTTTGGTAGGCTTTGCTATAGAAATTTGTTGATGTTATTTAGTAAATTGTCTTGTTGTTGCAAGTTCAGACATAGCATGTTTACAATATATACTAGATTTTTTTAATGAAAAATAAAAAATTTCAAGAAGATCACTATGTATAAATTGTGTATATCATTTGCATTCGAGGATTATTTTTAAAACTTTTTATCTATAAATTTTTGACAAATAAAATATATATTTTTTTTATTCAATCTATATTTTTTTTCAATTTTATTTTATGATACTCTTCTGTATATGAAAATGTGAAAAGAAAAATTTAATAACCCCTTTTGTTACAGTCACATGATAGTCACATAATTATTAAGTGATCTCCCTCCCTGAAAAAAAATTAATTGAATTACTTATCGGCTAATCAAGTAAGCATCTTTCTGAGTGTAGAAGATAGAGAACATTATTTTGTCAAGCCAAGCAAAACCATGTCAGTAGTTACAAGTCATGCAATGAGGAAATGACAAACTTTAGACCATATAGTACACATTATACAAAAGTTCCATAAACAACTATGTGGCATTGTCACCCCACAAATTATAAGGCCATGGAAGTTATGTCTTGTTTTGTAGACTAATTGTATTATCCAAGTAAACATATACGTTTAGAGATTTGGATGTTTTAAGTAATGAACCTTTTTCAACTTCTTGAGGTAGAGATTTCTCCTTCAGTTTGTAAACACTCTTGCTATCGATCTCCAAAGCTTGTTTTGAATGTAGATATAGTATGTTGTGGCACAAAGGGCTAGATGTAGATGCAAGAAGCATTGCATTGATTGTGCTTGTACGTTGTATTGTCTCTCTTATGGAAAGGCCAATTTTATCTTAGTCATGGAAACAACCTCAACTCATACCTCTTTGTCTCTCTTCACAACATCCAATGCATTTAAATTATGTGGGAGAATTTATGACACATGCAATATCTCTTTGTTTCATTCATCATTGTCGTGCCTACTAGCATATATCTATATATCCGATCATCATGCTCTTTGTGAGTCTTTTGATCACTATCCCTATGGTTAGGATCCCTTGTATATTTGGCTTCTCTATTGTGATCTCTTCATCGAGCTCATACCTTCTCACATGTCAAATCTTGATCAAATGTAACGATCATGTGTGACGGCTAACACGTTCATACTCCCTTCCTTTCATTCATCATCATCGTTCACTATTAGCATATCTATATACATGTGATCATCATGCACTGTATAAGTCCTTTGATCACCGGCCTTGTGGCTATGATCTTTTCATATTTGTCCTCTTTGTTGTGGCCTATTCGTCTTGCATACCTTCCCCTGTTGAATCTCAATCATGTCTTATGTTATCTCCATCATCACAATTCTGTCTATTGTGATCTCTATCATCATCTCTTTTGTGACTTCTACCATCATGTTGATGTCATGTTCACTTTTTCACGACCAACAATCAAATTATTTTGATGCATTTGACAACCAACGTAGGCGATCACCAGCTATAATGTTGTTTGATTAGCTCGTTTTCTTAGTGTCATGTGATAAGAAGTGTGGATTTCTCTTGTAATAGTATTGTGGCATTTCCAAATACTCACATCCTCATGGCTATCATTCTACTTTATAAGAATCCATTTGTATATTTCATGTTAGGAATGACAAACCCTATATCTTAGTAGGATCTTTTCACATTCATGTACGGAACTCACAGTAGCTATGTTCTTATGTGACAAAAAAGACTCCTTCAACCCCTAACATGAAACATTGTATGCGCTCAAGACTACTGCATTCCCACTAATCTTGAGGGTTTTAAAAGGTCCATGCTATAGGGAAATAATTTGACTACAATGTTTTCAAGATTTTTGTCTACAAAATATTTGGAAGAAATCAATCTCTCCTGAAGGAAAGATAATAGGACTCTGCTTTTTTGTAATATGCATTTTAGCAATATCCTTTGCATTATAAAAGCTTTTCTATTGCCTTAAGAATGTTAGTCATATCTTCAAGAAAATTCTGGATCTATTGAATCTAACTTTCTTTTTCTACATCCCTACACTACAAGAGGTTGTCTGCACTTGTGACGTTTTTAGCGATGGAAATACATTGGGTTTCACTACAAGAGGCTATTCATATTAGCGACGCTCACACAGCGACGCTCAAAAAAAAATTCCCGGCGTCGCTATGAGCGTCGCAAATTTCTTTGTAAATTTACGACGCTCATAGCGACGCCGATTGGGCTAAAAAATAACAGAGCGCGCCCAAAAACTCAGATCTCAGATCTGAGTTTTTCGGTGCCCTCAAGCAAGGAGCAGGTAACGCTCTCCCCCCCTCTCTCTCTCTCTCTCTCTCTCTCTAGCTCTCTCTTTTTCTTCTCCACACACACACACACACACACACATACACACACACGAGGAGAGGAAGGAGAGCCAGGTATGCTCCTTCCCTCTCCTCATTCTCATGTTCCCTTCCCCTCTTTCTCTCTCCCTCTCTCTCTCTCTCTCTCTCTCTCTCTCACACACACATACACACACACATAGTGTTTTTGAGAGAGAGAGAGAGAGAGAGAGAGAGAGAGAGAGAGTACAAACATAAACAAAAACGCACACACACATACATAAACAAAGAATGCACACACACATTGAGAGAGGAAAAGAGAGAGAGAACATGCATAAACAAAAAACGCACGCATTGAGAGAGGAAAAGAGAGAGAGAACATGCATAAACAAAAAACGCACACATTGAGAGAGGAAAAGAGAGAGAAAACATGCATACGATCCAAAAAAACGCACACACATTGAGAGAGAAAGAGAGAGAAACTAATTTAACGTCGTAGGAAACTAATTAAAATGAAAAGACCTAAAGATCTAGCCGACGAGGAGTTGAACTCAAGACCTATTATTCAAGAGGGAAATGGCATAATCAATCTATCATACTTGGCATGGGTGATAGAAAGGTTATACCATTTATCTCTTTTTATTGGCACACACATCCACACACGCGCACACACACAAGAAGAAGAGAGTTATAACGTCGTAGGAAACTATCCTAAAAGACGTTAAAGATTAGGTTAGATGTAGACTTACGTTAAATTAGATTTAGGTTTATTTAAGTTAAATTAGATTAGATTTATGTTTATTTTTAACTAGATTTACGTTTATTTACGCTAGATTTAGATTTACGTTATATTAGATTAGATTTAGGTCTCCATAGACTGCGATGCCTGCATGAAGCGGGTGAAGAAAGCCCTCAATGGAATATAGGGTATTGCTGCCTTCACTCATGGTGGGCTCCGTCGATCCAAAAGTACTAGTGAAATGTCTTCAGAAGATAGGGAAGAAGGTGGATCTTCAGGGCGGCAAGAGTCACTACATCCCCGACACAATGACCATCTAGACAACCTCTAGTCATTCAACAGCAACTTCAAAGTTAGTAACAAGAGCAAGAACGGTCTAAAGGGCCAATTGCTGTCGTCAGATGTGGATGGAGATGAGGCAGCGTCACCGCCGGAAGTTAACTCTCACATCTTTAGTGATGAGAATGCCAACTCTTGCCGAGTTATGTGAAAAATTATGTGTTAAATCAGTTTTAAGGTTCTTATAATCCCTGTTAGTTTAGTTCTTTGTTTTTAATATAACATAATTTACGTTAGATTTAGATTTATGTTATATTAGATTAGACTTAGGTTTATTTAGGTTTACACACACACACACAAGAAGAAGAGAGTTTTAACGTCGTAGGAAACTATCCCAAAAGACGTTAAAGATTAGGTTAGATGTAGACTTACGTTAAATTAGATTTAGGTTTATTTTTAGTTAGATTTACGTTTATTTAGATTTACGCTTATTTACGTTAGATCGAGTCCACGCAAGAATTACTTACGGTTTAGGGTTTAGAGTTAGACGAACAGTGAAAAGATCTACTGTGAAAAGATGTTAAGATGCTGTGAAGTGCTACAGCTAGAGAAGAGGCAAAGGGGTTTTGTCCACTACATGCAGTATCATGTAGACGTGGGTCTGTAGATTTCTTGTACCCACAAATATAGGTATTGACCAATAAAGACGAGATTATAACCCGGTGGTTCTGATCTCCGTGCACCTCTAGACCGAGGTGTGCGGGGATTGGATATGACTAGAGAATGTGAGGTAGCGAGAGAGAGAGAGAGAGAGAGAGAGAGAGAGAGATATAAGACGAAGAATGCCAATAGAATATTAAATTTGTTGTCCAGGTTATAAGATTTTTATCCTCATTATGAGTAGTGACGAGGATGTGGGACCGTCCAACCGAAACACCTATCTCTCAACGAGGGTCTTATGTCCTTGTAATCAATGCAAGCATGCTGTGCGACGGACAAGACGTGTTTCTTTGCAGCACGTTCGCGAATTTGGCGAGTTCGATCCATCTATTATAGATCGAGTTGTTTCCAATTATAACTCGTCGGACTCTGACGCTGGCCAACAAGCAGCAATCTTGCAACCCAATAGACGTGTTCGCAGGCGCTTTGGTCAAGCAGCATATGTGAGGCCACAAGATGTAGCCTCTGACAGCTCGGGGGATGATCATGCAGAGCACATTCCCAACGAGGCAATGTTTGAGCCCGAGATTGATGAAATGATCGAGACGATCATGGATTCAGAAAGGCTTATCTATGATGATATGAAAAGTGAAGCCGATACGCCATTGTATAATGGAGCACGTATGTCTAGATTGAAAGCACTCCTGGTTCTTCTCAACATGCACGCAAAGTTTGGATGGAGTGACACTAGCGTCACAGCGCTTTTCAGGTGATCTATTACAATTAGTTTACTTTAATAAAACTCTAAATGTATAATGATCTAATAGATTTTTACACGACTGTATCGTATTTTTATGTTGTGTAGATTGCTTAAAGAGCACATACTACCAGCTGACAATGTGATGCCAGATTCCCGAGATGAAGCAAGAAAGATTTTGCGAAACTTGGGGATGGATTACAATTCTATCCACGCTTGTCCTAATGACTGCATTCTTTTCAGAGGGGAATACATAGATATGGAGAAGTGTCCGAAATGTGATTCCGAAAGATATCGAGTAGATCTCCACGGGACAAAAATTCCACAAAAGGTTTTGCGACATTTTCCTCTGCTTCCTCGCATCAAGCATTTCTTCGAATGTAAGTCCATGGCCGCCCTAGCATCATGGCATGAGGAGAATAAATCTTCGGATGGTGTGCTACGAATTCCTGCAGATTGCGCAGCCTGGAAACATATAGATGGAACATGGTCGGATTTTGCCAGGGAAGCTCGAAATTTGCGCTTAGGCCTGGCTATGGATGGCGTAAATCCATTTGGTCAAAGATCAACATCTTACAGTGTATGTCCCGTTGTCATCGTCAACTACAAAATTCCCCCGTGGTTGACTACGAAGAAGGGGCACCTATGGCTAAGCTTGATTGTGCCAGGGCGATATAAAGTGGGGAATATGGATGTGTATCTTCGTCCACTATTGGAAGAGCTACAACAATTTTGGATTGGCATAGAGGTGGTGGATATGAGCCGACACATAGGACGATGGAATGCTTTGATTAGAGGCATTCTAATGTGGACCATGCATGACTATCCCGGGCTAACAGAATGCTCAGGTGATCTATTGACACTCCTCACTCAGACACTGTAAATCTTGTTTTTTCCCATAGTTGATCTATTATCATGTGTATACATGCAGGGCTTCAAACAAGCGGATACAGAGCATGTGTCACATGTGGACCTAGACTGAATGCACGTAGGGCGCCCTCACTGAAGAAGCAAATCTACGAAGGTCATCAAGCGTATCTTCCAGAGAATCATGTGTTACGCGACGACTTTTTGGGAAGAGAGCCACCAAGGATGTCTGCACAAGCATGGTTAGAGCAGAAGGAGATGTGCGATGACGGATTGCCTCCAGGGATGAAGAGACTATCTCTATGGTACGAGTTACCATACTGGCCCCGACTCATGATCAATCACTTGCTCGATCCAATGCACATATTCAAGAATGTGGGTAATCTACTATGGGACCATCTGACCGGCAAGAAAGATACTTTGGGAGCCAGAGTTGACCTTAGAAATGTGGATCGTATGGAGCAATATTGGCCGCAAACAGCGTTTGATGGATCGATAAAACTCCCTAAAGCACCATGGATTTTCACAGGAGCCCAAGAACGCAAAGTAAAAGAGACCATTCGATCTTTGCGGACCCCCACTGGCGTAATGCACTCGCTCCGAACGTGTTTTACTAAAGAAGGAAAGCTTACAGGTTTGAAGTCACACGATTGGCATAAAATGTGTCAGGTACGTTCATAGTGGACTTTAATATCATTGCATAAAATGTGGACTTTAATATCATTGCTGCACATACTTTACAGTTTATTTTATCGGTTGCCATTGAGGAATGTTTGTCTCTCGACATCCGTAACACAATCTACAAACTTGCAAAGCTGGTGCAATGGATCTCACAAAAGGAGATCAACGTAGACTCCATACCATTCGCCAAACTAAATGCTGCGGAGCTTGTGTGCATGTTTGAGAAACATTTTCCTACTACCATGCTAACCATTCAGGTGCATCTTCTTGTTCACATAGTTGATGAGGTGGAAATAGCTGGCACAGTTCATTCCAGATGGATGTTCTTCTTAGAACGTTTCATGAAAACGCTTAAGGGATATGTGCGTCAAAAGGCACGTCCGGAGGGTAGCATGGCAGAAGGATGGTTGGTATCAGAGTCCCTAGTGTACATTGGAGAGTGGCTAGATGGATTTGATAAAGCCCGGGACACTTTATGGCGAACCATAGATGATGAGCGCATATCTGGGATTGTCATGTGCAATCTCGGTGTTGAGAAGAAGATGACGGAAGATCTAGAGGCTAAAATCAACCGATTTTGCATGCTTCACAATCCAGTGATGCAAAAGTGGATTTCACAATATGAGGATGCAAAGCAAGAGCGACAAAGGGCATGAATCGAGTGGAGACGGGGAAGACGACCACCGATGCACTATCCGACGGTTCTGGAGAGCCTACCAACCTTCATGAGCTTAAGATGGTTGCACAACCAATTGAAAAGCGCACAACAATGCGGTGACGAAGTGACTGAGGAAGAGTGGGAGTACTCTCGGGGTTGCGCGACCAAGGTAAGTTTGCAATGTACGACTAGCAAGTGACTTTATTTATAAATGTTTGAACGGCCACTCATAATCTTTGTTCGTTGTAGTATAAGTCATCACAGCAGCATGGTGTAAAGGTTGACATTTTAGGGTGGAACGAATCGACAAAAAGCGTTTTACTCAAGATTGTGGAATCATGGCAAAATTTGAACAGTCTAGTCGACGACGTTCCTCTGATGCAGATCCTGTGGTGGCGGAACTCACTTACTTCGGCACGCTGCAAGAGATTTTGAGGATCGATTACAGAGGATTTTTTGTCGACTTGTTCGACGTGCAATGGTTCAAGATAATCATGGAGGGTCGCAACGCTACTGTGCGTAGAGGAGAGTCTGGTTTTCTTGAGGTGGATTCTACTAAGAAATGGACTGACCTAAGAGACACTTTCGTACTACCCGAGCATTGTGAACAAGTAAGTATGTAAATAGTTAACATCCCCCTTTTACAAGCTATGTGCTTGAAAGCTCTCATGTAAGTTATGTGGCTCTGGCAGGTAATATTTCATCCTACAAAGTCTACATCAAACTAGTGGTACATCATAGAGGTAGCCCCTCGTAGTGCAAGGACGTATGAAGGCTACCATGTGCCAATCACAACAGCATCAATGGAGGAGATCAGAGAAGATGCTCAATCAGAAGCCGCTGCGGTGGTTCCAGACGAGCATACCGATGCTACTACTCTATATGGGGTGCATGCAGAGGAGCTACAAAATGAAACAGAGGATATGTGTTTAAACGGAGAGCTCTATATAGATATAGGAAGTTATGCTGAGTTATGCGAGGATGAGAGAGAGAGATCTCTTAAAGCCACAAATATTGCATTTGAACAATTTTGCTCCGTGTTGTAAAAGCTCTGGCTCTCTAAGTACCTTCCATGGTGTATAACGCTCTTTTCTACTCGCGTTCACATCTTTTGATTGAAAATTCTGAGTTTTCGACTTGCCTCTTCTATCACTCAATTCATTGCGTCATTGTATTTATATGCGTCATTACGTCATTGTATTTAATGGTCTTTGCGTCATTGTCTACTCTATTCATTCAATATTAAGTTTAAATATTCGTGTGTTTAATGCAGGTTCACACCGCCTCGTGTTCGACGAGGGTCTTAAGTTTAAATATTCGTGTGTTTACTGCCTCCACACCGCCTCGTGTTCGACGAGGCTCTTTACCCTCCCCTTCTTTGCCCGCCCCCACACCAGCCACAGCATCGCCATCTACGCCAGGTTTTGCACGGCTGACTGTTCCTAGCAGCTACACACCTCTACCTACTCCGCCAGGAGCCACCCCACTCGACACTCCTCGCTTCGGGGCCCAGAAGCCGGTGGAGACACCTGACGTCCGTACCCCCATCAACACGCCGCTAGAGACCCCTGCCGAGACACCCAGGTTCACGCGTCACCGGCCAGAGGGCTTGTCTTACTCCGTCGACTTCAGCGGCGGCATCATCATGGATGATGACGGCAAGAAGGTGATCTCGCGCATGCGTGGTCTTTGCTCTCAGCTGTTTAGACACTACATACTAAACAAATGGAGTGAAGTACCAAGTGATTTAAAAAACAGAGTCATCAGCATACTTCATGATGAGTTTCCCGTTCCAACACGGGATCAGCGCTTCAATGAAGACCTGATGAAGATTCGAATGTGCGAATACTGCAAACACAAGCGTTCCGAAGTGCAAAAAGCAATCAAGAATGGGTGGAACAGGCCAGATTGGCTGGCCAAAGAAGATTGGAAGAATGCGAAGAAAGCAGCGCGCGAGAATCCCGACAAGTGGAAGCAACAAAAGGATGCAGCCAGAGCGCAAGTAGAGGCAGGGAGCTCGCACCACTTGGGGAGCGGTGGATGGGCATCATTTGAGGCCGATTTTGTAAGTGTTTTCGCATTGCTCTTTATGCTCGATAGTTTAGGGTTTATGAGTTTTTTAATTATAACATAATGAAATCTTTGTATGTTTTGACAGTGGTCGATGACAGGACGTGATCCCACACCGTACAAGCGCGAGTACGCAGGTAGGAAGGGCTTAAACGCCCTGATGGACATTCTCAGTTCTCGCGGCGGCATGGTTAGTATTAGGGTTTACTCTTTTCTATTTTTTGTATTGTTTTATAAATGTCGTTATATGTTTATACTTACTGAAAGCTGTCTTGTTGTCTTTTTTTGCAGAATCCGACAGATACGCCGCTTGGACGCGATGAGACGTCTGACTAGACGGCGTCAGTTTACCCGTAGCTAGATAGCATTAGTTTAGGGTTTCTCATAGCTTATGTATCATGAGACGGATTTTATACGTCTTTTTGAACCATGTATATTATTACATTTGTCACCGCAGTTCCTTTTGCCAATCAATTCTTTATGCCTATGATGTTGTACAATTGTCATTATTACATTTGCCAATCAATTCATTTTGCCTATGATGTGTACAATTGTCAATTTTGCAAACAATGCGTCTTGTGGGTGACTATTTTGGGTCTATTATCTACCCTTGCACTTTTTTTAAAAAGTGAATCAAGTACAATATGGTTGATGGGTGGCAGGGCATTCAATGCCCTGTCACCAAAAACAAATTCTCTCGGGCGTCGCTATAACCGTCGCTATTTATGGCTCTGTAGCGTCGCTATGAGCGTCGCTATAGTCTTCTGTGTAAACGTCGCTATAACCGTCGCTATGAACGTCGCTATATAGCGACGCATATAGCGACGCTCTCGTAGCGACGGTTTTAGCGACACCGAGGGTTATAAAAACCCAATGTATTTCCGTCGCTAACAGCGTCACAAGAGCACACAACCTCTTGTAGTGTTTTTATACTTCTGGGCATCGCTAAGATCGTCGCTATGGGAATGTCGCTATATGCATCGCTATATAGCGACACAGATAGCGACGGTTGCAGGCATATATCCTATATACACTATAACATATGCGCAGTATTATCGCCCACATTACCACAAAAAAACAGAAAAAAAATTGCAATATGAAATTTTTTGTATGCGAAAAACACTGCGGAAAATATTGCGGTAATGGTCTAGCGGTAAAATCCGCGGTAATGCGTACGGCTATATTTCCACGAGTATTACCGCATGTTTTACTGCAAGCATACCCGCAACCTTTACCGCGTAGACGTTATCGCGATCATTACCGCAAACGGGTTTATTATAAAAAAAACAGATGACCGTTTGGATGATCCTTTGGACCATCCAAAAGGTCATCTATTTTTTTATTTATTTAAAATATTTTACAAAATTATTATTAATTACAACAAAATATCACAATTGGACAATAGATTGAGCCAAAAAAGATTGATAATTTCATTTACATAAGTGGAATTACAATTGGAGGAGGTATTGAGCCAAAAAATGATAGGTATTGCATTTACATAAAGGGCAAAAAAAGCCCATGTGTACAAAATAGAGGATATTCATGTGGGATAGGGCAAGTGGGGCCCGCGTATACAAAATAGAGGATACGCATGGGGGAGATGGCGGCATGTTGCGTGGAACTCCTTGACTCCGCAAAACCAGAAAAAGAAACAATTAACACTTTGTTATTTAATATTTGATATAAAATCAACAATTTGATAATTTAAATAAGATTAAACTTACATGTTGCAGACTTCTGCACGCATTTTCGAACTCCTCTCGAGAGACCATTTGATTTTCAAACAACCAACACCAAGTTTGATACTCGGTATGGTTCTGCACATCTCTGGTCGGGCGACTCATGGTAATGTTATACTGACAAAAAATAGCAACCAATTAATTAAATGAAAAACATTAGATTTTTTACAATAAAACTAATGTTTTTACTTATATATTTGTCTTTCCAAGCCGTTTTTCCTCCCGAACCATACTGCATAGGAGTTTGATGGGATCTGGCCTCAACTTGGCGCGTATACATCCTCGCACCCGTTGCCCTTTCTTCCTCTTTCTCTTCCATAGCTGTCTCCCACTCCACATCATGGACATTTCCTGGCCGATAGATGTGCTCAGGAGACTCCATTGTCTTCTTTGCAGCTCTCCTCACACTAGATTTTTTGTTCTTGAGAAATGTTTTGACATGCTCTTGCAACCATTGCCTTGAGGCTGTAGGGATCCTACTAATCAAATTTGAAAAAACAATTGATATATGTGGAGTGGATTAATTGGTTGACGTGTGTGCGGAATCTCCTGCCTTGCGCTATCCCGAGATCCACCATACCTCCTCTATGAACCTGGTAGTATAACCCGCGAGCATCTGGTGCAGGCATGTCGTGGTCCTCATCTTCTGTTGGAGCAGGGAGCGGTGACTGTGGAGGAGAATCTGTAGTACTCCCTCCCCCCGAGAAACAACAACTAGCTCCGCTCCCTCGTCAAGATCGACCGGCGCTAGCGCGCGAGCTGCCCTTGCGCTGACTGCCAGAAGAGCGCCGACGTGAATCTGGGGCAAAAGGTGGGATAGGTGATGGATAGTCGGACCTTGTGGCGTCACACCCAAGGATGTCGCACCCAACGGCGTCGGATCCTGGGGCGTCAGACCCTGTGAAGGAAAAGATGAACCTGGAGCTGTAGGTGGAAAACTCTGAAGGTATGGAGTGCCACCAGTCGGAGTAGAGACCTCAGATAATCCAAAAGCTGCTAGCTGTGCCAGTGAATAGCACTTCGTAAGGGCCTGCTGCGAACCTAACCATTCAGCCCGAAGATGCAATGCCCTATCCACATCTGCATTAGTCACAGGTACGACAGCGGACCCACCAAGAGCGTCCCGAAATCAGCAAACCCTGATGATGACTATTGAGGCGACAGTTGTGAATGATAGGCAGAGTGAGCATCGGGATATGACATCCCGTCCGCCATGAAATCCTCAATGCTGCGAAAGCATGTGTGGAAGAAGAAGACATGGTTTGCATTTATTATGACAAAGATTAAACTAGGTAATAAAAATTTGAATATATGATTAAAAATTTACACATTGATTTTTTTCAAACATTGGATTTTTTAACATTGGATTCTCTATAGTATCCAATGTGGAAAGAATCCAATGTGGAAAGAATCCAAGGTGTGTCTACAACCTATAAAAGAGTCTTGCAAAGCCTTGAGTGCTAATAAGATATTAGTGTGTGTATTGGCTAATAAGAGATTATTGTGTTTATGATTAGTGTGACCAATTGCGCGATCACTTGGATGGCCATTGGGGCCTAATACGTCACCTACGACTTAATCATGGAGGTATGTTTATGTTTTTGTGTTGATTACTATTTAATTTAACATAATTAGTGTGTGTAATTGACATGTACGCACACTAATTAGTGTGTAATTGACATGAACACACACTAAGTAGTGTGTGCATTGGCCAATGCACACACTAATCACACACTAAATAGTGCGTGCATTAGCCAATCACACACTAATTAGTGTGTGCATTATTAGCTTGTGTGATTGACTTGTGCACACACTAATTAGTGTGTGTTAACATGTGTGCATTCGCTTGTGTAATTGGCTTGTGCACACACTAATTAGTGTGTGCATTGTCTTGTGCACACACTATGTGTGTTAACATACACTAATTAGTGTGTGCATTGTCTTGTGCACACACTATGTGTGTTAACATACACTAATTAGTGTGTGCATTGGCTTGTGTATTTGGACTAATTACACACTAATAAGTGTGCGCATTGGCCAATCACATTGGTCAATGCACACACTAATTAGTGTGTGCATTGGCTAATCCCATTGACCAATGCACACACTAATCACAAACTAATTAGTGTGTGCATTGGCCAATCCAATTGACCAATGCACACACTAATTAGTGTGCGCATTGGTCAATCACATTGGTCAATCACATTGGTCAATGCACACACTAATCACACAGTAAATAGTGTGTGTTAAAACACACTAATTAGTGTGTGCATTGGCCAATCCCATTGACCAATGCACACACTAATCACACACTAATTAGTGTGTACATTGGTTAATGGGATTGACCAATTCACACACTAATTAGTGTGTGCATTGGTCAATCACACATTGGTCAATCCCATTGGCGAATGCACACACTAATTAGTGTGTGCATTGACCAATCACATTGGCCTATGCACACACTAATCACACACTAATTAGTGTGTGTTAACACACACTAATTAGTGTGTGCATTGGCCAATCCCATTGGCCAATCCCATTGACCAATGCACACACTAAACACACACTAATTAGTGAATTAGTGTGTGCATTGACATACACTAATCACACACTAATTAGTGTGCGCATTGGCCAATCCCATTGACCAATGCACACACTAAACACACACTAATTAGTGTGTGCATTGACATACACTAATCACATTGGCCAATGCACACACTAATTAGTGTGTGTTAAGTTTAGGTTTTGCAAGTAACAAATTTAACAAGTTTAGGTTTTTCAAGTAACTAATAATTAACAAATTTAGGTTTTGGTGTGTCTTTACTTACACTAATTAGTGTGTGCATTAGAATAATGCACACATGAATTAGTGTGTGTAAAGAACACATGCACTAATTAGTGTGTGTAATCACACACTAATTATTGTATACACATACTAATGCATAACTTACACTAATATATGCATGTGTGTGCGTATGTGTATTTGCATGCGTGTTTATTTGTGCATCATGTGTATGTGTATTTGCATACGTGTTAACTTGTGCATGTGTATGCATGTGTGTGTATGCGTGTGTATGAGTGTATGCATGTGTGTATGCGTGTGAAAAAAACAAGAAACATAACAAGAAAACTTACATGGAATTGAAGAGCTTGTTGGGAGAGGGTAGGAGAGTAGAAGAGTAGAGATGGTGGAGAGTAGAAGAGTAGAGATGGAGGAAGAGCTCAAGGTTGTGAGGTTCGCGCTCTCGGCTTCTGTGAAGAAGACGATGAAATTTGAAATTTAGGGTTTTGAACTTCGCGGGGCACGCGGGTGCCCCTATTTATAAAATTTTTTGAAAAATGATTTTCCGCATCTATTACCACGTGCTTTACCGCGAGCTTTACCGCATGCATTACCGCAACTATTACCGCGGCGCAATTTCGGCCCATCCACAAAGATGGCCACGTTCTGACATTATTACTATTGATTTCCAAAATCTATTGGTACTATGTTTTTTTATAAGATGTATATAAAATGAAAGTATTCCTAATACATTGAAAATGACATTTCTACCTAAAAGTTTTGATTACCATGCATGTTAAATTTTCTCTTTTACTTTTTACTGATATTTTATTAACCTTTTTTTGTAATTTGATTTTAATTAGTGTATGTAATTTATTAATGTAGGTTGCTTGGGATGATTTTGGCCCGTCCCACTGAACCGGATAGATCACGGTGGTTGGCCGAGCGATTACCATGCCCATGCGTGCGGTGCAAATGCGCCATTGCTCGACTTCGACGGATATGCTTGAGTCATGTAGAAGATTATGGACTATGGGACGATCCTTGTAAGCGTGCACGGATGGAAACAAACGATCCGCGAATTGTAGCGGCTATTGACGTCACCCCTCATTGGCGTGTGGTTGGTGGAGGAGGGGAAAGGAGGGTGGAAGAGCGCATGCGCCAGGAATCCATTAGAGAGGGAGGAAGCACATCAAATCAGCCAACTGCTGCTCCCTCTACAAGTGACCACATCCCATCTCCTTACATGGATGCAGAAGACGACCATTTGCATAGAATAGTTGAGGATCTCCTTGCACGAGAGGAGGAGCATGAACCAGAGTGTGCATGCGAAGAAGCTTCCGAAAGAACAAGGAGTGAGCTACTCGATTCGGCACACACTGTAGTATATGAGAGATGCTCTTACTCCATTTTAAGAACATCTCTCGAAGTCCTTAACCTTCAGGCGATGTTTAGATGAAGCAATGCTAGTGTCGACGCACTTTTGAGGTATGTATACAGATTGTGAAGGATGCTTGTGGAGTGCATAAATTAGCTTTTAATGTACTTTCTTCTTGTGATAGGTTGCTAGGAAAGATGCTGCCAGAGAATAGATGAAAAGCACGCGAAGTGGTGACTGGATTAGGGATGGATTATGATCGCATTCATGCTTGCGTGAACGATTGTGTGCTCTTTCGTAATGAGCATGCCGATTGTGACACATGTCCATCGTGCGGGGAGCCTAGGTTCAAAAAAGGAATGCAAAGCAATAGAATTCCACGTAAAGTTTTGTGGCATTTTCCACTCATCCCTCACATCCAACACATGTTTAGATTGAAGGGTACGAGCGAGCTTTTGAGTTGGCATGCAAAAAATCGCTCCACAGATGGTATTATGAGAGTGCCAGCTGACTCACCAGCGTGGAAGCACATAGAGGACACATGGCCAGAGTTCAGGGATGAGCCTCATCACTTGAGGATTGGGTTAGCTAGTGATGGAGTGAATCCATTTGGGCACCGCTCTACTTCATGGAGCACTTGGCCGGTGGTGGTTGTAAACTACAATATTCCTCCTTGGGAGGAAACAAAAAAGGGAAACATTTTACTATCACTTCTCATTCCAGGAAAGCACAAGGTAAAAAACATGGATGTATATCTGCAGCCTCTTATTGAAGAGCTTCAAGAACTATGGAGAGGCCTAGATATCATTGACATTCATGGCCACCACGAGACCGCAAAGCCGGCATCAAGTGCATCCTCATGTGGACCATGCATGATTACCCAGGATTTGGAGAGGTATCTGGTAAGTATGCACATGTTAATTGTACTCTTTGCTTTAGGTTTATCATCTCATGTGTAATGTTTGTTTACCTCTTGGCTGGATTGGCAACATCTGGACATAGTGTGTGTCCCACTTGTGGCCCTTCCCTTGTGACAGAGAGACCTCCTCTTCTTGGGAAGGTGATCTATCCCAACAACCATCGCTTCCTGCCTCCTTCACATCGCAGATATGATCCCCCTATTAATGGAGTGCATCCGTGCCATTGGAACATGGCTGATTGGGTGAAGCATTGGGAGGAGTATCATGGTACCTCACTCAATCTTCTTGTCACTCCCCTATTGGGCTTCGTTGAAAATTCAGCACTTGTTCGACCCTATGCATGTGTTCAAAAATGTTGGGCAAGCTGTATGGGATCACATAATTGGCAACAAAGAATTCATTAGGTGCTAGGGAAGATTTAAGACCCATGAGACGTCTCCCCCCTTCAGCCACGCCCCGCATGGGGGAGCGGGGAAAGATGATTCTCCCAAAAGCACCGTGGATACTGTCAAAGGCAGACCAAGAGCGGACAAAGCAATTTATGGCATCCATCCGAACTCCAACGGGATATATGTGGTCACTCAAAGGTGCTTTCACAAAAACCAAAAAGGGTGGCTCCACTCAATTGTATGGATTGAAATCCCATGATTGGCATAAAATCCTTCAGTTAAGAGTAGAATAGTTTGTGGTGTCTATGTGTCCTTATATATAGGTTGACATTCACTAGGATGTTTTATTGTTTGTAGTTTGTACTTCCCATAACTATTAGTGGTTATGGAGACACTAAGATGAAGGCTGTAATATTCAAAGTGGGTGAGATTGTGAGGTAATGGGTTTTTTTCAAGTACTATATCATGTTGTGCCTGCATGTACAATGGAATTTTTTTTCATCTACTATATTATTTGTGCCCTGTAGATTTGTGAGCTCCAAGGAGATAGAAGTAGAAGCCATACCAGTAGCCCATCAGCTAGGAGTAGAGGCAGTGTGTGCTATTGAGGATGCATTCCCACGTACAATCCTTGTTAGCCAAGTACACCTATTGCTTCACCTTGTTGAGGAGATTTCCATTTGTGGGGTGGTTCACTCTAGATGGATGTTCTTCTTGGAGAGATTCTTGAAGACTTTAAAGGATTTTGTTAGATTGAGGTCACAACCGGAGGTATGCAAAATCAATACAATATAGATAGAATTTATACGTTATGGGGTTACTAATAAAAATATGTGGTTTTAATGTTTTCAGGCGAGCATGGTAGAAGGTTGGTGGTGCAAGAGGCATTTGTGTATGTCTCACAGTGGATCCATCATTGCCTTGTCTGTGGAGTGAGGAAGAGGATCCTAGGAAGCACTCAACCATTCCCAGTGGAAAGGACTCACTCTTGGTCATGGATAGAGAGTTTGATGCCATAGTCAACAACTACTATTTACTCAATGCCACTATCATGACCAAATGGGTCAATATGTACTTGGAATCCCGCGCAGCTAGAGAAAGGGATAGAGATGCATGGAAGAGGTCCCATGGAGGTATACGTGCACCTCCTTTTCCTAAAGAGCTTTCAAAATATCCTGATTTGATTCAAGTAGAGTGGATCCATAATGCCATGACCAATGCCAAAGCACAAGGAGAACAAATAAGCCCTAAAGAATGGGAGTATGCGCAAGGATGCTTGCACAAGGTGAGTGTGTATATGTTATGTATGCATGTATGAAAATCACTTAATGAAATGCGATGTATTTTCTTATGCATTGTGATTGTAGGGTCTCACTTTCAACTCCATTTGGTCCGAAGGCCGACATTTCCGCACCTGCAAGATAGATGAGCGTCGGACCACTAATGATTGTGGCGTGATGGAAAACTTTGACACAACAACACATGAGGTCAGATATTGTGGTTTGAGTTTCGATGGTTTGCGGGTGAGGTCAAAAGACATGAAAATGGGCTCATTATGGTGGATTCCACCCAATTCCATCGGGGAAAAACTGACAACTTGGTGTATCCTAGTAGTTGCGAGCAGGTAATTTAGGCTATGTGCAATTAACTTAAATTAAAAATTTAATATATGTATATCAGCTTATTCTTTGTGTGTGACGTACAGGTCTTTTATGTGCCATGTATATATCAAAGAAGGCTTTGGTATGTCATTCAAGTCACGCCACGGGGTAGATCTATCTTTGCAGAGACGGACATTGAGCCAGTAATTGATCCCATCATACCATCACCACAAGATGCAGAGGAAGATGTAGTTGAAGTTGAAGAAGGTCAGCCAAGCCTTGCAAATAGTCATCTTGAGGAGGAGGAAGAGGGAGAAACTGATGATGATTCTACAGGATGTGATGGAGAGGAGGAAGAATCTCTAATTAACTTGTTTATTGATTTAAATACTATGGGTCTAAATATGGATCCTAGTGCTTGTAGAGATCTTATACAAGAGGAGAATTAATAAAAATCTCCATTCTTTCACTTGGTGTAGTATATGATTGATTCTCAAATGTTTCGTTATGTGCTTATGAATAGTATTTATAATGGTTTTGTTGTGAGTTCAATTATTTATGTATAGAATTTTTAGAGTGAAAGAGAGATTAAGTGAAGTGAGCATTCTGGAGAGTGTAGGAGTTGTAGTGTGTAAATACATTTTGAGTTGTATTGGATTTAACTGGTAACCCGCGGGAGAGGGAGGGGGAAGGGGGTCTATGGCCTTAGCGGTAATGGGCGCCGCAATAATCACGGAAATACTCGCGGTAATACAGGCGGTAAAATGCCGCATGAACAACAAAAGGGTTTCTCTCTCCTCATTTTGAATTCCTCTCTCTTGTTTTGCAGTAATGGTCCGCGGTAAACACCACGATCTCTCATAGTGATAGTGACGCTCATAGCGACATTGCACAGCCTTATATAGCGATGCTTGAGAGTAAAAACATTTGGGTGGCAGAGCATAGAATCAGATTGAATGTTTCAATAATAGAGTAAACCTAAATGAATCCAAGATAAGCCCAGATTCACCTTTGAAATAAAGTGCAAGGTATATACCCAAAGTAGTCGCCCACAAGACAATATAAACATTAGCTCCATCATGATAGTATTGTTTGTAGAATAAAGATACAAAACCGACAAAAGTTGTTACCATATACATGTGGTAGTGATGTGTGTGAACACACTAGGACCGCCGGGGCTTTTTTTCCCTCTTTATGAGGTTTTTTCCCCTATGTGTTGTATATAGGCCCATCACTCTAGGGCTATCCATATTTTCATTGCACACCAAGTAACACACTCTCTATTGTGTGCCTTGAGCATCCTTCGTCTTCTCCAAGCTGTGTGTGTTTCTCTACAACCCTAATTCCAACAATTGGTATCAGAGCAGGTTATGTGCTCTCGGGCTTAGTCGACAGCTACTTCAACACACGCCTGCTCACTTTCTTCGATTACAGTGAGTTTTGGACAGCGTTTGTAGGTCGATAATTATTTTGGGATTACTCGTAGAGCTTAGTCTGCTCAGATTTTTGATTCGGGCTCATTTCGGCCTCCGTTTCCACTACAAGCAGGTCTGCACAGGCAATTTTGTCATTTTGTGTAGAATTTCTATCATTGTTGTTTCCTGCATAATAGGTGCCTTACAGTCTTCTACGGTTTGTGCTATATAGCACGTGTTGTTACTGCTCCGTTTCTCCTATTTTCGGGCAGTTTTCACATCGGGTGTAGCATTTACCATGACTGACAACAACACAGATGTCTTCAAGATGTTTGCTGCTGAGGTTAGGGTAGATGGGGACAACTACCCTATGTGGGCTTATGTGATGCAACATGTTCTTGTGTCAAAAGGTGTCTGGAATATTGTGCAGGGCATTGATGTATGTTCTGGTTCTGAGGATGTAGGCGATGTTGAGGATGTTGCAGGTCTTGCTGCAAGGATTGCTTCTATTAGAGTTGTTTTGTCTACAACAGAACAAGCTCGTTGGGATGTAAAGGATGCACAGGCTCATGCATTGATTGTGTTGTCTATGAAGCGCACCATTGTTCCTCACATACGTTCAGCAAAATCTACAAAACAGGCTTGGGATATTCTAGCAGTTCTTTATGCAAGCCGCAATGAGGCTAAAATTGCTTTGTTGCGTAAAGAGCTGGAGTCGAAGATTATGCATGAGGAAGATGATATGGACAGTTTTCTTGTTGGTGTCAAGGATATCAATGAGAAACTTATTTCTATAGGTGAAGTCATTTCAGACATTTCCCTTGTGCAGACTGTTCTTGATGCCTGACCAGATTCTTACCAGACTTTTGCGAGTACTCGGAGACTTGTGACCCAAGGAAATCAAGAAGTTATCAAGTTTGATGCATTATTCACATTGTTGTTGCAAGATTCACTTTCCATAAAAAACAGTACAAGATAGCGTGCAGTTGAACATGCTTTTATTACTTCTCAAAGAAAGGGTGGTAACAGCAATGCGGCCACTTCTTATGGTTCTGCTGCAAGTGGCAAAACTTCTGCTCCTAATGCTTCTGCTGGCAGCAATTCGTATGGAAATTATGGTGATAAGGGCAAAAAGAATATGCGTTGCCATTATTGTAAAGCTAATGATCACTTGATCAAGGAGCGTCCTAAGTTGAAGGCCAAAGAGGCTAAGAAGAAAGAGGGTGGTTCCACTGCAAATCTTGATTCCACTACAAACGCAGCCATTGTTGAGTCTTCTGTGAAAGGAGACTGTGTTGCTGGTGTTGATGCAGAATGGGCTTTTAGTGCAGAGTGCAATTACAATCCTGTTGTCCACAATGCATGCTTGTCAGTTGCTGCAGATTCACATGTGTGGTATTTTGATAGTGGTGCTACAAAGCACATTACCTCACATCGTGAATTTTTCACCTCTCTCGAGTCTGTCCCTCATGGGAATTCAGTCACTTGTGCCAACAATGCCTCTTACCAAACTACTGTTGGCTACCTCATTTATGTATGCAATACGAGGCCAGATATTCAGTTTGCAGTCTCACAGGTTAGCAGATTTATGCATAGCCCAGGGTCTAAGCATTGGCAGGCTGTCAAGAGGATTTTCCGCTACCTTAGTGGCACTTCACATCTTGGGTCGTTTTATCCCAAGGGGGGATCATGCATTTCCGCCAGACTTACATGCTTTTTCGGACTCCAATTGGGTTGGTTGTTTTGACACACGAGTGTCCACAAGTGGTTTTTGTTTCATGATTGGCAATTCATGTATATCATGGTTGAGCAAGAAGCAACCTACTATGGACACTTTAAGTTGTGAGACTGAGTACAAGGCAGTCTTCACAGCTACGGTTGAGTGTGTATGGCTCAGATGCCTTATGGCTGATTTGGGTGTTGGACAGGACATTGCCAACACTATCTACACTGACAATCAGAGCGCATTGGTAGTTGCAAGAAACCCAGTTTTTCATGCTCGCAAAAAGAACATTGAGGTGCATTACCACTATGTTAGGGAGAGGCTCTCAGCAGGAGAGATCAGCTTGGCTTATGTACCAACACAAGACAACCTTGCATATCTTTTCACAAAGGCATTGTCTTGTGAGAAGCTCGAAGCTTTCCATAAAGCTTTAGGCTTACTCCCCTTTGTGGACTGATCATGTCCTTAGGGTATGGCACTTCCCTTTACTCATGTGCCAACTCTTGTTCACCGCATCACTCCAGGGGGGATTTGTTACCATATACATGTGGTAGTGATGTGTGTGAACAGACAAGGACCGCCGGGGCATTTTTTCCCTCTTTAGGAGGTTTTTTCCCCCGTGCATTGTATATAGGCCCATCACTCTAGGGCTATCCATCTTTTCATTGCACACCAAGTAACACACTCTCTATTGTGTGTCTTGAGCTTCCTTCGTCTTCTCCAAGCTATGTGTGTTTCTCTGCAACCCTAATTTCAACAAAAGTAAATTGACAAAAGTAAATCAATGACACTTTTTGTACACATCATAGGCAAAATCACTTGATTGTTAAGCTTGGCAAATGTAATAGTTACAACACCATTGTCATTATTGAGAAAATACATGGTTTTCCAATAGTTACAAAAAGACGTATAAACGTCATCTCATTATACATTCTACGACAAAAGGAAACTAATGCTATCTGGATATGGCTAGACTGACTTCATCTAATCAGACGTCTCATCGCACCCAAGTGGCGTATCTGTTCGATTCTGCAGAAAAAACAATAACACTTTTTGTAAGTATAAACATATAATTTACAAAACAATCTATTTTCTTAGCTTATCATTAAAATACAACAAATGTAAAAGAGTAAAGTGAAATACTACCCATGCCGCCATGAGAACTCAGAATGTCATCAGGGCGTTTAAGCCCTTTTTGCCTGCATACTCGCGCTCGTACGGTGTGGGGTCACGTCCTGTCATCGACCACTTTTCAAATCATACAAAGAATCCATTATGTTAGAATTTAAAAGTACAAATAGACGTAACTACCAAACCTAAAGAGAAATGCAAAAACACTTACAAAATCGGCCTCAAAAGATTCCCACATGCCGCTCCCCAAGTGGTGCGAGCTCTCTGCCTCTACTCGCGCTTTGGCTGCCTCCTTTTGTTGCTTCCACTTGTCAGGATTCTCGGAAGTAAACACATGGTGATAGATCACCTGAAAAGCGCCCTGACGCTAGTGTCACTCCATCCAAACTTTGCCTGCATGTTGAGAAGAACTGGGAGCACCTTCAATCTAGACACACGTGCTCCATCATACAATGGCGTATCGGCTTCACTTTTCATATCATCATAGTAAGCCTTTCTTAATCCATGATCATCTCGATCATTTCATAGATCTCGGACTCAAACATTGCATCGTTGGGAATGTGGTCTGCATGATAATCCTTTGAGCTGTCAAAGGCTACACCTTGTAGCCTCACGTATGCTGCTTGACCAAAGTGCCTGCGAACATGTCTATTGGGTTGAAAGATCGCTGCCTATTGCCCAGCGTCAAAGTTCGACAAGTTATAATTGGCTACAACTTGATCTATAATAGATGGATCAAACTCACCAAATTCACGAATGTGCTACAAAGAAACTCATCTTGTCCATCACACAGCATGCTTGCATTGATTACAAGGACATAAGATCCTTGTTGAGAGATAGGTGTTTTGGTTGGATGGCCCCACATCCTCATCACTACTCATAATGAATGTAAAAACCTTATAACCTGGATATAAATTTTATCTTCTATTGGCATCCTCCGTCTGTTATCTCTCTCTCTCTCTCTCTCTCTCTCTCTCTCTCTCTCTCTCTCTATGTTCACACTGTAAACTACCTCACATTCTCTGGTCATGTCCGATCCCCGCACACCTCGGTCTAGAGGTGCACGGAGATCAAAACCACTGGGGTATAATCTTGTCTTTATTGGTCAATGCCTATATTTGTGGGTATGAGAAATCTACATGTCCACATCTACATGATAGTGCATGTAGTGGACAAAACACCTTTGCCTCTTCTCTAGCTGTAGCAATTCACTGCATCTTAATATCTCTTCACAATAGATCTTTGTTCGAGGGATTACTTAGCACATTACATGTTGGCCTCCAATCTCTGAGTATAATGGCGTTGAAAGCTTTCCAACTTAAGGTCGCATCCTTAGAGAGGAAGAGAGGGATCACCGTTCACCTAACTCTAATTTTTTTTGTAATCCCGAAGGTAGACTTTAATATAAAAACTAAATCCAAAATCTAATTTTAAATCTAACCAAATTGAACATATGGTGATTCTGAGCTAATTGAACATGTTTAATGGGTGAGTTGATAGGTGTCAGATTCTAATGGGAATATACATATTGTTGGTAACTAGTGTTTGCTCTTTGGGCAAAGCCTTCATTGACATGCCCTAAAATCTAACATAAATCTAATCTAATTTAATCTAATCTAATTTTAAACCGAACATAAATCTAGATGTAATCTAATCTTAAACTCAACATAAACCTAAATCTAATCTAATCTTAAATCTAACTTAAACTCAAATGTAATCTAACTTAAGCTAAATCTAATTTAATCTTAAATCTCGTCTTAATCTTAAATTTAAATCTAATCTAATTTTAAACTCAACATAAACTTAAATCTAATGCAATCTTAAATCTTAAACCTAAATTTAATCTAGCTTAAATCTAATCCAGCTAATTTTAAATCTAACGTAAATCTAAATCTAACATAATCTTAAACCCAACATAAACATAAATCTAAATGTAATCTAATGTAATCTTAAATGTAATTTAAATCTTAACCTAACCTTAAGTCTAACCTAATTTTAAATTTAGCAAAAATTTTAAATATAAGCTAGATGTAATCTAACTTAATCTTAGATCTTAATCTAACCTAATTTTAATTAAATATAATTTTAAATATAACCTAACCTTAAATCTTAATAAAACATTTCATTTCATATTTTCTCTTCTTTATCTCTCTTTCTCTCTCTCTCTCTCTCTCTCTCTCTTTGTTTTCTCCCCTTATCTCTCTCTTTTTGTCTTCTCCTCCTCTCTCTCTCTCTCTCTTTAGTTTTTTTTTCTCTCTCTCTCTTTCTCTTTATCTTTCTCTTTGTTTTCTCCTCTCTCTCTCTCTCTCTCTCTCTCTCTCTCTCTCTCTCTTCCTGTCTCAATGTGTGTGTATGCATTCTTTGTTTATGCATATGTGTGTGTGTGTGTGTATGTGTTTTTTGTTTATGTGTGTGTGTACTCTCTCTCTCTCTCTCTCTCTCTCTCTCTCTCTCTCTCTCTCTCTCTCTCTCTCTAACAAAGACAATATGTGTGTGTGTGTGTGTGTGTGTGAGAGAGAGAGAGAGAGGGAGAGAGAGAGAGAGAGGAAGAGAGGAAGGGAACATGAGAGAGAGGAGAGGGAAGGAGCATGCCCGGCTCTCCTTCCTCTCCTCGTGTGTGTGTGTGTGTGTGTGTGTGGGGGGGGGGGGGGGGGGGGGGGGAATAGAGAGAGAGGAGAGCACGGATTTACCTATTTCGTTTTAGCACTGAAACTCAAATCTAAGATCTGAGTTTCTGGCGCTCTCAATTTATTTTTTACCTCTATCTGCGTCGTTGTGAGCATTGCTATGCAACAAAAAAAATAGCGACGCTCATAGCGACGCCTTAAATTTTCACTTTTGAGCATCGCACTGCGAGCGTCGCTTATGTGAAGTACCTCCTAAAGTGCTACATGGTCATAGAAGATCTATGTTGGAGACACTTGACACTAGCATGATAGTGGGAAGTCTTTAAGTGGTTGCAAGTTATCTTCATATGAGGTAAATTGTTTCTCTCTTGTGTATAGGTGCAACATTTCCTCAAAAATTTGGTCTCTTATGTGGTGTAACTATATCATACTAAGGAGAATCAATCGTTCCATACCATAGTATATAGACTTTCAAAGAATTTCCTCTAAAATTGATTGCTGAACATGTTTTTTGAACTTTCTATATCTATTAAACATTAGTTCTACGTGCATTCCATGCTAGGTATAGAGGCCTTTGTTCCTTCTCACACGACCATGTTTAGATCACATACTAACCTACTAATCCTTAACTCATTGTATGAAAAATTACCAAAATATCCTTGCAATTTGTGGAAATTCCCAAGATACCCCTCAAATTTCAAAAAATCCCACTATATCCCACATATTTGGCCAAAAATTCCCAAAATGCCCTTCAATTTTACAAAAAATTTCAAAACACCCCTAAATAAAATCATAAACATCTCTAAAAACACTTACGATGTGCTTTCTGTTGGACAATTACAAAATTCTCATTTGACCAAATGAGTATTAGCTTTCTCATACCAAGCATGAGGAGATTGCTTCAATCCATACAAAGCTTTCTTACATTTGCACACTTTATCCTTTTGTTCTTTCTTTACAAAACTATGAGGTTGCGTTACACAAACTTCCTCAAATATGTCACCATTCATGAAAGCAGTAACAATATCTGACTGATGTACATCCCAACCAAAATGAGCTGCCAATGCACATAGAAAACTCACAATAGTCATACAGCAAGTGGGAGCAAAAGTCTCTTCATAATCTATGCCTTTTTGTTGTGCATAACCCTTTGCAACAATTGGAGCCTTATAGCAATCAATCTTACCATCCGGCTTGCATTTCAACTTATAAACCCACTTCATACCAATGGCATTTTTTCCAAGGGGCAAGTCACATAAATTCCTTGTGTCATTATCTATAAGTGCATCATAGTTTGATTGCATGGAAGTCGTCCAATTTTTTGAATGTTGTGCTTCATCCAAAGATAGAGGTTCCTCAACATCACATAAGCTAGACATAGCTAAAGCATAACAATTTGATGCATAAGATGCATCACGAGAACCTGAACGAGTGCGACTAGACAAAGAAACCATGTCAAGTTTCTACAATCGCAGCCTTGGGGTGTCCACCTTGGAATATGTAAGTATAGCACGTGAGTTCACCCGAAGGGGTTTTTTATATATCAAATAGTTACAGGGTTACATGTATAAGAGAGGTTTCAAAATAGAAAATTGAAAAAAAGTTACATGTTTATGAACTAAGAGAGGTCTTTTAATTCATGGTGGAAAAGTGTGTGTTCGTAGAGGGGTTTTATAAATACCTTTTGAATGCAGGTGCTATAGGTATTTTTGAAATGTGAACCCCCCCGGAACGCAGCAAACTGGTAAAATTCAGATGCCCAAAACGTGCATGTCAAAGTTTTTCATCTAAAATAGCCTTTAAATCCACAATTGCATTTGCAAAATTCTACCCATACTTGTCATACACAGTAAGCTTATACATCCCATGGCATAAAATGCCAGATGCAATCTTTGAAACTAAGATCATGTATTGTACATCTTTCATCCACAAGTTTGACTACAAGTTTAAGTCTGTCAAGTGTAGATATAGACAATTATCCCAAGTACATACAATGCATCAACAAGTGTGAAATAACTGCCATTTGCAGCAATAACCACAATCTTTCCAACTCCTTGAACTGGATAAGAGGCATTGTTGGCACAAGTGACAGTATTCCTATGAGGGACAGACTCAAGAGAGGTAAACAAATCACAATGTGAGGTAATGTGCTTTGTAGTAGCACTATAAAAATACCACACATGGGAATCTACAGCAACTGACATGCATGCATCATGGACAGCACGACCATAAGTACACTCTGCACTAAAATCCCACTCTGCATCTACATTAGCATCACAATCTCCTTTCATAGAAGACTCTACAATAGTTGCAATTGTATTGGATCCTATAGTTAATCTAGCCTTTTTTGCCTTCAATTTTAGACACTTTTTGATCAAGTGATCATTAGCTTTACAATTATGGCAACGCGTCTTCTTATTTCCCTTATCACCAGAATTCCTATATGAAGTGCTATCACGAGAATTCCCAGACGAAGTGCTGCTAGCAGAAGCATTAGGAACAAAAGATTTTTCACTCGCAAAAGAACCATGATAAGTGGTTACATTGCTATTACCACCTTTTCTTTGAGCAGCAATAAAAAACTATTCAACTACACGCAGTTTAGGTGGGTTTTTTTTGGAAAGTAACTCCTACAACAGCAATGTGCATAATGCATCAAACTTGAGAGCTTTAGGATTTCCTTGGTTCATAAATATCCAAGTACTAACAAAGTCTTGTAAGAATATTGCAAAGCATCAAGAACAGTCGGCACAAGGGAACTATCAAAAATGACTTTGCATGCAAAAATAAGTTACTCATTTATATCCTTGACACCAATAAGGAAACTATCCATTTCATCTTCCTCATGCATAATCTTCAACTCCAAAAGAATCTTGCAAAGCATCAAGAACAGTTGGAAACTTGTATAAAGCCCCTAATAAGTGCTTTCTAGTGCTTGTTAAGTGGATATTAAGTGTTGTAAAGTGGTGGAAAGTCCCAAATAGGTGCTAGCCATGTTTCTGTCAAGTGGATCTAAATTGAAGCTGGAAATTTTTGAAAAGTCCCTAACAAGTGCTAACCCAATGTCTGTCAAAGTACTGCAAATTGGTGGAAAGTCCCTAACAAGTGCTAGCACAGTGCCTGTCAAAAGACTCTTAAGTGCTAGAAAATGATAGAAAGTCCCTAACAAATGCTAGCCTAGTGCCTGTCAAGTGGATTTAAAGTTTTGAAAAGTGGTAGAAAGTCCCTAACAAGTGCTAGCCCAGTGCTTGTCAAATAACTCTTAAGTGTGGGAAAGTGGTGGAAAGTCCCTAACAAGTGGTAGTCAGTGCTTGTCAAGTGGATCCTACGTGCTAGAAAGTCTTGGAAAGTCCCTAACAAGTGCTAGCCTAGTGCCTGTCAAGTGGATCTAAAGTGCTCGAAAGCGGTGGAAAGTCCCTAACAAGTGCTAGCCCAATGCCTGTCAAGTAGATCTAAAGTGTTGGAAAGTCACTAACAAGTGCTAGCCCAGTGCCCATCAAAAGACTCTTAAGTGCTGGAAAGTCTTTAACAAGTGCTACCTAGTGCCTTTTCAAGTGGATCTGTTGGAAAGTGGTGGAAAGTCTCTAACAAGTAGTTTAGTGGTTTAGTAGAGAGCCAAAAACTGATCATATAGATAGAGCTTACAAGTTCTCCTCTAGGAGCATGCTATTATAGATTTGTTCAAATACATCACTTGACAGTTCATATAGATTAGGCTTCCCTTCCATTGGGCACATTCGGAGCCTGATGCATCGCACTAGGTGGGAGTAGATAAGATCAATGGCCTTGTTGTCCAAAAGCACGTAGGTATTGTGTTACCATATACATGTGGTAGTGATGTGTGTGAACACACTAGGACCGCCGGGGCATTTTTTCCCTCTTTAGGAGGTTTTTTTCCCCGCGCATTGTATATACGCCCATCACTCTAGGGCTATCCATCTTTCCATTGCACACTAAGTAACACACTCTCTATTGTGTGCCTTGAGCTTCCTTCATCTTATCCAAGCTGTGTGTGTTTCTCTGCAACCCTAATTCCAACTATTGGTATCAGAGCAGTTTGCATCCTCCCGGGCTTAGTCGCCAGCTGCTCCAGTACACGCTTGCTCACTTTCTCCAATTTCAATGAGCTTTGGCGAGCATTCGCAGATCGACAAATACTTCGGGTTAAGCTCAAAGAGCTTTGTCTGCTCAGATTTTCGATTTGGACTCATTTCGGCCTCTGTTTCCACTACATACAGTACTGCACAGGCTATTTTGTCATTTTGTGTAGAATTTTTGTCAATGCCGTTTTCTGCATAACAGGTGTCTTATAGTCTTTTACGGTTTGTGCTATATAGCACTTGTTGTTCCTGCTCTGTTTCTCCTATTTTCGGGTAGTTTTCACATCAGTTGCAGCATTTACCATGGCTGACAACAGCAACACAGATGTGTTCAAGATGTTTGCTGCTAAGGACAGGTTGGATGGGGACAACTACCCTATGTGGGCTTATATGATGCAACATGTTCTTGTGTCAAAGGGCGTCTGGAACATTGTGCAGGGCATTGATGTACGTCCTGGTTCTGAGGATGTTGAGGATGTTGCAGGTCTTGCTGCAAGGATTGCTGCTGTTAGAGTTGTTTTGCCTACGTCATAACAAGCTCATTGGGATGTTAAGGATGTGCAAGCTCATGCATTGATTGTGTTTTCTGTGAAGCGCACCATTGTTCCCCACATCCGTTCAACAAAATCTGCAAAACAGGCTTGGGATATTCTAGCAAGTCTTTATGCAAGCCGCAATGACGCTAAAATTGCTTTGCTGCGTAAAGAGCTGGAGTCGAAGATTATGCATGAAGAAGATGATATGGACACTTTCCTTGCTAGTGTCAAGGATATCAATGAGCAACTTATTTTTGCAGGTGAAGTCATTTCAAACAGTTCCTTTGTGCAAACAGTTCTTGATGCCTTACCAGATTCCTACCAGGATTTTGCTAGTACTTGGAGACTTTTGACCCAAGGAAATCCAGAAGTTGTCAAGTTTGATAAATTATGCACATTGCTATTGCAAGAGTCACTTTCCAGAAAAAACAGGACTAGGTAGCGTGCAGTTGAACATGCTTTTATTGCTTCTCAAAGAAAGGGTGGTAACAGCAATGCAGCCACTTCTTATGGTTCTACTGCAAGTGGCAAAAATTATGTTCCTAATGCTTCTGTTGGCAGCACTTCGTCTGGCAATTCTGGTGATAAAGGCAAAAAGAAGATGCGTTGCCATTATTGTAAAGCTACTGGTCACTTGATCAAGTTGTGTCCTAAGTTGAAGGCCAAAGAGGCTAAGAAGAAAGAGGGTGGTTCCACTCCAAATGCTCGTTCCACTACAAATGCAGCATCATGTTGAGTCTTCTGTGAAAGGAGACTGTGATGCTGATGTTGATGCAGAATGGGCTTTTAGCGCAGAGTGCACTTACAATCCTGTTGTCCATGATGCATGCTTGTCAATTGCTGCAGATTCACATATGTGGTATTTCGACAGTGATGCTACAAAGCACATTACCTCACATCGTGAATTGTTTACTTCTCTCGAGTCTGTCCCTTATGGGAATTCTGTCACTTGTGCCAACAATGCCTCTTATCCGGTTCAGGGAGTTGGAAATATTGTGCTTATTGCTGCTAATGGCAGTTCTTTCACACTTGTTGATGCACTTTATGTACCTGGGATCAAGAAGAATCTCTTGTCTGTATCCGCACTTGCTAGACTTGGACTTATAGTCAAATTTGTGGATGACAAATGTACATTTCATGACCTCAGTTTTGGTGATGAAATGGTTGCATCAGGCCTTTTGTGTCGTGGGCTGTATAAGCCCACTTTGTATGAGAAGTGTGGACAAAATTTTGCAAATGTTGTTGCAAATTCAAGGGCTATTTCAGATGCCAAACTTTGGCATGCACGTTTTGGTCATCTGAATTTTGTCAGTTTGCTGCGTTTGCATAAATCTGATATGGTTGCTTCTTTGCCACCTCTTGAAGCACCTGTCAAACATGTTTGTGAAGGTTGTATTTTGGGTAAGATGCAGCATTCTAAGTTTCCAAAGGATGGTTCAGTTTGGGCCACATGCAGGTTGCAGCTTGTGCATAGTGATGTTTGTGGGCCCATGCAAACTCCGTCCTTGGGCAATTACCTGTACTTCGTGACTTTCATTGATGATTACTCCAGGCATGCATGGGTATTTCCGCTTAAAGCAAAGTTCAAAGTTTTTATGTGCTTCAAACAATTTCGGGCTATGGCTGAAAATGTCTCGAAATGTACTATGGGCACCCTCCGTTCTGATCGAGGGGGGGAGTATATGTCTCATGAATTTAATGCATTTCTGGCTAGTCGTGGGATAAAACACCAATGTACAGTGCCTTATACACCTCAGCACAATGGTGTTGCTGAGAGGAAAACCAGGTCACTTACGGAAATGGCTTGTGGTCAAAAGTCAAGCTTTGCCGCATTCTTTTTTGGCTTGAGGCCATCATGTGTGCCACTTATGTACTTAACAGGTGTCCTACGAAAGCTTTGCAATCTATTACTCCAGATGAAGCATGGCATGATAGAAAGCCTTCTATTGAGCACATGCATGTTTTTGGCTGTTTGGTATATGCTTTGGTGCCACAAGTGCAGCGCAGAAAATTGGATGATAAGGCTGTCTAATGTGTTTTTGTTGGTTATAGTGTTGAAAGCAAAGGTTACAGGTCGTATCATCCGCAAACAAAACGTATTCTGGTTTCACGGGATGTAGTGTTTGTGGAAGATTCTGTTCAGCCCTTGTTGTCATGTACTAGAGATAGTAATGTAAGCTCACAGGACATTTATGACACTTTGTTGCCTCTTTTCAGTGTTGGAAATAAAAATGTAAATTCCAATGAGGCAAATGTACAGCCTATGGGGGTTTCTGAAAATGTTACAAATCAGCCTATTACTGATGCAGATGTACATGATGCACTTAATGAGGAAAGGGCTGAAAATGAGCAGGCTAGAGGTATGCCAAAATGGCTGGTGCACACTTTTGCGTGACAGTAAATTGGATGCACCTTTGTCTAGTCATACTTGTTCAGGATTTGGCCATGCATCTTATGCATCAGATTGTTATGCTTTGGCTGTGTCTAGTTTACATGATGTTGAGGAGCCTCTATCTTTTGATGAAGCACAGAATTCAAAAAATTGGATGGCTGCCATGCAATCAGAATATGATGCACTTATAGAAAATGACACATGGACTTTATGTGATTTTCCTCCTCGCAAAAAGGCCATTGGTACGAAGTGGGTTTACAAGTTGAAACGCAAGCCGGATGGTGAGATCGATCACCACGACTTGCTGCAAAGGGTTATGCACAGCAAAAAGGCATAGATTATGAAGAGCTTTTGCTCCCACTTGTCGTATGACTACTGTGCGTTTTCTATGTGCATTGGTGGGATGTACATCAATCATACATTGTTACTGCTTTCCTTAATGGTGACATATTTGAGGAAGTTTATGTAATGCAGCCTCGCGGTTTTGTCATAAAAGGACAAGAGGACAAAGTGTGCAAATGTAACAAGGCTTTGTATGGGTTGAAGCAATCTCCTCATGCTTGGTATGAGAAAGCTGACACTCATTTGGTCAAACAAGGCTTTCCTAACAGTCCAACAGAAAGCACATTGTATGTAAAGCGTGAGGGTGATGTACTTCTCATTGTGGTTCTTTATGTTGATGATTTGCTGATCATTGGACCAAATGAGAGACATATTGCTGAATTTAAGGCTGATTTGAATGCTACTTTCAAGATGAAAGATTTGGGGATGTTGCATCATTACTTGGGTATACAGTTTAAGCAGTGTGATTGTGGTATTGCCTTGTGTCAAAAAAGTTACATAGAGACAATGCTATGTAAGTTTGGACTTGAGGATTGCAAACCTATTGCCACTACCATGGAAATAGGTTTGAAGTTGAGTCTACATGATGCTGGAAATCCTGCTGATGTCAGTCTTTATCAAACTGCTGTTGGCTGCCTCATTTATGTATGCAACACGAGGCCGGATATTCAGTTTGGAGTCTCACAGGTTAGCAATTTTTTCCTAGCCCAGGGTCTAAGCATTGGCAGGCTATCAAGAGGATTTTTTTCTACCTTAGTGGCACTTTACATCTTGGCTTGTTTTATCCCAAGGGGGGATCATTGCCGCCAGACTTACATGCTTTTTTGGACTTAGATTGGGCTGGTTGTTTTGACACGAGAGTGTCCACAAGTGGTTTTTGTTTCATGCTTGGCAGTTCATGTATATCATGGTTGAGCAAGAAGCAACCTACTGTGGCCACTTCGAGTTGTGAGGCTGAGTACAGGGCAGTCTTCACAACTACGGTTGAGTGTGTATGGCTCAAACGCCTTATGGCTAATTTGGGTGTTGGACAGGACACTGCCAACACTATCTACACTGACAGTCAGAGCGCATTGGCAATTGCGAGAAACCCGTTTTTCATGCTCGCACAAAGCACATTGAGGTGCATTACCACTATGTCAGGGAGAGGCTCTCAGCAGGAGAGATCAGCTTGGCTTATGTGCCAACACAGGACAACCTTGCAGGTCTTTTCACAAAGGCATTGTCTCGTGAGAAGCTTGAAGCTTTCCGCAAAGCTTTGGGCTTACTCCCCTTTGTGGATTGATCATGTCCTTAGGGCATGACACTTCCCTTTACTCATGTGCCAGCTCTCATTCACCGCATCACTCCAGGGGGGATTTGTTACCATATATATGTGGTAGTGATGTGTGTGAACACAATAGGACCGTCGGGGCATTTTTTCCCTCTTTAGGAGGTTTTTTCCCCCGAGCATTGTATATACGCCCATCACTCTAGGGCTATCCATCTTCCCATTGCACACTAAGTAACACACTCTCTATTGTGTGCCTTGAGCTTCCTTCGTCTTCTCCAATCTGTGTGTGTTTCTCTGTAACCCTAATTCCATTATATTGTCTCACCCATTTACCTTGTCATAAAATAGTCCCTCAACAACAAATGATTCGTTATTAATATGATTGTGCCATTCATCCCTTTCACAGCTCTTAATCAAGCGCTTTGTGTTAGTGCACTTGAGGATGTAGAAGTGCTCCTCTACAGCCACTGTAAATTTCATCCCCACCATCAAGCATCACTGAGGTCATTGTGGTGGTCAACATGTATGGGGGCATATTCATCCTCATCATCGTTGGATGCTATACTATTGTTTTCATCCCTGACTATGGGTTGTAGTTTCAAGTACTCCCACCCCTCCACATGGTCTTTGTTTGCGCATCTCCTCCATTTACCTTTCGAGCACACATGGCAAAAGAAAGACAATAGTTTTGCATCTTAGCCCGTACATATTTTCTTGGCTATAGCCATTGACACAATGAAACTATCAAGACCCTTTGATTTGCATGCAATCCCACTCTATGTCTCTATCTACATCGTCACTTGGCGTTTTAGCCGGCCATTGTGTAACAGAAAACAATGCTACACAAACATAGTGTCATGTGTCTTCTCATGAAAAATGTAGAAGTCGTCTTCTGAATGGCACCAAGTGCATCATGTAAGTATGAAATGTGAACTCGGGGGGTTCACTGTTCAGTACCCCCCTATATAACGTGCGTTCGTGGGGTGTTTCAAAAACCCCTCTTTTAACATGTCTAAATGAATGAAATGACCCCTTATTTTAGGAATTTTTTTCAAAATTGAATATAAAATCCCCTTATTTTAATGTATTTATATTAAATTTCCTAAAACTTTTGCATTTCAAAACCCCTCCTTTCAAACTCATGTTATACATTAACATGACTACATAGTGAACCCCCAAGAATGTGAACCAAAATTGTGCCCTGAGTACTTTGAAGCACTTGATCGACTCAAAATCATCCATGAGCATAGACAAGCACTTTGAATCACTTGGGATCACTCATGGCCTCTTGAAATCACTCATTAGTATTTTGAAGCATGCCTTTGGAAGAACTTGAGAGCATTCAAAAGCATTTATAAGCATTTTGAATCACTTGACAAATGTGGAAAGCACTAAGAATCATTCTAAAATACGAGTATACTTAAAACACTTTGAGCCACTTGAAAGCACTTACAGTCTCTCAAAGGCACTTAGAAGCACATAGATTCCTTCACAAGCACTTGAAAGTAGTTAGAATCACTTGGAAGCACTAGAAAACACTTGGAGTGCACTACAAACCACGTGGCAGCAGTCTAAAGCATTCTAAAGCACTTGGAATCACTTTGAAGCACTTGACCGACTCAGAATCGCCCATGAGCACATACAAGCTCTCTGAAGCACGTGGGATCAGTTATGACCTCTTGAAAGCACTCATAAGTATTTTGAAGCAAGCCTTTGGAAGCACTTGAGAGCACTTAGAACCATTTATAAGCACTTGACAGATGTGGAAAGCACTCAGAAGAATTCGAAAATATGAGTATACTTAAAGCACTTGGAGACACTCAAAAGCACTTACAATCTCTTAGAGTAAACACCTATAAACCTCTTAAGAACCATAAAGCACTTAAAAGTCTTGAGAGACATATGTAAACACCTACAAACAACTCTCAAGCACCATAGAGCACGGGCAAGCACTTTAATGCATGGACAAGCATTAAAAAGCTCTATCAAAAACCATAAAGATTGGCTAAGTATTGTAATGCACTAACAAGCATCTCGGTCCGCTTGGAGGCAGTTGGAAGCACTCAAAGACTCAAAAGCACTTGAAAGTACAACAAACTATAATGGACTAACATACTCATGAAAGCAGTTAAGCAATTGGAGGCACCTTCAAGGTTGATAAATCATTTGGAAGGAATTACAAGCATAGAGTGAAGCATTATGACACACTCTCACATGTTTGTGGTGATATGCCTGAGGCAAATCGAGTAGATTCACTAGATTCAATACATGCACTCTCTTGCCTATTGTCTTTCAAACAACATCTTTCTTGTTTGGGGAGATGCGGGTTTCCACCGTCCAAAACTGAAACACAATTTTCCTAACTTTGGTCGTTATGATTCTTTCTATGCACTTGATGGTGACAAGCTTCCAAGGGAAGTCATCCTTCCTCCGCATCACGATGAAGCCAAAAATTTGCAATAATGAAATTTCTTTGGTGCAATCCTAAAGCTTTGGCAACATCTCTGCTGCTCATTCCATCATCACCACCACCCACTCCATTTATGCATGCCATGATAGTAGCACCTTTCAAAAACAACTGATTATTTGAATGGGGTGTCTTCACCTTATATAATGTATGACGAATGTTAGAGAAAATGAGTCTCTCAGCCGTCTTTGATGTATGTTGCAAAATTGAGAACGTTGGATGGAGGAGTTGCTATAGAATTATCATTTAAAGAGGATCGAAAAGCTCGTTTGTTTGTTTACGCCATCACTTAGCAACGACCTACATATTTTCTTTGCCTCTCGCTCATCAATGTCATCATCCTCAAACATTTATGTCATCCTCTTCTCAATTATTCTTTGTTCCCTCTTCTTTGTAGCCCAATAGTTTTGTAAACCGTGTAGAAGATATCCAGGGATGTGTTGTGTAATAGACACTGGAAGAAGATGGGTGCCTGTATTGCTATTCTGAACACCACAAGGTTCCATGTGCAACAAGTTATGATGCTGATGATATAGCATAGAAGACCATCCAAACACAGCCATAGTACTCATGGGAGAGAGAGAGAGAGAGAGAGAGAGAGAGAGAGAGAGCATAGAAGGTGTTGAGCTGCTACTGAGAAGATGAAATAGTCATAGTCGAATAGACCTCATCAGAAACATCCATATCCTTCCAAGCCTAAGGTAGGAAGACAAGCATGGAGCTATGAAATTCAAAAGTAGAGGCTACTGAGAGAGAGAGAGAGAGAGAGAGAGAGAGAGAGAGAGAGAGAGAGATTTCCACATTACTGACGATAGATGAGGCATGTACTAGGAGTGGAGCATAATGAAATTAGAATGTTCAATTGGAGTTAATGAAAGGAGTTTGATACATTTGTTGATATTTTAATTTAAAATCTCTTTTGACAACCAGTCTTATTCCCCTCTCTCTCCTCCCAAAAGAGGTGCCAAGAAAGTCCTTTTTGGTACCACCTATACATACCATCACCTAGGAGGATATGGGCTGATCTCTACTCACTAATTTCCTCAAGCTTATACACACTCAACCTCTGAAGAATTAGGGTGGATGGCACATTGAACCATTCATATTGGAAATGAACATAGTGATTTAATTAGATTAACTTTGAGAGTACAACAAATCTTCTTATGTAGGCATCATAGGTGACATTACACATTCATAAGGGATAATTGAATCTTCTTAAAAGGGAGTCATGCTAGCTTGTCACTTGACCCTTCACATGGCCCATAGGACATCCCATGGGTAATGCTTACATGCTGACACAATGGATAGTGTGATTTCTTGTAGTGCAACGGGAGTGCAACAAACCAGCACCTCCACAACCCTCCCAATGTGGGTTTTGTTTGAAAAATAGCTTGATGGTGATAAGTATCACTCACAAAAACTACCTCCCCTCAAAATACACAAAGGGTGAGGTACAAAAATTGTCTCCCATAACACAAAGGGTGTAAACACACAATCCTCCCCTAGAACACAATTAGGCAAAAGGACCATAAAACCTCCCCTACACACACAATAAGTTCAAGGAGCACACTCCTTCCCTACAGAATGAGGGTATGAAACAAATTGAGGCTACACATAGATAATCACAGGGTTATTGATAGTAATTTAAGGGATTTTCTCCCATAACACAAAGGGTATAAACACACAATCCTCCCCTAGAAGACCATTAGACAAAAGGAACATAAAACCTCCCCTACACACAATAGGTTCATGGAGCACACTCCTTCCCAACACAATGAGGGTAGGATGTGATGGTTGAGGGCGTGAACGACACGTCCATTGACGACACCCGATGCACTGACGGGATGGCTCATGGTGCGACGAGGAGAAAAGTACATAGATGAGGCCCAACAGATGCTTGACTGGGTCACCGGAAATTCCATCATGATGTGGCCGACTACTTGGATGGAGGATAACCGAGGGCATGGACGCGTTGATGGAACGACATGGGCTGATGGTTGGGTTGATGCTCTGAGTATGTGGGGAAGGGCTGACAGGTACGTGAAGCACAAAGCGGATGATGTCATTGCTGATGACAACGTGACAGGTTCGATCGAGGTCGGATGCACCGACGGGGCCAACTACATCAAACAATCTTTTGATGGTAGAATATGCTCCTATCAATGTACATGTTTACATGCATGTGTTTCAAGAAACAAAAAGGAAAGACTTCTGGCCTATTGTTGCTATCCATGTTGGGTGTAGGTCAAGGCTTTGACCACTAGAGTTGCATACCTAAAGTGTTGACAAGGTGACACCTTCACCACAGGCCTCTACCTCTTGTTCAAGTCCACATAATCCTCCATATTGGGTTAACAACAGACTAGGCGAGAAGAGTCTACCTCAAGCGGCTCTCCATTTTGCATATGGTGGCAATGTTTGGCTAGTCTTACTTGACTTGAACTCTCTAGGCCCCTAGAGAGCATAGGCTCACTTTCTTTCACCAAATGTTGTAGGCTTTGTGTCTTTGACTTTGTGGTTGATGTAGTTAACGACTCTTCTCTGACCGTTGGAGAGGAAACACGTGGTGCTACACAAAATCTGACTGATGTGAGACCATTGATGCAGTTCTCAACAGAAAAAGTCACAATTCTTTCTTCACCTCCTCTGTCGACACTCATTGACAGAATGCTTTGGTTGACAACAGTGATGACATTTTATAGCCCTCCCACTGATGCTCTTGATTTTTAATTAGCATGAGCAATGTGAGATGGGGATCTTACCTCTTGGATATTGATGATGCTACAACCTGGTAGTAGCACTTCAATGAAGGCCTTGAGTGCTTCTATAGTCTCTTCTTCTTCAATCCTCCATTTTGAAATCTCTTGTAGCCACTCATCCATGATTGATGGCATGCATCTCTACTCTTTGTTGACTGAAGGTCTTTGCAAATCCCTCCTTAGTGGGGGCACCAAATAAGAGGCGGAAGTGCAAAACAGTCCCGGTGGCCTCTACACCAAGACTATGCACAATGACCTCATCATAGGAGTTACACAATAGGGGCACCACCTAGCAAGATATGCAATTGGGATGCATACATCTACACAATCAAACATGCCATGGAAAACAATTTCAAGATCCACACCCAAGTGTGGGATGGGGTGGTCAGAAAACAAGATGAGAGGAATGGTGGGTGAGTGAGAATGGGTTTTCTACTTGTGCATGTAGTAAGGAAGTTAGTGAGGTAAGGGAGACATGCAAGTATGATCACTTGTCATATTGGAGGTGGCGAATTTGCACACCTTAAGATGCAAGTAGCAAGATGATAGGAATATGAGAGGGAGAGAGAGTGTGTGTATGGTGGAAAATTTGCACACCTTAACATCAGCAAAATGGAAAGAACAAGCATAAACCATACTCACACTGAAGTGTATCCCAAATGACACAAGGTATGGCACCAAGATGGAGTGTGTTGATTGCTTGCAAAAGATGAATACAATAGGTAGCATAGGGAAAGAATATGAGAAGGGGACAAGACCGTATGAAGCATAATGGAGGGATGCGAGCTGATGGCGAGGAATATCATGAGTGTAGCCATCATTCTCCTTCTTAAAATCGTGCCTTCAATCCTTCATTACAAGTGTATAGAGATATGGTCCTCAATTTGTGCATGGTGATGGTGATGGTGTTGTGATTATGTGATTAGGGTTTATGCTACTAGCATGTAGCACAAGGGTGTGTATGTGTGGGCGTGTGGATATGTAGTGTACTAGATAATGTGTGTGTGTGTGTGTGTGTGTGTGTGTAGTGTATGTGTATCTGTGTACAAAAGAGGAGGCCTCCTTTTATAGGCCAAGAGAGTGATTAGGAAAGATATTATAAGCAAGAGGAGCTATCACAAAATAAACTCAGTTAGAGGCATTCCCCTAATGAGAGAGCTCTATGTGCCATGTTTATTGATCAATCAGCTCCTAATCGCCTTCATCATGGCGAGCTTTGTCTCCATGCCACCTTCCATAGCTTGAGTCCAAGAGCTTTCTTATAATATTTGAGAGAATCTTGATAAAATAAGAGAAAATAGAGCAATAATGGAAGAAACCTATAAGAAATTGTGTGTGTGGAGTTGAATAATCATGACTTCTTCCCATGTGGATAGATAGACTCCACCATTTTGGCCATTTCTCCAAAATTGTAGCTCCCAAAATTATTAAAGAAATAGCAGCCGAAAGATCATCTCAATGCCTACAACTTTGCTGTTGAAAACTTTTTCCAATTTGGAACGGAAAAAATAGAGAAAAATCTCACAAAAATATGTATCCGTCTTTTCCCTTGGCAAAAGTCTTCCAATTGGTCCCCTCTTCACTCCATGTGCAAGCCATGTGTCCACAAGTGAATTTTGTTGACTTTAACTCAATAATGCATAAGATTCTCCTCCCTTTCACTATTGACTTTTACTCTTCACCTGTAGTGATTGTCAAGTAGTGACCCTCGCATAGAATCGGCATCCAGTGATTTTTTACTTTTTTTCTTTTTTTCTTTTCATAGGGTTTGTTCCTACCTCTCCTTATTTTCAAGATCCAAATGTGTCAAAACCATAGCTATGTACAAAATAAATACAGAATGTTTTTTGTGATTTTCATGCATTAGGTCCTTCCTCCTCTGCGAAGCCTTGAAGCCTTGCCATCAAGTACATACCAAGAGAGAGATGGAGCAAAATTTGAAAAGCGGCCCTCAGAACAAAGTGGACAACGCCATGGCTCTGATGATACCATGACAAGGCCAGTAGTGTTGACAAGGCCACCTGTGTTATAACTAGAAGGATAGCCAGGAGACTTGTTAGGGGTGGAGAAATGGAGTTAAAACCCACCCGTGCAATGTCACGTTGTCATCCAATATGGTTTGGGTGGTCCCAAACCATACTCTACGCTAAAATGGATTGTACAAGCCATACGATCCATTATGGCTAAACAACTTTTCACGGGCTGGGAAATAGAGCTCACCTGTGAAAATAAACCTTGATCAAACCTCAAAAAGTATTGCTTCAGCCTCCATCCATGGATACGTGTTTTATGGAGCCTACCATCTGCATCCATCAATCGGTAGCTTCCATTGTTGTAGCGCTTTCTAATGACGAATGGCCCCTCCCATGTGGGTGAAACATTTTTATCCTTCTTAGTGTTAAACCTGTTATCATACCTTATTAGGACCAACATACCTTTCTTGAGACCTTTTTCCCTAAGTCCCTTGTTGAAGGTAAGTCGACGTTGCTTTGCATGTGCTGTATAATAGTTGACAGCATCTTCATGTCTAGTTGAAGCCTCTCTAGATCAAGAATGTGGTTGTGAAGATGAGCATTAGGGTGTTCCATCTGCCTAGCTAGCCCCCTGAGACTAGCCAATTGTATTTCAATGTGTAAAATGGCCTCCTTACAATACACCAAGTGATATGATGTGAACCCAAGGGATGTGCAAAATTAAATACGATCAGCATAAAGTGCAGCCATAAGATTCTTGTCTCAATCACTTTTGTGATTGTTTACATGTTTAGTGATGATCCTGTAGATCATACCATTTACCTTTTCCACCAAACCGTTTCATTGTGGGTAGTAGGGAGATGAGTGTTGTCATGAGATACCCAGCTTCTCCATCAGCTCTCTTACCAGGTCTCCTCAAAAACCTGGTCCCTTGTCAAAAATTATTTCAAGAGGAGTGCCAAAACAAAAACAAATGTTTTCAAATACAAACTTAGCCACTTCCTTAGCTGTAATCCGGGTGGTAGCAACTGCTTCAGCCCACTTGGTCATGTAGTCCACACCCATGATGATATACAATTTACCTGATTGGCTCATTGGCAAAGGCCCAATGGCATCAATTTTCCATTTCGCAAATGGTCCATAAGAGATTATAGGAGTCTTTGTTCATTGACCAATCACCTCCTAATCACCTTCATCATGGCGAGCTTTGTCTCCATGCCACCTTCCATAGCTTGATTCCAAGAGCTTCCTTATAATATTTAAGAGAACCTTGATAAAATAAGCGAAAATAGAGAAATAATGGAAGAAACCTATAAGAAATTGTGTGTGTGGAATTGAATAATCGTGACTTCTTTCCATGTGGACAAATGGACTCCACTATTTTGGCCATTTCTCTCAAACCGTAGCTTCAAACATTAATAGGAGCCGAAAGATCAGCTCAATGCCTACAACTTTGCTATTAAAAACGTTTTCCAATTTTGAATAGAAAAAATAGAGAAAAATCTCACAAAAATATGTGTCCATCTTTTCCCTTCCAAAAGTCTTCCAGGTGGTCTCGTCTGGACTCCATGTGCAAGCCATGTGTCCACAAGTGAATTATGCTTGAATTTGATAATATTTTCTTGACTTTAACTCAATAATGCATAAGATTCTCCTCCCTTTCACTATTGACTTTTACTCTTCACCTATAATGACCGTCGGGTAGAACCAGCATCTAGTGATTTTTTTATTTTTCTTTTTCTTTTCATAGGGTTCCTTATTTCTAAGATCCAAATGTGTCAAAACCATAGCTATGTGTACAAAAAAATTACATAGAATTTTTGTTGTGATTTTCATGCATCAGGTCCTTCCTCCTCTGCAAAACCTTAAAGCCTTGCCATCAAGTACATACCAAGAGAGAGGTGGAGCAAAAGTTGAAAAGCGACCCTCAGAACGAAGTGGACAAAGCCATGGCCGCGATGGCACCATGACGGGGCCGGTAGCGTCGACGTAGCCACCTGTGTTATAACTAGAAGGATGGCTACAATACTTTTTAGGGTTGGAAAAATGGAGTTAAAACCCACACATGCAAAATCACGTGGCCATTCGAAATAATTTGGGTGGTTCTGCACCATACTATACGCTAAAATGGACTCTACAAGCCATACGATCTATTCTACTGCATAGTATGGGCCTTGACCACCCATAGTAGTTTGGATGGCTATGTAACTTTTGACGGGCTGGGATATAGCACTCACCTCCACCCGTGAAAATTTTTGTGGCCATCCCGGATCGTTTGGGAGGTCCCGATACATAATATACGCTAAAATTTATCATATGAGCAATACGAACCAGTTTACATATTTGATCCATGTGAAATCTTCAGGGATGGAGAAATGGTTCTCACCCCCACATGTGCAAAGTCTCACGGCCATCCGATATGGTTTGGGTGGTCCCGACTCATTCTATTCCCTAAAATGGGTCGTATGAGCCATACATTCCATTCTAACACATAGTTTGGGTCTTGACCGTCTATACCATACTCGATGGATGTGCAAATTTGCTCGCATGGGTAATTTGTGCTCAATCCCACCCATGGAAATTTTCAAAGCCATCCAATATGGTTTGGGCAGTCCCGACCCATACTATGCCCTAAAATTGTCCATACGTCTCATACAACCCATTTCAGCACATAGTAAGGACCTTGACCGCATATACCATATCAGATGACTGTAAAAATTGCATGGGTAGAGGAATGACACTCATACCCACTCGTACAAAGTCTTTTATACATCCGATATAGTTTGTGCCGTCCCGAACTATACTATGTGCTAAAATGAACCACATGGCTCATACGACCCATTTTAGCACATAGTATGAGCCTTGACCACTCATACCATATTGGATGGTTGTGCAACCTTGTAGGGATTATATAATGGTGCTCACATCCACCCGTGCAATGTCTTGTGGCCATCCAATATGGTTTGGGCAGTCTCGAACCATACTATGCACTAAAACAAACCGTATGGCTCTTACGACCCATTTTAGCACATAGTATTGGCCTTGAACACTCATACCAATTTGTGTGGTTGTGAAAATTTTCAGGGGTGGGATAATGGTACTCACTCCCACCCATAAAAACTCTCGTGGCCATCCAATTTTTTTAGGGTAATCAAGGTTCATACTATGCGCTAAAATAGGTCGTATGAGCCATATGGTCCATTTTAGAGCATAGTATGGACCTTGATCACCCAAACCATATCAATTGACTATGAAACTTTGCACGGGTGGGGAAATGGTGCTCACCCTCATTGGTGAAAATCCTATGGTTTGAGCGGTCTTGATCCATACTATGCGTTGTAACCCTAAAACCTGAAGCCGAAATTGTAATCCCTAACCCATAAACCCAATACCTTTAACCTTGTACTCTCAGCCTAAATCCTTATCCTAAACTCTAACCATATATCCTAAACCCTAAACCATAAACCTTGAACCACAACCCTTAACCCTAAATCCTAACCCATAAACCCAAAACCCTAAAGCCTAAATCCTAAATCTTAAACTTTAAACCTTGAACCATAAATCCTAAATCTAAACCCTATACCCTATACCCTGTATCACAAACCCTAACCCTAAATCCTAACCCATAAATCCCAAACTCAGATCATTGTGAAACTTTGGATGGGTGGGGGAATGGTGCTTCACATCCATTCAATACGGTTTGAGCGTTCCCCATCCATAGTATGTGCTAAATGGGTCGTATGGCTACCCTAAACCCTAAACCCTAACCAGTAAACCCTAAACTTGGATGACTGTGCAACTTTGCAAGGGTGGAGAAATCATGCTCACCCCCACCCATGAAAATTTTCATAGCCATCCAATATGGTTTGAATGGTTTCGACCCATACTATATGCTAAAATAGACTATATGGCTCATACGACCCATTTTAGCGCTTAGTATGGGCCTTGACCACCCATATCATATCTGATGGTTGTCAAACTTTTCATGGGTATTGAAATGGTCATCACCTCCACCCATGAAAATTTTCCCAATCATCCAATATGGTATGGCCATTCAAGGCCCATACTATGTGCTAAAATGGGACGTATGGCTCTTACAACAAATTTTAGCACATAGTATGGGTCGAGACCTCCCAAACCATATTGGATGGCCACAAAAATTTTCATGGAGGATTTGAGTATTATTTTCCTCACTTGTGCAAATTCTCATAGCCATCCAATATGGTATGGGTGGTCAAGGCGCATAATATGCACTAAAATGGGTCGTATGAGCCATACGACCCATTCTAGTGCATAGTATGGTTTGAGACCACCAAAGCCATATTGGATAGCCACAAGACTTTTTATGGGTGGAGATGAGAACTATTATTCTTTCCATACAAAGTTTCATAGCCATCCAATATGGTATGGGCGATTAGGACCCATAATATGTGCTAAAATGGGTCGTATGAGACATACAGTCCATTTTAGCACATAGTATGGTTAGGGACCGCCCAAAACATATTGTATGGCCACAAGACTTTGCATGGATGGGGGTGATCACCATTAATTAACCCTTGAAATGTTACACAACCATCTGATATGGTATGGGTGGTCAAGGCCCATATTATGCGCTAAAAGGTAACGTATGAGCCATACGACCCATTTTAGCGCATAGTATGGGTCAGGACTGCCCAAACTATATTGGATGGCCATAGAATTTGCATGAGTGGGGGAGAGTAATTTTTCCACCCCTAAAAATTTCTCAGCCATCAAATATAGTATGGGCAGTCATGGCCCATACTATGTGCTAAAATGAGACATGGCTCATTCAACAAATTTTAGCACATAGTATGGGTTGAGACCTATCAAACCATATTCCATGTACATAAGACTTTGCATTGCAAAATTGAGTATTGTTTCCTCACTCATGCAAAGTCTCATAGCTATTCGATATGGTTTGGGTGGTCAAAACCCATACTGTGCAAAAATGGACCGTATGAGCCATACGACCCATTCTTGCGCATAGTATGGTATGAGACTACTGAAACCAAATTGGATGGCCCCAAGAATTTTCATGGGTGGGAATGATCACTATTATTCCATCCTTGCAAAGTTTCATAGCCATCTGATATGGTATTGACGATTAGGACCCATAATATGTGCTCAAATGGGCCGTATGAAACATATGGTTCATTTTACCACATAGGATGGTTAGGGATTGCCAAAAACATATCAGATGGTCACAAGACTTTGCAAGGATGGGGGTGATCACCATTACTTTACCCTTACAATGTTACACAACCATCCGATATGGTTTGGGTGCATAATACGGGCAGTCAAGGTCCATATTATGCGCTAAAATGGGACGTATGAGCCAATATACTACCCATTTTAGCCGATATTTTAGCACATAGTATGGGTCAGGATTGCGTAAATTAAATTGGATGGCCACAAGACTTTTGAGTGAGAGAGTAAATTTTTTCACCCTTGCAAATTTTCCCAGCCATCTGATATGGTATGGGCAGTCAAGGCCCATACTATAAGCTAAAATGAGACATATGGCTCATTCAACAAATTTTAGCACATAGTATGGGTCGAGACCTCTCAAACCATATTCAAAACTTTTCATGGGTGGGTTTAAGTACTATTTACTCACTTTTGTAAAGTCTCATAGCTATTCAATATGGTTTGGGTGGTCAAAGCCCATACTATGTGCTAAAATGGATCGTATGAGCCATACAACCCATTCTAGCGCATAGTATGGTTTGAGACCACCAAAACCAAATTGGATGGCCACAAGAATTTGTACAAATGGTGATGATCACTATTATTCCATCTCTATAAAGTTTTATAGCCATCCAATATGGTATGGACGATTAGGACCCATAATATATGCTAAAATGGGTCGTATGAGACATATGGTCCATTTTAGCACATAATATGGTTAGGGACCACCCAAAACATATGGGATGGTCACAAGACTTGGCAAGGATGGAGGTGATCACCATTACTTATCCTTGAAATGTTACACAACCATCTGATATGCTATGGGCGATGAAGGTCCATATTCTGCGCTAAAATGGGACGTATAAGCCATACATCCCATTTTAGCGCATAGTATGGGTCGGGATTGCGTAAACTATATTAGATGGCCATAATACTTTTTACAAGTGGGGGAGAGTATAATTTTTCCACCCTTGCAAATTCTCCCAGCCATCCAATGTGGTATGGGCAGTCAAGGCCCATACTATGTGCTAAAATGAGATATAAGGCTCATACAACAAATTTTAGCACATAGTATGGGTCAAGACCTTTCAAACCAAGGTTCAGTACTATTTACTCACTCGTTCAAAGTCTCACAGCTATTCGATTTGGTTTGGGTGGTCAAAGCCCATACTATGCGCTCAAATGGACCGTATGAGCCATACGACCCATTCTTTCGCATAGTATGGTTCAAGACCACCCAAACCATATTGGATTGCCAAAATACTTTGCACAGGTGTGGATGATAACTATTCTCCCATCTCTAAAATGTTTCAGATATAGTATAGGCAATCAAGGTCCATAATATGTGCTAAAATGGGCCGTATGAGACATACGGTTCTTTTTAGCACATAGTATGGTTCGGACCGCCCAAACCAACCACAAGACTTTTCACGGATGGGGGTGAGAACCATTAGTTCACCCCTACAATTTTATACAACCATACAATATGATATGGGCAGTCAAGGCCCATACTATGTGCTAAAATGGGATATATGGCTCATACAACACATTTTAGCGCATAGTATGGGACTTAACCGCCCACACCATATCGGATGAATGTGAAACTTTGCACGGGTGGAAGAATAGTTATCACTCTCATCCATACAATTTTTCACAACCATTCAATATGGTTTGAGCAGTCTTGAGTCATACTATGCGCTAAAATGGGCCATATGAGTCATACGGCCCATTTTAGCGTATAGTATGGGCCTTGACTACCCAGTTCAGTTTGGATGGATATGAAACTTTGTACAAGTGGGGGAATGGGACTCATCCCCACCCTTGCAAAATCTTACAACCATTCAATATGGTTTGAGCGGTCCCGATCCATTCTATGCAATAGAATGGGTCGTTTGGCTCATACAACCCATTTTAGCGCATTATGCATAGTATCGTCCTTAATCGCACATACCATAGTGGATGGATATGAAACTTTTCACAATTAGAAAAATGGTTCTCACCCCCACCCCTAAATAGTTTCACAAAATTGGTATGGGTGGTCACTGTATTGACCATGTGCGAGTACCATTCACCCACGCCTAAAAAGTCACACAACCATCTAATATGGTTTGGGCAGTCAAGGGCCATACTATGTGCTAAAATGGGACATATGACTCATACATCCCATTTTAGCTCTTCTATCATGGATTAGGATATGATCATCTGGTATTAATGGATCTTCATCCATATAGATGGGTCTTTATATGGTTGTCTATATTTTCATATATATGATTAGATTGATTGCCACATATGTGGACCTTTATATGTTCATCTACATTGGTGTCCTTTTATAATGGATTAGGACATGCTTGTCTTTATAGTTCTATATGGGTGTTTACATGTTCCTCTACAAGTGTATCTACAATGTTGTCTCTATGGTCATCTATACAATTGTCTGCATGGACATATACATGGTTACCTTTGTAAAGATTGGTTGTCTATGTGGATCATCAATATGATCGGCTAATGTCATCAATAGGGTCACCTTCATTTCTATCTTTCTATATGATGGATTAGGATATGATCGTCTCTATATGGCTCTACGTAAATCTATATTGGACTCTATATGGTTGTCTCTATGACTATCTACATGGGAATTTATATAGTCCTCTATATTGGCATCCATATAGTCATATAAATATAGTGCTATCGTTTTTTAATAGACCACATCTATATGGTCAGTTCTATGCTAGTCTATATGGCCAGTTCTATGATCTTCTATGTAGGGATACATATGGTCATATATATGGTTGATGGTATGATCCTCTATGTGGTCATCTATATGGTTGCTTATAGGTTTTCTCAAAGGCTTTTAAATGGTTCTATGTATGGTTAACTAGATTAGATTATATTCTATATCATCATCTTTATTGTTGCATATATGGTCAACCATATTGGTGTATACTTAGACAACTAGCTCATCGTCTATATGGACAACTAGATTTTCATCAACTAAAATTTAAAAAGAAAAATCTCTTTCTTTATCCTCGGGGGGTTCACCGTTCTGTACTCCCCTATATAATGTGCGTTTGTGGGGTATTAAAAAAATCTCTCTTTTAACAAGTATGAATGAATAAAATGACCCCTTATTTTAGGATTTTTTTCAAAAATTGAATATAAAACCTCCTAATTTTAATGCATATCAGTTAAATTGCCTAAATTTTTTGCATATTAAAACCCCTTCTTTTGAACTCACGTTATACATTAACATGATTACATAGTGCACCCCCCGAGTCTTTATCTCTCCTCCCCCCCCCCCCCCCCCCCCCCCCCCCCCCTCTGTGTGTGTGTGTGTGTGTGTGTGTGTGTGTGTGTGTGTGTGTGTGTGTGTGTGTGTGTGTGTGTGTGTGTGTGTGTGTGTGTGTGTGTGTGTGTGTGTGGGTGGGTGGGTGGGTGTCTTTTTATTTCTATCGCCAAGGGGACTTTTATGTGGTAGAGGGACTCTTATACATATTGTATGAGAAGAGAGAGAGAGAGAGAGAGAGAGAGAGAGAGAGAGAGAGAGAAAGAGAGGGAAAAAGAGTCTCAAAAGAGACAAGGAGTGACAGAGATTTGATCCAAACATTCTTTGACTCTAGACACTCAGTACGATTCTCGTCGTCCATGCACGCATGTGGGTCCATGTTTTAATAATCTCTCCAAGTCTTATCGAGTGCCATGTAACTTGACGATTTGTGTGGCATGCAAATGGTTGGAGACGTGTCCACGTAACTCGCCGAGTTACGTTGGAATTGGAGCTGATCTCTTTAGATAGCTGATTCCAGTGTTGGAATTTAGTGGCTACTGGTAGTTGTCAGTTCAGTTAGTTAAACTGGAATGACCCCTTATTTTAGGAATGGAGAATAGAAACTGGGCTGAAATACTTATCTGAACTGATTAGTAGATTGGAATGAGAGACAGATTGAAAAAACTAAAAAGGGTTTCAGATTCATAGTATAGAGATGATTAGCACAAGATATAACTGATTGAAGCGCAAGTATTTACAGCTGCAGTAATGATTACAAGATGAAGTTATAAGCAAAGAGATTGTAGTAGCTGATAATACTCCAAAGCTTAAGCCAAGAGAACTAAAAGTAAGGAGGTAGAGGCAAGAAGCCCGATTACAATGTAATGTGTCCTATTTAGAGCCTTCTAGAAGTTACTTTAGTAACTGCTGATAATTACTGTCGTGTGACTACTTGAGTGTCCAACATTCTGGGAGACAGTTCCCACCTTTTGAAGTTGTCTTCGTCTTCCACATCTTCGTTTGCCGATAATTATTGTCGTGTGACTACTTGAGTGTCCAACATTCTAGGAGACAGTTCCCACCTGTTGAAGTTGTCTTCGTCTTCCACATCTTTCCCTCCTTTTTTGAATTTTGGGATATTTTTAAAATTTCTGGAAAAAAACTCCACTCGAGTACTCTCTCTAGCAGCTGAATTCTGCTAGGATGCTCAGGTAGTTGGTGATCATGAAAAGCAATTGATTTCCAATGCTGGATCATTTGTCTGGCACCCACATATAATCTTTGAAAGTGTTCCAAATCAAAAAGGAGAGCATCATCCTCCAGATACCTCCTGGTTATAGGAGCTTGCTGATGTCTTAACTTCTTATTTAGTATGATGATCTGTAATGAATGTCGCTCATCACTTTTCAAAGACTCAATCACAGCCTTAACTTTCCTCTTTACGTCTAAACTATGCTGTGACTAGTGTATTGGGGAATCTTTAGTGTTGCCTGGATGCTGATCTGCAATATCTTGATCATCCGACTGCTGATCCTGATATTGGTCTGGCTAGTCTGGGTTGGGCTGACTGTCCCCTGCTGTAGCTGATCCACCAGCACCAGATCCTGGAGGTGGGGATGGAGGGGAGTCATCATCATCATCATGTTTATCTGCAGGTTCATCCTCCCTCTCTTCATCCTGCTCCTCTTCATCCCTCGCCTCAGAAATTTCATTCTGCTTTTCAATGTAATCCAAAATGGCATGATTTGCCAAAGCACAGTTATACTTAGAGAGCTTATCCTGCAAATCACTCTAAATTGATTCCATGAGTGCTCGCAGATTGTCCATATTGAAAATAGCATTACCCTCTGGATTCAGAATGTCAGCCAAATTATTGTAAATATATCTCTCTGTTAAAGAGGCTTTTAATGCAGTATGGCTAGTCAGTAGAGAGTTGAACTCAACTCTCTTCATTCTTAGCATAGTTTCAAATCGGTCAGTAGTCCTCTCAGCTTCTGCCCTTTCTTCATGTATCTGCCGCTTCTCAGCCTCAAGATTTGACAACTTGTTTTCCAATGTCTGAATTGTCCTAGCTGACTCGTTTTCAAGAATACTGTGTCTCAGGGATTGGTCCCCTATATCCTGTTTCAGCTTCTCAACCTGTTGCTCCCTGTTCTTCAGTTCAGCTTTGAGCAAGGTCACTTCATCAGTGGATGCCAAAGCATCCATCATTTTTCCCAAGGCAAGGACAATCATATTCTAGGTTGACTGGATTAACATTGAGCAACCATCATTGACTATTGCTGGGTAAGATGCAACTGGCTCATAAACCATAACATGGGCCATATATGGTAGTGTGGTAAAGTCAGGTTTATGCAGGATCAACCGTTCTTTGAGAGGATGATTCTACAGCTACTGTAATCTGTCCTTCTTGGTTAAGGCCAAAGCCATCTCACTGAAAGGGATTGTAGAATTACCAAGTGGACTGGCAGGTATCTGACCTTTTCCCTTATCAGCGTGGGTGATCGACCGCCCAGCACTAGCCTTCCGTCTCGGTACTAAGGCTGGTCGAACTCTGCCACCCTTGATGGCTAGTCCCAACCAGGGTCTTTACTGGAACCTCCAGTCGGCCAACTGGATTTTGGCCGACTGGAGGTTTAGCAGTAGTAAAAACTTTGGCTTGACTTTCCAGCTTCTTCAAGAAAGCACTGCTCTTGGCCAGTGTGGTTTTTGGTCTCTTGGAACTCCAAGCCTCCGCATGTGTGGCTTTTCTCTTCTAACCTGTGAAAGCCAACTGAGTTCCTGGAGTCTCCTTATCAGAGGATAAATCAACATTATTTTTGGTTGGAATAGGCTTTTGGCTTCAAGCCATCCGTATGTGGTCATGAGCGTCAGGAGAAGCTGCCCAGTACAGGAACTGCCAGACATACCACGCTTTGAAAATCATCTGGGACTTCAATTTTTCCATTTGTTGAAGTACATTATGTGACAGAATCTGGCATAGATAATTTATCGAAGCTTTGGCATCTAACTTCTTTGCTAGTAACATAGAAAACAAATTTTTTGAAACATAAGTAGGGTTATTCTTCAGACTGATAGCTTCCGCCACGAACCTATAAGCTACTAGGACATCCAGTCTAGCTACTAGAATGCCTTGTGCACTGGCCTTGAATTTCTTCTTGGATGTCTCATCTTCTTCAATGCTGCACTTATCTAATCTACAGTAGCAATAGTTGGCTTTGGCTCATTCGGAATTCTGAAGGCAAAAGCAATGTCTTCTAGAAATTCTAACACCTTCCTGCCATGTACTATAGTGTTGCCATCATCCACATTGAAAGAATCAAGAACCTCTCGGATGATAGCCATGTCAAACTCAATCCTTGTGGCTTGCACGACCACATGTAAATCCCACAGCCGTAACAACCCCTCTACTTGCTCAGTAAACACATACCTCTGTATTTTACTGTGGGGAATTAGTGGCAAGGAAGCTTTGGCAGCAGCTATAAGTGCCTAGGTTTCTGTGAGACTGTCCTTCATCTTTTCTCACAATTTCTTTCTACCCATGCACTGTGAAGATGAGGAGTGTGTAGCAGAAGAGGAATTACTTGAGTATTCAAATATGTAGCCAGGTGTGTTTGGGAAAGACGGACAACAGTTGACCGATGCATCAGAGGAAGAGGTTTGTGGTTGTAGTGAAGGAAGTTTCAGAACTCGGCGATGGCGAATGTGTCATAGCAGGCAAGCGTCATACAGGAGACTTGGGAGGAAAAATGCCTACTCGCCTTATTGTTATACGCATCCGTGCCATAAAAGCTCCACTAATTATCGTTCCTAGAGACTTGTGCACCACAAATGACGTGGCAGACATGCATTGGCTAATACTATCCATGCTTGGTGAAATGATTACTATTGATGGTCCAACTGGCCCTTTTCCCCATAAACACTGATATTGACCCTGACACCTTATAGATTCTGTTGCTGATGTGGTTTTGTCGTTCCAAATTTTTTCTGTCCCTTTGATTGGCTCTGGTACTGGTTGCACATAAAAAAGACTCAAAATAACTGATTTTGAATTCTCCTGACCTTCAGTTCCCAGAAAACCAGTATCATTATCCTTGGAAGTTTCTTTGACATTTGAGTAACATAGCTTGACTTTGGGCCCATTATAAACACCAAGCAACAGTAATCTAGATAAATATTTCAGTCGTACTATGCCATTGGAGAAAATCCAATCAACTTCATAAGGACCAGGCAAAGCTATTTTTAGGTTTGGTTTCTTAGGTCCCAATTTCAAGTGATAAAGTAGAACCAAATCTCCTTTCTGAAACTCCCTAATTTTTATGCGTTGATCATGCCAGTGTTTCCTTCTTTGCTGAACAATTTCTTGTTCCAGCATAGTCCGTTGTCTTAATTCGTCCAACTGTATCAACACCTCCAGTCTCTGTTTAAGATTATGATTGAAATCCAATCCATACTCAACTGCCATCCTAAGACAGGGAATGACAAATTCCATTGGTACAACAGCTTCAGTGCCATAAACCATTCTAAATGGTGTTAGTCCAATAGTGACCTTATAAGTTGTTCTATATGCCTAGAGAGCAGTCTGGAGCTTCAAATCCCACTGGTGTGGCTCCTTATGAACAATTTTAGTGAGAATGGTCTTGACAGTCTTATTACTGCTCTCGGCTTGCCCATTACATCTGGGATAATATGGTGTGGATTTTTTATGCTTGACTGATAACATTTTTATTAAAATATCCATAGTATCATTTATAAAGTGGGTCCCCTAATTAGACACGATCTCCACAGGACATCCATATCGGCAGGTAATATTTTCAAATAGAAACACAGCAGTGGAATTAGCGGTATTGTCAGGAAGAGCCTTTGCTTCCACCCATTTGGTGACATAACAGGTGGCCATCAATATATATATATGTTCTTCCTTGGAGTAATTTTCTTGAATGGTCCCATGAAATCCAGACCCCATTTCATAAATACTCCCAATGGCGGTTGTACTAGAGTTAAAGAAGTCATGTCTATTGCAGTAGGTCTGCCCATCTGCTAACATATATCACAGGTTTTATAGAAACTTCTGACATCTGATATTAAAATTTGCCACCACAGTCCAGCCTGTAAAATTTTCTTGTAAGTAACATCATTGGAAAAATGTCCTCCACAATCTCCATCATGTGATTCTGAAATAACCTGCATTCTCCCTTCCATGGGCACACATCTTTGAAGAACCCCATCAACCCCCAGTCTGTAAAGTGATCCACCAATGAGTGTGAACTTCATACTTTTAATAATCAAGGCCTTCTTCTGACTCTGAGTCCAGCCTTCTGGGACTCCTCCCTTAGAGAGAAATTGATACACATCAAACACTTATGGATCTGTTGTTTCCTCAGCCGTCATCTGAAACGATTCTGCATCCACTGGTTCATCTCTTAGGGATGCTTCAGAATAACCATCCATACTCCTGGATAGGAAATCAGCACCACAATGGTTTTTGCCAGGCTTAGGAAAAATGCAAAATTGAAATTCCATCAGGAACATCATCCATCTTATCAATCTACCTTGGATAATAACTTTGTTGATCAAAAAAAATAATGCCTGATGATCCACATAGAAATGAAATAGCTTGCCTAGCAAATAATGCCGAAATTTAGTAGCACTGAAAACCATTCCCAGGGCTTCACGTTTAGTAGTTGTATACCCTTGTTCAGCATGACTAAACCTCCGGCTTCCAAAATATACTGGATAGTCAGTCCTTCCTTCTGGCTGAGCTAGAACATGTGTCAAGCCTTCTCTTTCATTTCTGGATTCAAATGCTTGTTGACCTTTATCATTTTGGGATTTTCCTCAGAACCTAGATTCCATTCTTCTATTTCTTGGTCATCTAGAAACAACCAATTAGGCCCACCACCCTTTCTTTAGGTTGATTCTTCAGCATAGTCCCAAGACAGACCTCTGATATCCATACTATTGTTTTGATGTTCAGTAACTTCTTCGAATTGAGTTGGTACAGAATCCTCTAGTATACTAGAATCAACTAATTCATCTGACCTTCCTGATAGCTGAAATGGTCGTTCTCCAAAATTTAACTCGGTAAACTGTTCTGGAAACTGCCTCTTTTGCCTTTTTTCATGATCCTTATCCAGTAATACTGCATTTAAATCTATTTCAGCTAGTGGAAATATATTGATTGCCTCTAGCATCCTCTCAATCTTCTTCACCTTATATTTTTGGCAAAGCTCTTCAGGTTGTAGATCTTTTTTCCAGCTCCTAGTGTTGTTCATCTGAATCTAAATTCTGGTACTTGCACCTTGTATCATCTGAGTCTGATTGGCATAGTCACGAACAGCTTGTGCTATTTGCAACCATGGCTTGCCTCGTAGCATTCCATATGCACCTTGCACGTCTAATACTAAGAAACTGGTCCTGAATTTTTCCTTACCTAATCTTATCTACATATTCTCTATCATCCATGTTGCATGCACCACCCGATGAACAGCTTGTGTTGTTCGCAACCATGGCCTACCTAGTAGCATTCCATATGCACCTTGCACGTCTAATACTAAGAAACTCATCCTTAATTTTTTCTTACCTACTCTTATCTGCATATTCTCTATCATCCATGTTGCATGCACCACCCGATGATCCGCCATTCGTACTTTGAAAGGTGTTGGTTTCAGGTTTGTAATACCCATTCTTTGCTGAAGGTGTGCCCCCAGGATATTTACTCCTGCCCCCCCATCCAGTATTACACCCGATAGTGGTCCCACTGTTTTCTAACCTTATAGTCTACCTGGATGACCGGCACTTCATCATCTCTGACAGCAGCCAATTCAACCGCCCTGGCTTCCGCCTCAGCCTTCCTTCATTGTTTGATGAATTTTGCTACTTTAGGCAGAGTTTTTCTAATGTCGTCTAACTCTACTGTGAGGTTCCAAATTCTATCACAAATCTTGACATGAATGTCTTGTCTCTCAAGATCAGAGTCATTCTCTGAACTTGTAGCATCAGGATTATCTGCACAATGCCATTCTTCAATGCTGCTACTACTTTTGCCTTGTTCACTGCTTCCATTTTCATTTGTATTTGGTTTGTCATTTGCGAGACCTCCCATCAATCCTTGTACTACAGCCAACATGGTCTTAGGAATTCCAGACCCTCATTAGTCTGGTTGTGTTTTGTTAGAAGACTGGGTTGGTATCTTCTGAATGACTTGAGCGTTAGAACTCTCAGGTTTCTCTGGCAGCTATTTGTCTAAATCCTCTGCGATCTTAGCCACCAGTTCCCTATGCTCCTGCCATTCATCAACTACCTTTTCTTTGCCCTTTGCCTTCCACACCTCTTGCTGTTGAGCCCATCTGCTACTCTCAGGACCAACTGGTGTGACTGGCTCATCTGGAACCTCCTCAATCACCACCCCTTTACTGCATGTAACTGCTCTAACAGGAACTGGCTTTGGAGCCTTTGCCTCAGTAGACGCAGTATTAGGTGTTTCTGGACACTAAGCCGTAAAGTGCCCATACTTACCACAAATATAACAATTTAGACTTCTGTTCTGGAAATTACCATGACCCGAACAAATCTTTCCCCTTCTTGAAGTGATGAATGTGAATGCCACAGTTGTTCCATAAATGACCATATGCTTTGCAATAAGTACATTGTGGACACTCATGGGAAACATGATCTTTACATTTGCACCTTGAACACCAAGTTTCCATTCTTCTCACCAGTTGTCTGGTCTAGCTGATTTCATCAATCTGCCTGGCTATCTCATCAATCTTTCTAGACCAAGACCCTTTCTTAGCCTTGTCTTTTCTCTTTTCATCTAATCTGCTTTCAGAACTGGTGGAGGTCTTGCTAGAATCAGAATTCTCAATGGAATCACTGCTACTAATGGACCTCCTCTTCTTGTGACTTCTCTCCTTCTTCACCTGCTGTTCTAGATTCAGGGCTCGGTGCACCAAATCATTGAATTTCTTTGTTGGTGCGGGCATCTTCTGTTCCCTAAGCTTTCTACTATGAAAACCATTTAAAAACCATGCTCTTAGCCTCTTTTCTGATGGTGGCTCTTACAGCTGTCTGGTTAGCTCCTTGATTTTTTCAACATACCTTCTGACTGATAATTTCCCTTGCTTTATTTTATCCAATTCACAAAGGATATCCTCATCACCTCTGTTGTCTGAATATTCCAGTCTGAAAGCCTTCAGCAATTTATTATATGATCTGAGTTGGCAGGTTGGATAATGGTAATACCATTTCCGTGCTGCATCTTTTAATGTAAGAGGAAAGTATTCCCCCCAGTCATCTTCATCAATATTTTTCAACTCAGTATACTGAATATGAACATTTGGATCATCTTTCTTTCCACCCTTGAACATTGGGAAAGAAATTTTCAGTGAAGAAGTGTAATCATGTCGATTAGCATCATTCCTGCCTTTTCGGACCTTAGGAACTTGAGTCCGTCTTGAAGACTTCTTGTAATGGTCTGTATCAGCATCCCAATCGATTTCTTCATCACTCTTAGTTGCTATCTCTTTTCTGGCTTTCCAACTAGAACTATGGTGACTACCCTTGCTGGCTTTGCCCCCTTCATTATGTGTGGTACATGAATTTCTGGACTTGCGTTCTTCACACTCAGCCCTTCTTCTTCTAGATTGGCTAAAATGCTGAGAGTCCTTAGCCTCATTAGCATGACTGTGATCCTCTTCAACCCCAGTCTTAGTCACCGGGTCCTTCTTAGGATCAAAATCCCTATCTGACTCCTCAGGAATAGGATCAACACTTTGTGACTGTTTACGACCATGACTAGTTTTGGGTGCCATTTCCTCAGTTGAAAATTCCAACTGGGAGAGAAGAGTGTACTGGTCAATGAGCAATTAGCTCTAGCCACCATGATTGCCAAAATGGAATTGGAGCTAATCTCTTTAGATAGCTCATTCCAGTGTTGGAATTTAGAGCTACTGGTAGACCTGTTAGTTCAGTTAGTTAAACTGGAATGGAGACTAGAAACTGGGCTGAAATAGTTATCTGAACTGATTAGTAGACTGGAATGAGAGACATACTGAACAATTGAAAAGGGTTTCAGATTCATAGTATAGAGATGATCACAAGGTATAACTGATTGAAGCTCAAATATTTACAGCTGTAGTAATGATTACAAGATGAAGTTATAAGCGAAGAGATTGTAGCCGATAATACTCCAAAGCTTAAGCCAAGAGAACTAAAAGCAAGGAGGTAGAGGTAAGAAGCCTGATTACAATGTAATGGGTCCTATTTATAGCCTTCTAAAAGTTACTGTAGTAATTGCCGGTAATTACTGTCTTGTGACTGCTTCAATGTCTGATGTTCTAGGAGACAGTTCTTGTCTGTTGAAGCTATTTTTGTCTTCCACATACGTGGACATCTAACGTGTATGCAACGTCTTTTTTGAGAGCTTTTCTAGGAAGGCATCCACGTAGCTTGTCAAGTTAAGTGGCCTGCCTATGTGACAATCTAGTAGGAATTGCCACGTAACTTGTCGAGTTATGTGGCTTGCCTATGTTGTCATAGTCACATTACTCGGCGAGTTACCTGGCAGTTCCGTGTGTGCATGTACGTGGAAATAATTTGTCTCCTTTGTGGCATGACCATGTCACTCGGCCAGTTATGTGGAGTTTCTTACCACTAACTTGCCGAGTTCTAGAAGTATGCAATGCGTCCAAACTTCCTGCTGCGTGCACAAGGGTAACTCGGCGAGTTAGCCGCATTGCGGAGGTCACTCTTGGGTGCGGACTACGAGAAGTGGGTACACTCTATCTTGCATACACCCAACAAGCAATCAACAACTACAACAACCAACAACGACAATGTGGCAACAAGGAGAACAGGAAAGAAAAACAACCAGTTACAAATTTGTGCTGAGGAGAAAATCCCTCAAATTACTATTAATAATCCTATGAATATCGATGTGTAGCCTCAATTTGTGTCATACCCTCATTGTGTAGGGAAGGAGTGTGCTCCTTGACCCTATAGTGTGTGTAGGGGAGGTTTTTTGCTCCTTTTGCCTAGTTGTGTTCTAGGGGAGGATTGTGTGTTTATACCCTTTGTGTTATGTGAGACAATTTTTGTACATCACCCTTTGTGTGGAGGTAGTTTTTGTGAGTGTACTTATCACCATCAAGCTATTTTTCAACAAAACCCACATTGAGAGGGTTGTGGAGGTGTGGGGTTTGCTGCACAGCAAGAACTCACACTATCCATTGTGTTAGCCACGTAAGCATTACCCATGTGATGTCATATGGTCCATGTGAAGGGTCAAGGGACAAGCTAGCATGATTCCCTTTTGAGAAGATTCAACTATCCCCTATGAATGTGTAAAGTCACCTATGATGCCTACATAATAAGATTCTTTGTACTCTCAAAGTTAATCTAATTAAAGCACTATGTTCATTTCTAATATGAATGGTTCAATGTGCTATCCACCCTAATTCTTTCATAGGTTGAGTGTGTATAAGATTGAGGAACTTAGTGTGTAGAGATCATCCCATATCCTCCTGCAATAGATTTTATTGTCATAATGTTTTCTTTGTGGTGGTTTGTGGTGTCACAGAGGCTAGGCCCCCCAATCCTACACATAAATTGATGCTTCCTGCTTAGGAGGAGAGATTTGCTTAGATAGGGCCTCGATTTTGATCTATATATTGGCATCCATTTGAATGGTGGGAGATGGATATGAAGTCTTCAAATGTACAAAAGGAGAAGATGTGGACAAGTTCGTACGAACGATTGACTTGATGTATTGAAGATCATTTGATGAGATTGCTGCTTAAAACTGGTGAAGCACATGAATGGTGTGAAGATAGGCTTAAGGATGAGAAAAAGGGAAATTGGGATCTTTTCTCCCAAGCCCTTGAGAGAAGAGTTTGAGAAGGATGATGATCCAAAGGATTTATGGAGAGAGCTAAGCAAGTTACAACAAGAGGAACATGAGTACATGAGTGTACATATAATTTATAGGCTTGAAGCTTGCTGACGAGGTATTTTAAAGGGACTTAAAGCTTGTTGGAGAGGTATGATAAAGGGACTTGAAGAAAAATAAATACCCTTTGATTTTTTGAAGAAAGATAAGTCTGTGTTTCTCTGGCATCAAATCATTAAATAAAAGATTGAGCTCAACGACCCCAAGGACCTACAATGAGGCATAAAGGTTGCTAAAGAGCAATGGAGGAAGAAGGTAAAAAGCCATGACATGGAAAATAGGGAGGTAGAAGAAATTGTACATAAAAGTGATGCTTACGTACAAATGAATAATGTTATTAAGCTTGTGCCTTTGGATATCTATGTGGAATCTCTAAGAGTGGACAATAAAGGACATGAATTTCTCCATCAACACATCCAAATATTGATAGGTCAAATATAAAAACTCATCCTATCTATGCAAGCTATCCAAAAATGAAGGTGACCTTAAGAAGAACGGCCTCAAAGGAACAAAAATGACAATGTACTATGTTACAATTGTGGAGAGAGAGAGAGAGAGAGAGAGAGAGAGAGAGAGAGAGAGAGAGAGAGAGAGAGAGAGAGAGAGAGAGAGCATACATCATCTAATTAAACTCAACCAAGGAGAGCGCCATGAGGTATAATCATATCATAAAAGGAAACTAGGTTATGAAGGTAATGTTAATGGAAATGTGAAAGCACTCCAAGGCCAAGGACATGTGGAACAACAGGGACAATAGAATCAAGCTCAAGCACCTACTTTAATGTAGGGATTTTGGAGGCCATTAATGAGGGATAGAAACATGATGAGATTGGTTTCTTTGCAAATAAGATAAAAAGGGCACAAATCTATTGAAGGAATTTTCAAAGATAAAAGAACAAATAAAAAGCCAAGAAGGGATGTAGGTAATGGCATCACACCTATGGAAGAAGCTGAAAGTAATAAATAGGCAACAGTAAGAGCAAGGAGGATGAATAATTTGGATGTTGGATAGGACACTAGAAACATCATCCACACTAATAATAAGAGTGCATTCGCAATTGCAAGCGAGGAACCCAGTTCTTAATGCCCACACAAAGCAAATTGAGGTGCATTACCACTATGTCAAAGAGAGAGTCTTAGCGGGAGAGATCAGCTTGGCTTATGTGCCGACACATGACAACCTTGTAGATCTATTCACAAAGGCATTACCTCATGAGAAATTTGAAGCTTTTTCCAAATCTTTGGGGTTGCTTATTTTTGTGGATTGATCATGTTCTCAGGGCATGGTACTTCCCTATACACTATGTGCCAGTTATCATTCACAGCATCACTCCAGGGGGGATTTTTTACCATTTATGTGGTAGTGATGTGTGAGCACACTTAGGACTGTTGGGGCATTTTTTCCCTTACTAGGAGGTTTTTTTCCTCGAGCATTGTTTATACACCCATCATTCTAGGGATAACTTATCTTTCCATTTGTGCACTAAGATATGTACTCTTTGTTGTGTGCCTTGAGATTCTTCATCTTCTTCAAGTTGTGTGTGCATCCATGCAACCCTATTTCAACAACCCTAAATAGTCTGACTGCTTAGAAAGGATTTTTTGTGCATATGAAAAGTGCTATTTTTATTAGACTTGTGTGTTATGTTTCTTGGCTTAGATGAAAGGGTCAATGACCTGGGTTTTTGCTGGATCGGGAGTGTTGCCTAGATCTTCTTCGTTTTTGTTAAGCTCATCTACATGGTTAGTGTGTTGAGGGTTGAACAAACTACATGGCTAACGTGTCGGGGATTGTGCCTTGGCTTTTCCTAAACACTTGGTGTCATGCACCAAAGAGGCATGGTGTGTAGACTCGTATGGTTCGTTTTGGTTTGTGCTAATATTTGGAATCCTTTTAGAGCTTGGATTTATGCAAGGAGGCAAAGAGGCCTCCTCTTATGTCTAGCTTAGGTAATCTAGAGATGTTCTAGCTCGCTTCCTGCAAAGTAAAAATCTCTTTGTCAATGGACAAGAGTTTCTTACTCCATTAAAGTGGACATATCCACTCGTAAGAGTTCAAGTATCCAAAGATACATTGGATGAGATACAGCTATAGACGGATGTCATACGACGATATAAAGACTACTCAAGATAGAAAGAAGAGTTATTCTAACTCTAAACGATTTATTCAACTCTTTGAAGAAGGGGATATGGTATTCTTAGAGTGAAACCCAAATGCAATTCATCAATGGGTAAATGTAAGAAGCTTAGTGCAAGATATTGTGGACCTTTTGTCATCAACGAAAGAATCAATGACCAAGCTAACCGACTCTTGTTATCACTACATATCAAGGTACATAATGTTTTTCATATCAGCTTACTTATGATGTGCCAAGCATTGAAGAGGCATGGCGCCTAAATTGATATGGTTGGTGTTGATTTCCTATCACATGCTCGCATTTGGAATCCTTTCAGTGCTCTGGTTTATGGAGAGAGGTGGAGACCTTGCTCAGGTATGTTGGAGGTGTTCTAGCTCCCTGTTGCAAAGTGAAATTCTATATGCCTATAATAGGAGCAAGGTGGATGGGTGGATATTTTGATCCCTACAGAGGGTATTCTGCTTCTACTAGTCATTTTATATTTTCAGTTATGGTATACTTAGATTTTGTTACTGCATTACTTCATGGTTTCTTGTTTCATTTAGATGGGGCATCTAAAGATTCTCTTTTTTCACTCTCATGTCTCTACACACTCTATTTCATCCTCCACTCCTCTCTCTCTCTCTCTCTCTCTCTCTCTCTCTCTCTCTCTCTCTCTCTCTCTCTCTCTCTCTCTCTCTCTCTCTCTCTCTGCAACGTGGTGTACACATATATTCACCCTGCACTTGGTCATTTTCTTAAGTATTCTTTCATTCATATCACACATTCAAGGGTAGCACTAGTCACTCGATACCTCTGGATGCAGTTCAAGTCATGACTTAAACACGATGTTAGTTTGAGTGTTGAGAAGTGCTCCCTTATGCAAATACTTTCATAACTCTGATATATACCAAAATTGTATGGAAGTGTAAATTGTCTAATTCTTGCTTAGACCCTTGGGGAGGGATAACTGGTAGTTTAGTCTCTAAATTGATGAAATAATTCCTTTAGAAGAATAGCACCAAAGTTTTTCTCCCTTGATAGTGGACCAAATAAGAAATTGTCGTGAGACACAAGGAACAAGGCAGCATTGGGATCCTCAACCCTGAAGTGCATGTAGAGGCTCGATGTGCTAAATTTTGGGTTGTGCTAGCCAAGCAAGATTAGGCATGTGCCACAATGACAAGGGACATGATGGAAAAATTGAAGCTCTCCTCTCAAGGGGGGCCTTGGAAGGAGCTAAGGATTCACAAAAAACTATTGACACTCGGTGGAAAAACCTAAGGTTGGGGCATCACAAGCGAGTTAGTCCATAAATGCATTAGAGCTACAAAGACCCTTGAATGGGGGGATTTTGCCAAATATTTCCATACCTCCATAACACACTGGTCTCCATGGCTATCAAACGTGGGAATTTATTTATAATAACTTCCACTTTTGAGAGAGATTGCTGGAAAGATCAATAACAAAGGATTGAGATATCTAGCTCCATTTTGGAATGATAACAATAAGAAAACCAATTGATGACTTAGTTTCTCCTCAACAAAATAAAAAAACTTCCAATCAAAAGAGCCATCAAAGATCTGAATCAAGTTCTAATGCTTATTTTCAAGTTAGAATTCGAGAGGAAAGCGTGAAGGTGGCATGTGAATATAATTTTCTACAAATTGCAAGCCAAGGAAATTTACTCTAATCTGATGCTTGAAACAAATTGGTTTTTCCCTCTCAATAAGTAGTGGCATAAATAATGGCTAGAATCAAGGTGGAAAATGATAATCAACAACATTTGGGATGACTAGTGGTCCTAGGCAATGAAGATATTCCTATGGAAGGTGCTTTGGGGGCTATTCTGATTGGCAATAAGATTATTGCCAAAGGAATTGGATCAGATAGATACTCAAAATGCAAAGTCACAAATGCATATCTTTCTTTTTAATGAACGCTCAACTTGGCAGGCAAAGTCTGCAAATGGATATAGAAGACTTGAAGAATTATTCTTTGCAAGAATGATTTAATCATGGGAGAAAAGTTTATAAAGAACCAAGCTCTTCTTACATGCACACAAGTTGTCCGTTTTTGCTACTTGAAACAAGCCTGGAGAGTTAGGAACAATACGTTTTTAAAAATGACTTCTCAATCACTGACTTCAACGAGATAATCCATGAAAGTAGGGAAGTGATAGTCTCTATTGAAGAAAAGAGGATCTCTAGTGAGTGAATCCAAGCAGTACAAGCCATCCCACTCCATTGTATCTGGCTCTAGTCAACTCGGGCATGCCACTCTCCATTGTATATCTCTCAAGTAAGTAACTCTCTTATGTCCTTAACCAAAAATCCCCTCTGTAGGTAATGTTTATCCCTCAAGGCACAAGCTATGCTTGAGGTCTCTTGTACATTCTTCTGCTAAGTTAATATGACATTTTCACTCACAATTGTGAGTAGGGAAAAAGAAAAAAAAAATTATTTCAAAGGTTACCAAATTTTTTCCTTGTTGTTTCTCTTATGCCTGCTAAAACATATGTTGTGGTACCATCATTACACCCATAAAATACATTTTTAAGAAACCATTAAGGAGTAGGCCAATGATCTTCAATGGAAGTTTTTAAGCCCAAACAGTTTGAAGTAAAAGTCTAAGGTGCATTCCTAAAATTTGACCACATAAGCGTCAAGAGCCAATCCTAGTTTGCTAAAAATATGCGAATTTTGCAAATCTATACTTTGATTATAGGATAAATGGCCAATAAGTAGACAGTCACCAAAAAGTAGATGAACCCATCCCCCAATATAGAGACAATATCTTGGAATGTGCTTTGACTCTTGCTTATGTGTCCTCTTGTGATTTTCTAATAATTGTTCTGTTATTGGGGTTTGGGTGTCTCTAATCCCTCAAAAACCTTAAAATTAAATATTCCCAAATAGACCATTATGATGGGATGCAAAAAATATCAATCTCGGTATCATCTAGTTTTCCTTTTCAACACTATGTGGGACGCGTGTCTAACCTCACTATCCTATCTTATTGCAATTTTAGCGAGAACCACGATTAAATTGTCAATCCATGGGACAAAGCTGACTTGACTAGTGCATAGAGGCTACAAGAGGTTGTCAATCTCTTGGAAAACAACTAACAACTCGCATCTAACTCAAGCTACACTCAAGTGACTAAAATCACTAAAAGCCAATCGCTCATCGGCAATCAAATCACATTTGTTACAGCATTAAATGACATCCAAACGTAACGAAACTTCTAGGACAATTTTATAAGACCTAATCACACATGCTTATGGTCTCAAATCCCACTTAGGTCAAGTGCCAAAATCGCGATTATTAACAGCAGTGGATTTTTGACCTAGTCGTTTTCGACCCAGAATGCATCTAAATGCTTAGCAATGCTGCCTCAATACCCCGCCTATGCTTAGTTTTGTATTTTAAAGTATAAATGCTTACTTATGATGAAAATTAGGCCACGGATTGACGACGCCAAAAGCTACAAAATATTGTGATGTGTTTACGTCAATGCGTAGAGCTCTTACCTGCAGTTGCAATGCAACAAACTTGACTGCAATGTGATAACTAGGGGGGGAGTAGGAAGCACGAGAAGGAGAGAAGTGAGCACCGTTAGCTCACATTGTGTATTTCATTATCCAAAACTTAATAATAACTTACAAAAATTGGATTTTATACCTTAGCCAAGGTTTTTGGTGGTCAAAACTAATACTCTGGGAGTTCTACCAAAGATAGGCAATGACAGGTTGACGGCTCATCAATTACAAGGTTTATCCAAAAAACAAGAGTTACAAGATTCCTGAGTTATCAAAATAATAAGTGTTTTTACAATGAAAACTCTGAAAAAGTATCTGTGGTATTTGTGTTAGCTTGTTGCTAACATTCCCCCCCTCCTCGCCTGTGTCTTCCCTTGACATAGCTTTATGGGCTGAAGTAGTCTTCAGGTTGACGGTTGGCGAGGAGGTCTTTAAGCACATTCAATGCCTCTCTATTTTTCAGTTCCACTGCTGAGTAGCCTACAAACCTTGATGTCAGGTTGCTAATCATTGGCCCAAATATTTGTGTTCGCCAAGTGAAAAACCCTGTGTAAAACGCTTCCTTGAATGCCAGCATATTGTGAGAAGGTAAGAACATACACCTGTTGTAGAAGCCGTAGAGGACTTCTTTGAAAGGTTGGCCACTGAGATCATAGCACAACCCTTTGTTACCCTCGAGGAATGACATCCAAGGGGCACCTGCTTGCTCTGGCTCATTGAACACTTTGATGCAGGTGAGCAGCATTTGGCAGATTTTATATAACATAGCACATGAAAAATCTGGTAGACTTTTAAAGAATGACATGGTGCCCTTTAGGGTTTTCAACATGTATTCGTCAATCGGCTGTCCCTTTTCTGGAGCAGGCAATCTGGGGTAATTCATCCAAGTTGGCGGTTCTTTAGTAGTGCCTCATGTGCTATCCAGGTCCTTACTCTTGGTACAAGACAGAAGGTAGGATCCTTTTACAGTGCCACACGTGCTCTTGTAAACTGAATCAAGTACCTTAGATTCTTGTTCAATCAGCTCAACCTCCACTTTTGGGTGGTCTTGATCTGCTTTCATGTCGGTGTAAAGCCTTTCTTTTACTTGTAGCAGCTCCATTTTAATCAGCGGGTAGGGCAGGGATTGTTGGTGCCATTGCGCATTTATTTGATTGGGAGTGAGTTGTGTAACATTGACGGAATGAAGTACATTACCGCCTTCCATTGCTCATCTACCTCTTGTGTAATTTTTTCCTTCTGTGCATCTTACTCGGCCTTTGATAGTTGGACCATTGGCATTGTGTCTGCTTCGGTAATGGGTACTCGAAACTCCTCCTCACCACTTAGCTCTACTGCTTACTGTGTCTCCATTTCAGCGAATGAAACTGAGGGGATTTCTATTTGAGGTTGCTCTGAAGTGTCTGCCTCTTCTTGTGTTTCTAGTCGTCCCTCTCTCAGTAGCCGGTTGACTCTCTTGAGTTCAGTTATTTCCTTCAGTAGCTCGTCTTCTCTTTGGACCCGCATTAAATCCAGGTCTCTGCACTGAGACTGCTCTAGCTTAATCTCCAGATCGAGGTCTTTTTTTTCCTTCTCCAATTCCTTGTAGAACTTGTGTGTGCCTTTGGTCTAGGTGACGGCTAGATTCTCTCGTATTTGCCACAAGAATATTTCCTGATCATTGATTCGTTGTTCTGAGTACTGTAGGGAGGAATTTGCAACATCTAGCTGTACTTGAATTTTAGAGGGTTGTAGTTAGAAGCTCATTTGTAACCTCTGTTAGTTGCTCATCTTTTGCTTTGCATGCATCTGACAATTTTGTAAGTAGTTCACCCAGTTCCTACATTTCTTTTTGTTGCCTATCCCTCACGAGCTGATGTTGTTCAGCTTTCGCTTTCAATTCTTGCACTTGCCTCTGTAGATTGGTGATGACATTGAGTCTGTCGTCTAGCTCTCCTTGGAGTGTGTCAATCACCATTTCTAACTCTTTGGCCCTTATGGTATGGCCAAATGTTGTTGAGCAAAGTCTTTCAGTCATATCCTGCATTTGCTTAGCATATTCATTAACCTGCAGAATGACTTCGTCATTTGATTGCCAATCCTCATTTTGTGCCAACTGTCTTGATGTTTTTGCAGATTCTTGGGTGTCTTTTGGTTGTGTCAGGACGGTTGGTTGTTCTTGTCCTTGTGGCTGTCACTGATCCTTTTCCATTGATGTAGAGGGTGGTGCCTTGACCTTCTATTGTTGTGTTGAGGTAGAGGGAGTTTCCTCGGCCTCTTGTTCTCTTGTGTGCTCAAACTTTGCGGTGTCCTCTTCTGGTGCAGGATTGGCTGCCCTTTCTGGCTCTTTGTCGTGCTCCTTTTCCTGCTCTTGTGTAGACTCTGTTGCCTTTTCTTCTGATTCAACTGCCTCTTTTTGTTCAGGTTCTTGTGTAGATTCAGTTGCCTTTTGCTGTTCAGGCTCTATTGTTCACTTACTATGGTTTTAACTATTGGTGATGGTGGTGGCCTCGGCATTGGATGATTTTGGTGTTTGGAAACAGAAGAAGAGATGCGGGAGACACATCACCTTGAGCATGTTGTTCTTCCCCTTGTGCAGTGGCTTCCTCTGCTTGATTTTTTTGTTTTGTTGCCTCTTTAGCTTTACTTGTTGCTTCTTGTTGTTCTTTTAGCTTTAAAGCTTCTGCTTCTTGATACATTTGTTTCAGGGATTTTGTGGGGTCTTCAGCCTGATTCCTGGTGTGATGCTTGGTTCTTGGTCCTTTAAGCCCAATAGGCACCCACTTTTCCGGGTCCTTTCCTTGTGCTTGGTGGCTGCATTGGTATGAGTGTTTCTCTCTTTCAAATCAGGCTTGCTTTTGTACGGGTTCCTCCTGGTGTGCTACCACAGCTTTTCTCTTCATTTTCTCCCGTCGTGCTCTTGTTTCTTCATTATTTGAGCTATCACTGTTGTGTCGTTCTGGCCAGCTCTCAGTCGACTCTTCATCAGACTTGTAGGATCTCTTCGCAGATCTTATAGCTTGAGGAGAAGGTTGTGAGCTGACACTATCCAAGTGTTCTGATCTGGGGCAGGTGGCAGGTTGTCGGTCATGCCGATGGCATGGTATGCATCCTTGTCAAAACCTCTAGTGCACCCAGGTATGTGATTTTTCCTTCTTTCTTTGTCCCTTTCAATGTGGACAAGGCATATTGTGCGTGGTCAATTGGCTATCTGGTTGTTGACTTGAGGACTTACGTAAAGGTGGTGGCAACCGCATGATTGGGTGTTGTATACCTTGGCGACCTCTTAGCAAGGAAATGGAAGTGCTGGTGGTATAACCTTGTGGGCTCTTCCACCTATTTGTGAATGAGGTCTGCAAATGTGGCGGCGGCAATTTCTTTGGTGAAATTTCTAGCCGTCTTTCTGTCTCTTTCCCTCATTTCCATTCCTTCTGTTGGCAGTCTGGGTGATTCTGCCACTATCTCCTTGGTAATCACAACTTCAACTTTATTCCGTTGAGAGTCAGAGATCTGAGTGGTGCCATCTTCGTTGATTGTGGACAAAAGCTCATAAGCTTTTTGGCAGTCCACCCCACACGGCTCTTGTTCATAGAAATCTCGGAGTCCTAGCCTTCTGTTGGCTTCTTTGGTTTCAGGCTTTGCGACGACATCATACTTCTTTGGGTAGAAGTTGCAGCTCTACCTGATGTCCCTCCTCGCTCTTGAATCCTCCAGTGAACACTGTGGTGTTGTGCTCTTCAAGCTGTTCCATTGAGAGATAGGTCGCTTTTGCATTCTTCACTGAATCAAGGTCTAGTTGATATGCTAGTAGCCCTTTTCTTTTTGGTTGAGATTCTTCTTGGCCCTCTCTGCTACTTCCATGGTTAGTGTTCAGTGAATAGAGTGTCAAAGTTAGCAAATTTGACAAGTTTTTCTCTGAAATGTCCTTCAGTCTGAAATGCCGACAATTTTGGTCCAATTTGCCTCAAATCAATTTTTGAACAAGCATAGATGCATAAAAACATGTAAGGAACAAAATTATAAAGTTCAAACAAAAAATGGCAACAAAGGTAAATAATCACGATTATTTACAGGTGACTAATTTTTTCAACTTTTTGCAAATTTGAAATTACAATTTTGAAGTATATACCAAATAGATACTCTGAGTGAAATATGGACTCATTTGGGTGCATAGGATGAAAATGGTGCCAGATTTTGGCTTTAGGTCTCTAAAACAGTAGATATAAAGGAAATTTGAGATTTTGAGCTCCAAATTTGTTCAAACTTGGCTAGTGAGCTTAGCAAATCATGTACTTTGGATGTATGATGGCAAAATAGCACAATTCCCCCATTTTGGCATGAAAGTAAATAATCGCAATTATTAACTTTTCTACCAAAATCAATCTTTTTTGGCACAACTTGGTTCTAGGCATTGTATAGACCTTGTGTATAGGATATGAGATGATTTGGATCAAGAAATGTGGTCCATAACTCAGAAATTGGCTTGCAAAGACTTCTTTGCGTTTTTGGCAATTTTCCAAGTTATATATGATCATTTTGGCTCATACTTGATTTTTGGTATGTATTAGGTGTGTACAAATGATATCGAGGTGATGATGCAACTTTCAAGAAAAAATAGTGCAAAAGTAAATAATCACGATTATTTACAGCAGTCACATTTTTCTTGAAGAACTTAAAATTTTTGGCCTAAACACATTCTATACACCTAAAACAAGTCCTAAATTGAATTTGGTAAAGTTTGGTCTTGCCGGCATCACTTTGTGCTTTGTCGACTCTAAAATCTTTGATTATTGTGACTACACTGCCTGTTGAGTTGATTAGTCACTTTTAAGTCTATAGACTTGTCCGCAAACATAGTCGTGAATCAACTCATCCAATTTTGGCCCATTTGGAGTCAGTTTGACCTCGTATGTCGAATTTGACGCTTTGTAGCCTTCGAGCCGTCTTTTGCTTTTCAAGGCCTTTGCTTGATTGATTTTATAAAACCAATCATATACATTGTGTATAAACCTCGTAGGTAAGCTGTCTGTGGAGTCAGAACCAAATTTTGGCATCTGCCAAAAACCTAGCTTTTCTACTATGGACCCCCTCGACCCCTGCCGAATGGTCAACTGATGATATAGAAAGGTTCTATTATGTTAGGGCATGCTACAGTTCAAATCCATCTGATTTGGTTGAGTTGACAGGCCATATGGTCAGTTTTTGGTCGTAGGTCTTCGTGCACTGCTCCGATTCTAGGGTTTTTTCTAGGGGTTTAGACTAGCTTTCGGCGGTAAAAAATGGATCATTGATGAGGAAAGAACTTACCCCTCATGTCTTGTGTGAGACGGCGTTGAAAACGGGTGATTGTAGGCTCCAGAAAGTACGCGCGAAGAAGTCGAAATGCTCTCTCTCCAAGGGCAACAAGTGGAAATGAGGTGACTTTAGCCTACCTTGGGTATCTATACTCGGACTTCTCGAACCAATTTTTCTCAGATTCCTTTGTTAGTCCTACTAGGCCGTGAAATCTATGTTACACTCAAAAATTTTCCCGATCGGGTTCCTGTAGCTCATTCTACAAGAATTTTGCAAAAGTAGGTCAGGCCGCCTAATTTAGGCTTTCCGCTTCCATCTTCCGATTTCATTGAAAATTTTTGTGCTTGTCCACCTTATCATTCTGATCACCACCATGTCTTCAATTTTTCCATCTGAGCTCCCTTGTTATTTATTATTAATTTTTGACCTGTTTATTGAGAAAAATCAAAGAAAATAACAATATGCGCTAAAAAAAAAGTAAAAATCTAATAATTAAGAAAATCCATTGAAAAACACAACTTTATGGTTTTTTATTGGATTTCTCCATTTTTAAGTTCAATATCGAGAAAAATGATGAAAAATAATAAAAAAGGATTGTTTTTTTATGGTTTTTTGATAGTATATACACTATTTGCACTCATCGGGAAGATTTTAATAGTGAATTTTCCCCTGTTGATGATATATAAGGGCATTTTAGTTAATTTTGCAAAAAAAAAAACACTTTAATATCAAACTTTTTCCTCCCTCTTCAAACATTGCCCTTAATTACTTAGTGCCCTTCCACCCCTCCTAAATGGCGTACTCCGGGACGACTGTGTGCATGGGTTGAACAATCGTGTCTATGCATAGCCTTTGTTGACTCTACCATGATTTGAAGATCAATGAAGTTATGTGCAAGAGTTGGGTCTTGAGTAATTAACTCAAGTGTTTCTAATGTTGAGGCTTGTTGTTGCTGTCTTCCAAAGAGAAAATTTTGTAGCTTGTGTGCTCTCTGCTTGATTATGCCATTAGGATGATTTAGCATGCTAATTGCCTGGGCTTTAGGTACGAGTAATGGTTGTTGTCTAGCTTTTTCTCCCCATTGGTAGCTTGGTTTGCTTGGTGCAGAATGGTGTGGTGGAGTCTTCTAAGGCTTAACTCTCCATTGCTTGATTGGTTTTACTTTTGTGGAGAAGATATGTGCTCTTTTTTCTTCCAAATCCATTTCATGTTAGGTTCCTTGCTCAGAGAAGCTCGTCTTTGTGTTTTGAGCTTTGGAACCACCTTTGCTGTTGTCGATGATGTTTTGGGCACCCATATTTGAATCGGTTTATCCTTAAGCTGTTCTTTTGGTACCCAAATTTTCCTGACTCCTTGCATGCTACCTGTAGCATTTGCTTGTCGATAGGATGGAGAAGATTAATTACTTCATGGTTTGGTCTGTTGATTGCTTCCTTTCCATTCCTCCTTGCTTGGTGCAATTAGAACAATGAGTTGCCTGCCTTTAGGTGATAGCTTGAGCTGATTTGTATCCCAATCTGGTACTGCTTTGTATGTCTGCATCCAGAGAATACCAAGGATCATCGTCTCATTCATGTGTTCATTTGGTAAGCACCCATGTACTATCACGTTCAAGTTGACTACTCCCAATGTTGGTGTTGGATTCTTGTTGCATCCTTTAAATGTCGCTATTCCTACTATCAATGACTGAGTTGTTGCTTTCTTGTACATGGAATAACTAACTGCATTTACTCTAGATCTTGTATCGACCAAAGCATTTGTGCTATGATTGTTGAACTGTACTTTGATGCAAAGGTCCATTCCATCTAACCATTCGTCATCTGTTGATACGGCATCTTTCGGAAATTCCCATTGTTAGTCATCTATTTCCAGACTGTTGATGGGAATCGGTATCTGTTGATTCTTGAGAGTAGCTTTTTGTTTGAGTACCCGAAGCCGAGCTTCCTCTTGGGCTTCATAAATAACATGCTGTCGTTGAATCCTCCTTTGGCTGCATGCATTCTTTCTAGCAATTCATTGGTTAGCGGCAAGTTGTATTTTTTTAAACGACATCCACTAATCCAATTAGCCATTGGTTCACCATCTAGGGTGGATAGCTTAACTACTCCACTTGGAGATACATCTTCAATGATAAATGGTCCGTTTCCCTTTTTTTAAACTTGGGAATGTGTTGCTTAAGGGAATAGATTAAAACTAAGTCCCCTTTCTTGAAGATTTTTGTGATGAGATGGGAATCAAAAAACTATTTTTGTTTCCGCTTTTGTGCATAGATGTGAGCTAAGGCAGTTAGCCTTTGCTCATCTAGCTTTTCTAAATCTTCTAGTTTTTCTGACAATTCATGTCCAGTCCACTCAAGATTATTTGCTACTCTTAGTGTCGGCAATAGAAATTCTATTGGTAGTATGGCATCAAGACCATAAACAAGGTTAAAAGGTGTAGCATTTAAAGCTATTTTGAATGAAACTCGATAAGCCCATAGAGCAGCATGGAGATCCATTTCCCAGTCTGTCTTCCTTCCTGAACTAACCACTTTAGTCAATATCGAGCTAAGAATTTTGTTCATATGCTCAGCTTGTCTGTTTGCTTATGGGTGATAGGGAGCTGATTTGTTATGGATGCCTATAAACTCATTAAGCAGAGACTCGATTACCTCATTGAGGAACTGAGTTCCCTGATCACTAACAATTTCTATTGGCAGTCCATATCTCGTAATACATACTAATATAAGAATGCGGCAGTGGTTCTGGCATCATTCTTTTGAGTTGCTTTAGCCTCGACCCACTTGGTCAAATAGTCCGTAGGCTACAATGATATATTAAGCTTGGGTTCTATACGCATTAACATAAAATATCAATACAAGGGAAGCGACCAGGATGAGGCATGGAAACTCACTAGGGTGTCATTCCTAATGAAGTGAACTCGATGAGATGCAACTACTAACTCTGCAAGCAAATCATACACACTAAAGCCAAGAAATTTGTCTATGTCCTTCTACACAGCTCTACAGTCATCACGCCCGTTTACCATGCAAATCATGTTGGATTCGCACGAAACTTGAAGGGGATCTACAAGGAAGTATTTAGAATATATCCTATCACTGTCATAGCATTCTGGAGAGGTACAAAGATCGTGATCGTTCATCCCAAAGTCAACAAAAACAGTGAAAAGGTGGTCCCAAAGGGTCGTTTTAGAGTCCCTGAAGCCTCTCTTAGGGTCAAAACAACATAAAATACGCGTTTAAACACTCAAAACATCGATTTAAGGTCTCAAACTTGTAGTTGAACACCTACACCTAACCTTGAATGATTACACTTGAATGGAAGAGTAAAGTAACAGGAACACAATGCAATAAACAAATCTGAATTCGGATTACCGTAGCCACAGTAGCGAAGATTACAAGTGGGAGCAAGATAGAGCTCTCAAACGTACGCTGTCTTCTTCACATAAAAGAGGATTGTGTTCAAACTTACAAAGCTGACCTTTATAGCTTAGGTCTTTACAAATGGCTTGTCCGACCAAAAAGTCCTAAACTTCTAACTGGATTTCCACTATACAAGTGCTCTCGGAAAAATAATCAAAAATTTCTTTACAAGTTCTTGGCTTAGAGAAGATCTTTTACAAAAGGATGAGATTTCCGCAAAAATGTAGATTCCCTGAAAACTATGACTCTTTCTCTAGAGACCATTGCTTCGTGCGCCAAACACTCCCCCCTTCCTTATCCTTGCACGTCCTCGTGCATGTTTAGAGCTTTGGTCGTTGATGGGGCTCCAAGGAGGCAAGAGTTGTTGAAAAGCTTCGCGTGCGGAGTATAGCCTCCAGGGCTTCTTGATGCTGTCTGAAGGGGTTTTCACTTAATGTGTGTTGGTATGCTATGTACCGTGCCTTGAGGTCCTTCGCCATAGGATGAAAGATTCTTGAGTCGATTTCAAAAAAACGTGTGACGAAGGCCTCCTCGAATGTCTGCAAGTAATGTGACGGCAGGTACATGAGTCTGGAGTACATTGCCATTAGAATAGGTCGTGGAGGTGAATCTTGCAAATTCCAGCAAATTCCTCGATGCCCTTCTAAGAATAGATTCCACGGATGATCGTCGCCTTCAGTGTCTTTGAACAACTGGATGCAGGTGACGATTATCCGGGCTATCTTTACCAGCATCTGACAGGCTACGTCGGGGATATTCCGCAGCAAAGTGATGGTTGAATTGAGAGTGTTCACTACATAGGCTACTGTAGGAGGATTTTGCGCTGTCAGGATTGGGTAGTTTAGCTTTTTCTGCCTTGAGCCTTTCCATGTGGCAAACTCCTTCCATGTGCGTCTTCTAGGAACTGGGCAGAAAGTAGGATCTATTCGAATGTGTTGAGGAGCGTTGTGGTAGTTGGTTAGATCCTGTGGCCGCTTGTCCAGCCACTTCTGCCTCCACTTTGGGTGGTCGTCTATGAGTACCTGTGCTTCTTCAACTGTCAGTGCTACACCTTCGTAACCCCTGTCTTTGTTTTGTGGCAGGGTCGGCCGCATCTTCTCCTTCCATAGGATTGCTTCGTGGCATATCCAGGGAAAAGGTAGGTACTCATGGCCAAACCCTTCCACTTGCTCTTCTGGCTGTAAGAACGCCAGGGCCGTTGACTCCATTATCTTCTTTTCGTATATCATGTAATCTTTTGCTGGTCCCTCTGGCATGTCCTTGATGGTCTGAGTTAGATCATCTCTTATCTCCAGATTTGCCTCTACTGATCCTTGCTCTTGTTCTCCTTGGTGTGATGTTTCAGGAAAGTCAGGCATTTCTTGTCCTGGCAGCAGTTGCGGTTGCACTTGGGTTTCCTCTGTTCTGATTTGCGGTTGAGAACTCAATGCTTCTTTTTCTTTCAGCAATGTGTCACTGATCTACTTCTGAGTCTCTAACTCGGCCCTTGCTTGTGCGAGTTGCTGCTCCATCTCTTTTACTTTTTGCTCGTTGGCCGCCGTCTAGGCCATCATTCCCGATAAGAGTAGCTGTCCTTGAAGTTTTTCTTGCTCTAGCTCCCCTTTAAGCGCTGCTAGGGTGTTCACTGTTGTAGCATTGACTGATGTGGAGGCCAATGCTCCAGCAAGTTCCTGGTTCACCATCAATGTTGTTAGCGTACTTTTGACAGTGAGGTATGAACTGTTAACTCTCTAGAACCTTGCATTTTCATAATTGAGCTGCTCCGTCGCTTTCTTTACCCTTGCTGTCAAATCTTGGCATTCCTTTTCTTTGGTTGTCAACTCCGTCCTGACATCCACCAAGTCTCTGATCAGAGACTGAGTCTGGTGTCGTTCAGTATCTCTTTCCTGCGTTGTAAGCTCCAGTTCTGCTCACAGGCTCTCTAGCTCCTCTTGCCCAGATTTTTGCATGTGTTGAGCCTCCTGTACCAACCTTTCCTTTTCTTCTAGCACCACGTACTGGCATCGGAATTGTTTTTCCAGACCTTGCAAGGTTTTTCTCTAGTCAAAATCAGCCATAGCCTGACAGTCTTCTTGGTACCCTATTGCTTCAGGAGGGGGCACAGACTCTTTGTGTGCAGATGATGAAGAAGGAGGAGGAGGAGGAGGAGATTTTGGCGAGGGAGGAGGTGGTGATTTCTCCACTTCTTGTACATGCCTCTTTTTCGATGCATCTTCCCTTGGCTGTGAAGCAGACGCGTCCGCTTTTCTTTTCTTTAAAATCTTGATTATTCTTTGGCGAGTCCATTCCGCCGCTTGTCGTGCTTCCACATTCTTTTCTCTTTGAGCTTTCTTCAGCTGCTCTACTTGGTTCGTGTCTTCAGCCACTTCTTTCTCCTTTGTTCCTTCAGTGGACTAAGAAGAAACGTCCAGTTCTGTAGCCTTTTGTTCCGCTTCTAACCTTTGTTTTTCAGCCCGTATACGAGCTACATTTTCTATTCTTGCTTGTCTTTCCTTCTCGAACCTTTGTTTTTCTGTTTGTTGTGTTGCAGCAGCCCTTGCCTTTCTGTCGGCCTGCAACTTTGTCCTTCTTTCCTCAATTCTTTGTCAATGGGCCTCTGCATATGCTTTTTGAAGTTCAGACTGAGGCACTCTACTTATTTCCCATTTTCTTCTCTCAAGCGGTGTAGTGGAGTCTTCCTCCCCGCTTTCTTCAAATTACGATGGTCCTTTGTCTTTTGACCCTTGAGAGTTTCCCTCGTCTTCAGTCTCAGTCTCTTCTTCATCACTTGAGCTTTTGTTGGATGCCTTGGCCGAGCGCGATGATGTTGCGCTAGTGGTCATCCTTACTGAGCGAGCAATCAGCTTTGCTTTCTGAATCAAGGCCGCTTAAGAACTTGCCTCCTACAGGTCTTCAATCATTCCCAAAGCTTGGTATGATATTCTTGTTAGCATTGGCCGTGCGTGCTCATGTAGCTTTTGTTTTTTCCCGAGCCCTTCAAATTTGCTTCAACCAAGTTCTCCAAGATGTAAGAACCATAATCGCAACGAATGGTTCTGTTTTCAGCTGTTGCTAGAGCCATGACCACTGCAATGTGCAGGATCGGCTCTGTGTAGCGAGGAGGCTTTTGTACCCTGAAATGTTGAGAGATCAATTTCATTGGTAACTCCAGCTCACCGTATATCATGTCACTGTACTTGTACTTGTTTCCTTTTGCTTTGATAAATGCCTTCTCGTTATCCAGTGACTTGGTCTTTGTCAGCAAGTCGTGTTGCCCTAGAAGGAAGTGCAAAGCTTCGTTGATGATTTCTTTTTGTGATCTTTACTTTTACCTTTGAGCCATCCTTGTCGGTGAGCATTGCTTTCCCATCATACTGTATCGAGCTCATGAGCTCGTGGGCCCTCATGTAGTCTGTTCCCCATGGCTGCAATCTAAAAAACTGCTCCAAATGAACAGCGCGCACGGCTTCGGTGACCTCCAGCCTTTGGTGGAGATTCCATATTTCCCGATGCATGATAGTCGTCTTTACCATGTCACCATCAGCATCCCTAAACTTCACGATGCAAATGTGAGCAGGGATCTGAGCTAGTGTTTCATCCGAAATGTGAGCTTTTTCATCCGTAGAGAGCTCATCCACTTCATATGGTGCTGTTGTCCACTGCCTTGCTTCCTTTTGGCGAGGCATTCTGTGAAATCTGGTATGAAATGCTGGCTCTGATCGTCCGTATGGGGTCGAAATGTGGCAGCTTGCTCTAGGTCAAGAAGCTCTCTTCTTCTCTCTCAAAATGTGAAAATGGTCAATGAGCTAGAATTTGGCCTACCTGACCCATATCTTCCCGAGGTTTTCGTGACATAGGGCTGATTTTCCTTACCTTTGATCCCGAGATAATTTGTATACCACCTGTGGGTCGAACCGCTCATCATTCTGGCGTCGTATGACCATTTGATGCGATTATGGCGAAATGTGGTCATGATCATTAAGGCTGAAATTCAACATTGCATTGGGAAACAAAGTGTTGTGCAAGATGCGGGGACTGAATGTAATATTCAGTGGCTTTGGATGGCGAGGCTAGTTGTTTATTAGAATCAAAAGCTGTCAGGATTTTCCTTTTGCAACCAGTAGCATTTAGACTTTTAGTAAAAAGCAGTTCAAAAGTTAAAACTGATCATAACTTGAACAAATCTCATCCATTCTTGTCCATATTTCACTAGTGGGACTAGGAGGACTAGAGCTATGACTGATTGAAATATGAGCCAAATCTGGGCCTGAGGTACACCGATCGCGATCTTAGTACAGAGGCCAAAATAACATTTGATCACATGAGTGGTTTGCTAATAGCTAGAGGGTCATTTTGGTCCACTCTGTCTTTTATTTGAACCACTTTTGAGTTTATAAGTCCCAATTTTGGGTTGCAAGGGAGTTTTGGACAAGACTTTGATTTTTCATGGGTTTTTGATGTCCAATTGGCTTGTAGCTTGATGTGTGACTTGAACAAGATGTGTACAAGAGATCTGTCAGGTTTTGGTCCAATTCTGATGCTGAGGTACACCGATCGCGATCGTAGTACCTGGGCTTTTTTGTGTGAAAACTAGATGGCTTTAGTCTCCTATGCCTGCCTAGCCCACTGATGATTTATTTTCAATTTTGGACTTAAAATGAACAAATTAGAGCAATTTTTCACTGTTCGACCTTTATTTACTAAGTCTAACCATATTGGGTTTTTCTAATGAATTCTGGTTGGAGCCTGGAGTTAGTTGATGTTATTTTTTGAGCTTTTACTACTTGCATGATGTGTTGCTATCATCAGCCTACTCCACTGTCTAATTCTTACTTGATCAGACACTTTTTACCCCGTCTTTGGAGATTTTCCAGACTTGGGTATTTTTCAGGCGTTCTTTGGATACCAATGGGATAATTGGGCATCTCTAAGTCGCCTTTTAGTCTTTGACATTAGTTCAGCCAAATTCTTCCCTTGTGTGATCACTCAAGACTGAAATGGTCATCTCCGTCCTTGTGGAAGATTCTGAGCTCCATTCAGGGTTTTCTACTATTGTGCTGACACCTAGTCGGATAGGTATGCCTTTCAAACCATCCATCATAATTTTCAGTCGAATTTTGGTATTTGTAGGTCAATTTTCCCGATTCGGGTGTGTTTGACAAATTTGGCCCATTCTATGAGCAAAATTTGTGCATTTTTCATGAAAATTCAAGAGAGTGTATCCCTCACTGAGTTCTAAGCCTAGGCCATGTCAAAATTTCTAAAACCTACAACTCAGGACACGGCGCCAATGTTTGCGGGTCGCCGCGACGGACGTCCATAGCATAGCTCTCACGCATCAACATAAAATATCAATATAAGGGAAGCGACCAGGATGAGGCATGGAAACTCACTAGGGTGTCATTACTAATGAAGTGAACTCGATGAGATGCAACTACTAACTCTGCAAGAAATTCATACACACTTAAGCCAAGCAATCTGTCTATGTCCTTCTACACAGCTCTATAGTCATCACGCCCGTTTACCATGCAAATCATGTCGGATTCGCACGAAACTTGAAGGGGAGCTACAGGGGACTATTTAGAATCTATCCTCATGTTTGAGATAATGCATTGGGAAAAAAAGTGTTGTGCAAGATGCGGGGGCTGAATGTAATATTTAGTGGCTTTTGATGGCGAGGCTAGCTGTTTATGGAACAAAAGAGCTTGCAGTTCAATTGCTCTCTCCATGATTGTTGGTTGTTTGGTGGTAACTATTTTTGGAACCCATTTGTATTCAGGTTTTTTCACATTAGCCGATTTTGATGTAGGTTCCTAAATTTTCTTAGGTTTCCATTGCCATTTTGTTAGTTCAGGCTTCCTGTGTTGACTTTTTGGTCTCCGTTAGATCTTTGTCGCTGAATTTTTTGTTGTCTCTAGCTTTGGTTTCCATTTCCACTCTGGATTAGCTCCTGAAGGTCTTTGATATGGTGTTGCTATCGTCGGGAGTTGTGACTTGGGCAGCCATATCTGTCTCTGTTTGTTCTGCATGACAGTTTTCTTTATCCATACTTTCCAAACAGCCGTTTTTGGTGTTTATGGCTGATGATCTAATTGCTTTTTGTCGACGGAGATAATCAGCCACGAGTGTTCTGTTTTGGAGAATGGAGTCATGTACGTGTTAGAGTTGTGTTTGTACATCAGCGCATGTTCCGACCATTCAGTAACTGCATTGTACGTTCTCATCCATGGAACTCCCAAACATAGTGATTCTATGATTTCTCCGTCTTTCATTATGAGAAATTGATGAGGACAACTATTCCCATCAATAATGATTGGTAAGTTTACTATGCCCAATGTTGTCATTTTTGCCCCATTCGCGGCTCGTAAATCTCGTGTGGATTGCACTAGGGGTTCATCGGTAAGTATCTTGTAAGTGGAGAAGTTAACCACATTGACTCTTGCCCCTGTGTCAATCAATGCTCGTTGATATCTACCATTCCGAAGTCTGACATTGATGCGAATATCGATTCCTATTTCCCATTTTCCGTTAGTGTGAATTATAGAAAGAGGAATTTGAGCCGTATCTGCTGGTTGAGGAAGTCTTTGTTGTTGTAATTTCTATTTCCGCTTTAAAATCCTGATTCTGGCCTCTTCCTGTGCTTGAGCTTTTGTCTCATTTTCTTTGTTCTTGCGCTCCTTCGCAGCGTGGATTTTGGCAAGCATCTCTGAGGTTAGTGGTAGGTTGTACTTCTTTAATCTGCAGCCACTAATCCAATTAGGCATCTCCTCTCCCTCTAATGTCGCAAGCTTAATGGCACTGCTAGATGATATGTCATGAATCACATAGTGTCCATTGCCTCGCTTTTTGAGTTTCAGAGAGTGTTGTTTCAGGGTATACATTAAGACGTAATCCCCCGTAGTAAATTCCTTGTTGATAACATTTTGTTCAAAGAATGATTTCATGTTTCATTTTTGCACGTAGATTGATGCAATTGCTCTCAATCTAGTTTCATCCAGTTTTCCAGGATATCTATTTGATTGGATAGTCCATTCTAATTCTTTAGCTACCCGAAGTGTGGGGATAAAAAATTCAAGTGGCAAAATCGCTTGAATTCCATAAACCATGTTGAACGGAGTCGTTCTGATTGAGGTTTTGTACGCTACTCTATATGCCCATAAAGCTGAATGCAGCTTCTGATCCCAGTCGGCTCTCGATTTGCTATCAATTTTCGTGAGAATTGTCACCAAAATCTTGTTCGTACTTTTCACTTGGCTGTTAGCTTGTGGGTGATAGGGAGCTGACTTCCTGTGAATTACCATGAATTCATCCAATAGGAATTTGATCACTTCATTGACGAAATGAGTCTCTCTATCGTTCACTATCTCTATTGGTAAGCCATACCTGGTGAAAATGTTCTCATACAAAAACTGTGCTGTCGTTTTTGCATCATTTTTGGTTGTTGCTTTCGCTTCAACCCACTTTGTTAGATAATCTGTTGCCATAATAATGTATTGAGCGTGTGTTTTATATCTAGGAGGCGCAATTGGTCCTACAAAATCTATTCTCCATTTTGCAAACGCTCTTTCCCCCATCATTGGCCTCAAGGGCATGTCATCTCGTGCTCTGGGAGTCTTTGCCCTCTGGCAATCGTCACATCGTTTCACAAATTCTTCGGCGTCCATGAATAGTGTAGGCCACCATATGCCGGCAATAAGAATTGCTTTGGCCGTTTTGTCAGCTAAGAAATGTCCTTCAGCTTGTCCACCATGTGCTTGCTCTAAGATAGGAACGTATTCCTCTTTCATCACACACATTCTCAATTGATTGTCTTTTCCCCTCTTGTAAAGATTGTCCTCAATCAATACATAGTTTTCTACCTCTTTCGTGATCGTTTTGATACATGATCTACTCATCCCTTCAGGCAGTATCCCGGTGGCGAGGTATTCTACAATGTAGTTACTCCATCTGGGTGCAACAGATAATTTGAATATAGTCGTGTGTTCTATCGGCTTTTGAAAAGTGCAGATAATACATGATTTGATATGCATATGAACATTTTGTTTCATTTTCGGCCAATATACACCCATTCTCATCAATCTTTGATACGTCTGTGCATGTCCATTGTGAATCCCCATTGTTTGTACATGAGCCTGGTTTAGATACAAGTCCTATTCACTTGGTTCAACACAAAGCCTAAGGATTTGATCCAATCCTTGTTTGTATAGCCTTTCAGCCAGCATTACCAATGATTTAGATGCTGCAATGGTAGATGGTTGTCTTGTCAAATTCAATGACCCAATAGTCAACAAAGGAATTACATCCTCGCTCCATCTTGGAACCATTTCTATGTTGAAGAGATATGCATCTGGCAAATCATCATCAACTCCTACAGGGTTTTCTCCATGCACCATTCTAGATAAATGATCTGCTCTTTGGTGCGTAGTTCCTTTTTTTATTACAACCGTGAAGTCAAACTCAAGCAGTATGATGAACCATCGTACAATCTGCCCCGTAGTGCAAGGTTTGTTTACCAAGTCATTAGGCAAATTTTGGACTCACAAAGGGGCCCTTTAAGGAGTTTGACTTTACCTCTCTCTATCAAAACGGGCGCATGGATAAATTTTTGCAAATAAACTCCAAAGTTGGCGGAGGTTTGACCGTTAGAATGTCCTTTTCAAGATCTATCTACTAATATATAGCACGCCATGAGATTCCTCATATTTTAGAAGATTCTTTTTTTGATTCACCTATGCTGTGACAACTCTGTCGGAATCTTTAAAAAAAACCTTCTAAAATATGAGGAATCTCATGGCGTGCTATATATCAATAGATAGAGCTTGAAGAGGACATTCTAACTGTCAAACCTCCGCCAACTTTGGAGTTTATTTGTAAAAATTTATCTATGCGCCCGTTTTGGTAGAGAGAGGTAAAGTCAAACTCCTTAAAGGGCCCCTTTGTGAGTCCAAATTTTGCCTAATGACAGCAATGCTTGGTGATCAATGAAGAATACAAATTTGTTGGAAAGTAGGTAATGTCTAAACTTTTTCACAGCATAGATCATACCCAAACCATCCCTTTCAGTTGTTGTGTAATTCTTCTCTGCACTATTTAGTTGTCTACTAGAGTAACTGATTGGAAAATCCATGTTGTTTTCTCCAGGTTGTGCAAGTATGCATCCTATAGCATATGTTGATGCATCTACGTGGACATGGAATATCTTTTCCCAATCCGGAGCCTTCAAAATTGGAGCGGATATTAATATTTGCTTCAAAGTTTGAAAAGCTTTCTCGCACTCATCTGTCCACTCAAATTTAGTTATCAACACGTAAAGTGGTTTCACAATTATAGCGTATGAGTAGATAAATCTGCGATAATATCCACAATGGCCCATAAATGCCTGTACCTCCTTTACCTTTACTGGTCGTGGTAGATCAACAATTACGTTGATCTTCTCCATGTCTGTCGAAATACCATTTTTGGACACTATATGTCCCAATATTTTTCCTTGTCTTACCATGAAGACAGATTTCTCCGAATTCAGGCAAATCCAATACAGTCTATATTTTTTGAACACTTTGGTTAAGTGCTCTATGTGCTCCAATCTTACGAGAGAGTGAACGCACAAGTCATCCATGTAAATTTCTAAGAACTGTCTTAGATATTCTTTAAAAGCATGACCCATCAGCCTCTAAAATGTGGCTGGTACATTCGTTAAGCCAAAAGCCATTACCATGAATGCAAAAATGCCCCATTCAGTTGCAAAAGCCATCTTGTGTTGATCCTCTGGCTTTATTGCAAGTTGGTTGTAGCCTGAAAAGCCATCTAAGAAATTGTAAGCTTCTTTCCTGCCACTCTTTCTATTATATAATCAGTAATGGGTAGGGGATAGTTGTCCCAAATTGTAGCAGCGTTTACTTTTTTGAGATTGACGCATACTCTCAACTTTCCATTTTTCTTCGGAACCACCACAATCGGTGAAACCCAATCAGTGTGCTCAATTTTGTAAATAAACTCTGTCTCTTTCAGCTTATCTATCTCCTCCTTCATCTTCCTTGCAAACATCTCATTGTAAGTATAAGGACATTGTCTACTTGGTTTAGCATCATTCTTAAGGGGTATTGTGTGTTGACAGATATTTGGATCCACCCCCTTAAGATCTTTGTATGACCATGCAAACACATCTCTATACTGTTTAAGAGTAGCTATCAAAAGCTTTTCCTCTTCTTTAGTAAGATCCGTGGCAATATATGCAGGTTTTGGATCTTCTCCTGGCTCCACTAGATCTATTCGTTTGGCTTTTTCAGGACCGTCGTATGATGTACCAGGCTCCTTCAATTCTCTCATCGGTTGTTGCACTATGATTTTTCTATCTTGTATGGTATACTTCTTATAATGGGACGGCACATCCATCTTGTCAGAATTCATGTCCTCATCTGTTTCGATTTCAGTTGTCCATATGTCTTTGAGGATCTGTTTGAGCTTATTGTACTCTGTTTTACTCTCTGTTTTGGTTATTCTAGACCCTGCTTCCCCCTCCTTATGTGTCCCAGTCGTTTACTTTTTACACTTGTTCTTGTTGTTGTTTTTCCATGGTTTAGATTTGATAAAACGGCCAGTGACCTTGTCTTTGACACAATCATCAACTTTTACAAGCCTTAGATATCCCATTTTGTCATTGACAAGAGGCATGGGTTTATGCTTATTCGCTCTTGATTTCCTTGTTCTCTTTGATCTATACCGCTCTTGTCGACTAGGTTTTTGGTTAGGAAACTCGTAAAACCTGTCCGATCTCAATATATACTTCCTATTCATCTCTAATCCACTTGATCTTTTGTCATCAGCATCTATCATTTAGATTTCATCACCCAGTGATGGAAGGTCATCTCTTAGTGAGTCTGTGAATTCCTCCTCTATTTGATTCCTATCGTCCACAACAGATATCTCATCAACTATTCTTTCACACTCAGTCTCACGTAATGGTTCTTCTTGTTCCTCGCTCTCTGATCCTGACTCAAGGATGACGCTAGCCATTTGCAACGTTACTAGGTCGTATCCTTCATTGTCAAAAAAATTTGTAGGTGTGCATTCATTAACACATACATCCAAGGTTGAAAATATTTGAGTCCACGCAAATGGCTCAAATAAATGTTCAGGGAAAGGTTCTGGGAGATAAGCCTCATCTTCTACTGACCTTTCCAACACACATTCCTCTTTGATTAAGTCTCCACAATCAGATGCTCCACACATCCAGACATGTGTTTTCGTTTGTAACCACGCGGGTATTTCTTTTCCGTTTACTGTGGTTGAATCAAATTCTTTAACAATTAAAAATAAGCAAGGCAACTGCTGTTTCGCCTCTTGCTTGCAGCAGTTCGACTTGGGATTAGCGCAGCGGTTCGGTTTCCTTGCGCATTCGTTGAAATGGCTGTATTAGATGATAAATAGATCATGGTTTCTAATTATACTTCGTTTTTCTCTAATAAAAAAGTGAATATTGAAGGCAAAGGAATCTAAAAATGTTTAGGCAAAAGCTACTTTGGAAGCAGAGGCAAGGGAATCACCCTTTATAAACTTTCACTGGTGTTTTTGCAACGTCTCTATAGCTGTGATCCTTCATGTTGATTTTAGTTATTAGCTCCTCATGCCTTAGGTAAATTTGGTCGTACCCAATCTTGTACCATTTTGCGTTGACGCATAAAAGGTCGCCCCAAAATAATGTCAAAGTTGTTTGTTTTTCCGAAATCTACCACGGCAAAGGTGTGCTCATAGTTAATTCCACATGAAGTTACAACTATTTGGTCCAGGACTCCCAATGGTCTCTCTACATACCCATCTGCGAGTTGCAGTTTCATTCTCGTCTTTCTGAGAGCTGGACGGCCCCATTTCTCCCAGATTTTCTTTATAGCAATCGCAACTCCCGCTCCACTGTCTAGGATAGCTATCGTCTTTATATCTTGAGATTCAACAGGTAAGGTTGTATTACCTTCCTCACCTTCACAGTAATCTCCGACCTTGTTTATGGGCACAGGTTGGGCTTTTGGTTGACCTTCCCGTTTGTTTTCTTCAACCGTAGGGTTTTTCTGAAGAGGAATCTTTATTCCTTTGTTCTCCAAATGTTTCCCCATGTCTTCCATAAGTGTGGTCTGACTCTCAAGAGTTTTGAAAGTGTGATTGTGCATGTTACAGGTGTCGACAGCATCTCTTGAAGACTTTTTGAGTCAATCATTTGTGGAATAGCTCTCATCTGGGATGGAACTAATCTTATCTCCGATGTGCCTCGTGTTCACCTATAAATGAAGGCAGGGTTTTCAGGGATTGAGCTTTGCTTTCCATCGAAGCCTCCGTTCCTGTGTCTCCATACAGCCATTGATTCGTTGTCCATGTTAACCTCAGGAATTGGTGCAGACTATAACGTCGCAATTCCGTTCTTTCTATTTCTAATGGTTTCCCATAAGTGTTGTGGCCATGGTTCTTCCACTTCTAGAACTGGCATTATATTTATTGACTTAGCATCATCAATGGTGTTCGGCACCACTCGGTGATCCAATGACAATATTGTTTCAGGCTTGGGTCCGTTTACTTGTTCGGATTCATCGATCTTCAGTTTTTCTCTCTCTTTGTGAATCAGCACTTCTTGTTCTGGGGTTCTAATCGCATTACGTTCCATCAATGCCTAGGCCGTTTCAATGAGGTGGTTACACATTTCCAAACGCTTCGTTTCCACTTCTGGTTGAGGATAAGTCAACCACCTCTGCTCTAAGGTTTGGTTTGTTTTTAGCCTTGTGTCGTACGCTTGTAATAGAGCATCTAACGGCTCTAGCACTTTCTCGACCAAGACTGATCCCCCTGAGGATGCTTTCCTCAGCTTGTTGTTGTCCTCAGCAGTTTTACTATCTCTTTCTTGTTTCAGTTTCTCTTTCATTTTATGTAATTCATTTTGCATGGCAATTTGGGTTTTTATCCTTCTTGTTTTCATTCTGTCTCGTTTTGCCTTCCAGGATTTCCGCTGTGTTCTCACAGATAAACTCTCGTTTTCTGTGGGTATTGGCAACTCGACCTTTTCTTCCAATGGTTGGTTTTTCTCTAAGTCCTTGGCTTGGGCTCTGGTTACCGCATTGATTTGGATCATGGGTTCGGTTTCGAATCCACTACTTGCACTTCGTAACACCCCCACAATATTCATAGTTGCTCTTCCCTTGTTGTCCGGATTCCTTGGGCAATCTGGCGGTATGTGATTCACACCACAACCGTCACAAAACCCAAAAATTTTCACTCTTTTGGCTTTGAAAGGACAACTACGCTCCCAATGATCTGTACTTCCACAGTTATAGCATTGTCCAATTGGTGGTTGATTTTGAGGAGGTGGTCCCATAGGTTGTCCCGCCCTATTAGGATATCCTCTTGGTTTGTAGTTTTGGTTCGCAATGAACATTAGCGTTCTTTCGTCCACCAAATATTGATCCCTCAAAGTTTGTGCTACATACGTTGGTGGTGCCATACCCTCGTTATTTCCCCACGATTGATAGGCTTCGTTTGTGTACATCTGTGGTTCAGGTTCAGTTATGTAAGGCTCATTCGATTCCTCGTAATAAGAAATTTGAGGTGTATTATTTGTTCCTGGTGATGCTTCGTAAGGTTGAGCATACCTAATCATGGCCCTATTTTCCTGTGGTAAAGGAGGTTGTTGACCCAACACAGGTTGAGGTCTGTCTGCTCCTGCTACCATATTCACATTTGGCCCAACTTGATATCTTGGAGGAGGTGGCTGGGGTGGTCCTGCTGGAGGTCCATACGGCCTTTCCCTCACATAGTTTTTGTTGTAAAAACACTCATCCGTGCCATGGTTCGTCCATTTTTGCTCTATGGCGCACCATTTCAGTACTCATCCATTCGCAACTAGTACTTTCACGTCGGGTGATCCCCCCCACATATGTCACATTTCCTAGTCTGAGACTATCTCATCACCGGATTTGATCTCATATGTTGCTGCATACTCTTCGTTACTTCCTCTATCATTTGGTCAGTTGTCGGCATCAGAGAAGCCTGAGCATCTTTCTTGGTAGAGGGTTCGCTCTTAATAGATGAAGAGCCACTGGTTACTGAATAGATATCCTATGACACTTCTCCGTATGCTTTGCAGTTATCAACAAGAGATAACGCTTCCCTTGTAACCTATTCAAACGTGCTACAGGCTTTCAAGTGAAGGTCCTTTTTCAAGGTTTCGTTTCTAAGTCCTTCAATGAAGAGCACAGACAATCTCTCGTCCTGCGGTAATTCTCTCGTTGGGCACCTCTCAATGAATTGCTTGAATCTCAAGGATGCTTTCTTCACTTTTTTGTTCTCCTTTTGTTTAAAAGCATATATCTGTGATACAGTATTATGCTTTATACCCCGTTTCGAGAATTCTTCCGCGAACTCCCGCAATACATGTTCAATATTCGGACAAGTTTCAGGGTTCAAAGGTTGAAACCATGTTAAGGCCGTCCCTTCCAAGGTCAGCCCGAATCCCTCATATTGAGTATGAAAATCAGTGATCTGCTCTGCTCTTAAGACTTGCTTAAAGAGCGGCACATGGGCATATGGATCCCCTGATCCGCTATACTTCTTTGGCATGCGCTTCACTACCTGGGATGGCCTCATCCGTCTATGGTCTACGACCAATCTCAATGCTCCCGTGTCTTGACTTAATCGTTCTCGTACATCATGGATGTCATGGGTTGCTCTCGTTGGCTCCCCTGCCACGAATCTACTACTAGGAGGCAAATGTGATGGTGTGGCTGCAAATGTCGGACCTATTGTGGTATTTGTAGAGATAGGAACCGCGCTACCCCGATTTGTAGCCATTGATTCTATGGAACGTACTGTTCCCATGGGGCTTGGCATAGAATACTGAGGTCGACTGAAAGAATCAGCTACATGAGTCCTCTCTCCACCTGTTGCCATCGCGTTTGGCATGACATTTGTAGGTGCTAGTCTAAGTGGGCTTGGAGTGACATAATACTGGTGGAGTGGTCCCCCAAAGTACGTATATCCTTCCAACTTCTTTTTGTCAATTGTTGTGTATCATCTTCCATATTTGTCGTATGCGGCGATTTTCATTTCTTATCCCTCTGTGTAGGTGAAGAAATAAAGTCTTTTCCGCTCTGTCAACTCTCCGACGTAGGGTTCCTCGCATCTATAATAGAGATCTTGCTCTCCATTATTATACTTGTATAACCCCAAGTAAACGTTGTCTGTGTTGACTCTCACAGTTTTGTTTTCTCGCCTTAACCTTGCATCAGGGAAGCTCATTGTTGGTGCTTTCTCCTCAGGTTCCTCATCTACTTTGGCTTTCGTGCCCATCAATCCCCACTTGTCACCAATGTTAGGATTGAGGACTACCAAGTACATGATACCTTCATCATCTAGGTACCTATCTCCGCTATAGCTCACAGGCACTAAGTCCTTGAACTCACTTGGTCTATCTGCTATTTTTACACAGTAGCGGTCCATACCATCTTTGTAGATCTTTGCACCTTGCTTGTTGTCATACTGATACTTGATGAACAATAGCTTCATTGTGGCCGAAGGGTTTGATGGTCCTGCTGCCATGTTTTCTCTTTCGTTTAGTTTTAAATGTCCCAAGTGTTCCGTGAAATACTCGTAAGATCTCTCTGAAGAAGTATCAGAAATACTTTCTTCAAGGATCGGCTCTAACGGTCGTACTACACCTTGGTTTACACTCTCCTCCATTGATAAAACACTTGCTTGATCCGCTAAATTTCGGTGTTGGTTGTTGATTTGTTTTCTTGATCTCAAAAACATGAAGAAAGTGGAATTTACCGATTGAATCCAAACCTCTTACCTGGAGATGGAGTGATCTTCCAACTCTCACGACTGCATGGATTGTTACTTGATCGGTCTCTACAAATGAATACACTTGATGGCTATGAGATCACTGTATCATTCCAACTGTCAGCAGATTCAACAATTTCATAATGACTTCAACACAATTTTGCTTGCAGATTATTGACAGTATGTCCAATTTGGGTTTTGACAACTCCTGGTATCTTAAATAGTCTAGGTTTATGAACATGTCAAAAATGAGTCAAATCTAGCACTTGGGTACACCGATCGCGATCATAGTACATTGCCCAAATTTGATAACACTTCACCAGCTTGTTCACTAGGCTATTTTAAGGCTACCCACCAAATACTTTTGTATTCAAACCCCAAAAAGTCAAGCTTTTACCAGTTCTTGGTTGGAAGTGTCTGTTTTCCCGAATCTATCAGTTTGACTTGATTTTGGTGTTTGTTTTGAGATATGAAAGCTATATGGGGTTGTCATGTGTACATGCTCTCCCTCTGTATAGTCTATACCCAATTTGATACATATAATCCTGATGAAAGTAAATTTCTATTTCAGTATATCAATTTCCGACTTGGATCAATACTCAGATGATTTGACAGGTATTTTGAGATTTCTAGCTCTTGGTCCTATATACTTTTATGTTTATATACACCTGAGGATCTCATAGATGAAATCTGGTCAAAATCTGGCACTTAGGTACACCGATCGCGATCGTACCATAGATCCCAAATTGATTTTTGACACCTGTAGGTTGTTGGCGAAGTTGAGAGAAGGCTTTTTTCCATTTCTGTGTCAGTTTTGGTCAGTGGGGTACACCGATCGCGATCGTTGTACCACCACCAAACTGAGATTTGATCACATGGCTTTGTTCCTGACATTGTGGGTAGCACATTTATGTATTCTGTCCCTGAAAAATTTTTGTCATGATGCCTCTAAGGGCCCTTGACCTATTCGACTCAATCCGACTTTGATTTGGTCAATGCGCCGGCCCGTTTGTGCGATGATTCGCGCTTGCGTAATAGACTTGATCTTTACTTGATAAGGAACATACCTATGAAATCTGGTATGAAATGCTAGCTTTGATCGTCCGTATGGGATTGAAATGTGGCAGCTCGCTCTAGGTCAAGAAGCTCTCTTCTTCTCTCTCAAAATGTGAAAATGATCAATGAGCTAGAATTTGGCCTACCTGACCCATATCCTCCCGAGGTTTTCGTGACATAGGGCTGATTTTACTTACCTTTGATCTCGAGATAATTTGTATACCACCTGTGGGTCGAACCGCTCGTCATTCTGGCGTCGTCTGACCATTTGATGCGATTCTAGCGAAATGTGGTCATGATCATTAAGGCTGAAATTCAACATCTTCAGATTAGCTTCATATCTTTCATGCTTGATAACCCTATCATGATACTTCGGTGTTTGCTTCCAGAACTTGACACTGTGGGCGATATTTTTTATTTTTTGGAAGATTATTAACGAAAATCAAACAAAATAAATTGAAAATACTTATTAACTGGCAGAATTAGCCAAAAGTTATTATACTCACCCCTAAGCATATATTTTCACTAGAAGCATCTCAATGCTCCCGATTTTCTTGATTTTTGATGTTTCTGGGTGTGGTTGCTTTAGACAAACTTGTTTAGAATCTTATCAGGAAGGCACACAACAATTCTTGTCCAAATCTGGCACAGGGGTACACCGATCGCGATCGTAGTACATGAGCCAAATCTGATGAAATTTAGTATGCTCCCTCTGACAAGTGTTTTACAGTGTTTTCTACTACCACTTGGTGATTTGAATCAAAATCAACCCTGTTTGGTCAGATTTTCTAAATTTCAGAGTCTTATGGCCTTTTTGCCAAAGTTATGGTTTCCTGGTCTCTCGACTCTAACTTTTTCCCCAAATCTAACTAGAATGCAAATAACTTATCCTACTCCTAAGTACAGAAATGAAAGAACATAAAGAAATGAATGAAACAAAACAAACAAGACCGATTTCGGGTGAGATTTCAGTACTCGATCAAATTAGAGAAATTGAAGAGCAAAAATGCTTTGAACACTCTCACTCACAGCTCCCTAAATCTCCTAAGAGAGGATCTAGACGGTCCACTGACTCTAGACTCCACTAAGCTCTAAACCCCTGTCTAGCAGCCTAATTGAGGTGTAAAATGGATTTGTGGATTGATTTCTTTTAAGGAAGCTAACTGCGCACTCGATCGCTCATCACCTAAGGTGCATTCCTCGGCAGCGGCGCCAATGTTTGCGGGTCGCCGTGACAGACGTCCATAGCATAGCTCTCACGCATCAACATAAAATATCAATACAAGCGAGGCAACCAGGATGAGGCATGGAAACTCACTAGGGTGTCATTCCTAATGAAGTGAACTCAATGAGATGCAACTACTAACTCTGCAAGCAAATCATACACACAAAATCCAAGCAATCTGCCTATATCCTTCTACGTAGCTCTATAGTCATCACGCCCGTTTACCATGCAAATCATGTCGGATTCGCACAAAACTTGAAGGGGAGCTACAGGGGACTATTTAGAATCTATCATATCACTGTCAACACAGCATTCTGGAGAGGTATAAACATCGCGATCGTTCATCCCAAAGTCAGCAAAAACTTTGAACAAGTGATCCCAAAGGGTCGTTTTAGGGTCCCTGAAGCCTCTCTTAGGGTCAAAACAACATAAAATACGCGTTTAAACACTTAAAACAGCGATTTAAGGTTTCAAACTCGTAGTTGAACACCTACACCGAATCTTGAATGATTACACTTGAATGGAAGAGCAAAGTAAGAGGAACACAATGCAATAAATGAATCTGAATTCGGATTACCGTAGCCACAGTAGCGAAGATTACAAGTTGGATAGAGCTCTCAAACGTACGATGTCTTCTTCACATAGAAGAGGATTGTGTTCAAACTTACAAAGCTGACCTTTATAGTTTAGGTCTTTACAAATGGCTTGTCCGGCCAAAAAGTCCTAAACTTCTAACTAGATTTCCACTATACAAGTGCTCTCGGAAAAATAATCAACAATTTCTTTAGAAGTTCTCGGCTTAGAGAAGCTCTCTTACAAAAGGATGAGATTTCCACAAAAATGTAGATTCCCTGAAAACTATGACTCTTTCTCTGGAGACCATTGCTTCGTCCGCCAAACAAAGCAGGTGGCTGTATTGGCCCAACAAAATCTATACCCCATTTTGCGAAAGCTCTTGCCCCCATCATTGGTCTTAAGGGCATGCTATCTACACATGTTGGCATTTTTTCTCGTTGACAAGCATCACACCTTCGAACATATTCTTTGGCATCTGCAAAAAGTGTTGGCCACCATATGCCTACCATCAAGGTTTCTCTTGCGGTGGTTTCACTAGAAAAGTGACCTCCAGCTAATCCAGCATGTGCTTGTTCTATAATCGGAATATATTCGTCTTCATTTGCACAAAGACGCAAATGTTGATCCTTACCTCTCCAATACAATTGGTTCCCAATAAGAGCAGAGTCTCTTGCTTCAGTTTCAATTGCTAGTTGATGATGTTTACTCATATCCTTAGGAATTGTTCAACTTGATAAGTAAGTAACTAGATAGTTACTCCACTTAGGAATAGGTGACATTTGATACAATGTTACGTGAGGTATGGGTGTCTGTTTTTGACATTGAGGACAATCCTTTACAAAAGAGCAAACATCACTCCTCATAGTCGGCCAAAATACTCCAAGTCTCAAAATTCGTTGCATAGTTTGGTCTTCCGCAAAGTGAAGTTCTATTATGGTAATATGTTCTTGACTTAGGTACTGGTGTTTCTCTTCAAGATTAATGCATAAGAGCAATATTCCATCTCGATTTCTTTTGTATAGTCTACTAGCCACTAATTGATACATAGCCAATTGCTCGATTAATCCGATTGTAATAGGAAGTGGTATTTGTGAATCCACTTGAGCTATTGTCATCAATGACACCATGTTTTTCGACCATCGAGATAACATTTCCATGGAGAACAAATAGGCATCTGGTAGATAATCGTCTACCCCTTTAGGTGATTCTCCTAAAATAATCCTTGACAAATGATCTGCTCTTTGATGTGTAGTGCTCTTTTTTACAACCACAGTGAAATCAAATTCCAGAAGAATGATGAACCATCTCACTATTCTTCATGTGCTGCATGGCTTGTTGACCAAGTACAACAAAGGTTGGTGGTCCACAAAGAACACAGGCTAATAGGTAATGTCTATACTTTATAACAGCATAGATCATTCATAATCCTTCCCTTTCTGTGGTAGTGTAATTCTTTTCTTCCAGGTTCAACTATCAGCTAGCATAAGAAATAGGAAAATCGAATTTCTCGTCTCCTGGTTGAGCTAGTATACAACCTATCCAAAATTGGAAGCATATATATGTATGTGGAATATCTTATTCCAATCTGGTGCTTTCAATATTGGAATTGAGGTGAGAGCTTGCTTAAGCTTCATGAAGGATTCTTCACATGCCTCGGTCCATTCAAAGTGTGTAATCAAGCTATACATGGGTTTTGCAATTATAGCGTACATATAAATGAACCGTCTGTAATATCCACAATGCCCCATGAAGGCTTGAACCCCCTTAACTGTTGTTGGTCTAGGTAAATCAACAATAACATGAATTTTATCCATATTAGTAGCTATACCATTTATAGACACTATATGTCCAAGAACTTTTCCTTGTCTACCCATGAATGTGTACTTTTCAGGATTTAGGCAAATCCTATAAAGTCTATATTTTTCAAATACCTTTTTGAGGTGTTCAAAATGATCAGCCTGGATTGATGAATGTACGCATAGATCATCCATGTATACTTCCAAGAATTTCCTCAGATATTCTTTAAAATCATGGCTCATCAATCTTTGAACAATGGCAAGAGAATTAGTTAACCCAAAAGGCATAACCCAATACGCAAAAATACCCCATTCCATTGAAAAAGCAGTTTTATGCTGATCTTTTGGGTCAACCAAAAGTAGATTGTATCCCGAAATGCCATCTAAGAAACTATAAGCTTCTTTTCTTGCTACTCGTTCTAAAACATGGTCAGTGATTGAAAGAGGAAAAGTGTCTCTAATGGTAGCTGCATTCACTTTTTTTAGATTAACACACACTTGTAATTTCCCATTCTTCTTAAGTACTACCACAATTGGAGACACCCAATCTGTGTTCGATTTCGTAAAAGAATTTGGTTTCCTTTAATTTCTGTCATCAAATCTAATATCTAACCAACCCAAATGATTCTCTCATATTAAACCGATCACTTAATGTGGGAGAATAAGCGGGAACAAGGGTTAAGATATAGACATGTGCTTATAGATCTATCTCAACATGGGGCAAATGGTAAAGGGGCCCAAATGAGAGATGGTCTATCAAAGACCAAGGCTAACCAACGGAGCATAATACCTTAGGGTTAGCTTCATTTAAGACCTCCAATAATGTGTGTAAAAGTACTTTGACCTTAGGTAAGCTAGGGCTGACCTTGAGGCGCGGGAACCCGACCCAGCTCGAGGTGCTTGTCCTGCTTGTCATGCTTGATGACTAAGGTGCTTGAGGTGCTTGATGATTGAGATGCTTGAGATTCTTGAGGTGCTTAATTATTGAGATGCTTGAGGTGCTTGACATGCTTGAGATTCTAGGGTTGCACTTAAGGTGAGAACCTAGCCCAAGCTTAAAGTGCTTAACGGCCAAGCTTGTGGTGGGAACTGGGCCTATGTATGAGGGGCTTGAGGTGTCAAAAAGACAAACATTCAATCCCTACAAGGAGGGGGCGAGCCCTACATGAGGGGGGATGAGAGAGAACACCCACACACTCACACAAGGCATGCATGGTACAAAGAAAGCAAGAGGGACTCTTGTCAAGTTCCTCCTCATGTTGCCCTCATGGTGTGCCTGAAGGCTATTGGTTGGCCACCCAAGGGGTCCAATAATAATTTATGAGATTTAATTAATTTATTTATCATTTATCTAGCCCTCTCTCTCAAAGGGGAAAGGGGGACACTTGTCTCAAGGCTACCCTTGCTGCTTGTAATGCCTCCTACTTGTGATTGGCTAGGCCTGGAGGGGTCCAATGAGCTTCAAGCATGAGATACAAGGGGGGGTCGACCCAAGCAAGCAAGGGGGTTGCTTAGGGGGTATACTCACCCACACACACTCAAAAACACTCTCATTGTGTGCTATGCAAAGTGCAAGAGCTCCCTCTCCTTCTCCAAGTAAGTAGAGGTTGAGAGCCTACACCAACACTCTTGGATATTGAGTGCAAATCCAACCAAGAGCCATGCTTCAATGCTTAAGATTGCCATCTCCTTCTTCTTCATTACTATGATATTATGTATGCTAGCAACAAGAGTTATGATAAGTGAGGAACTAATTCTTTCTCCTACGAAATGTTTCTTCTTCCTCTTCCCTACCCTCATTCCCTGCTAGCTCTGTCCACCTTCGAAGGTGTTTGAGGTCTTGGGACTGAGGCTTGGGATAGTTAAAGCTTTCTTCAGTTTATGTTATGTTTGTGATGCATGAAGCTTTCCATCTTCATTGCATCACCTAGGTCACACGGAACACAAAGATTGTATTGTAACAAGTCTCTCTTAATGGGAGAAATCATAATACAAATGCCTATTGGAGGGGGGACCGGGAGGGGGGACCGGCTCCACATAAATCCGGTCCTCAATTGTTGTCATGTTCTCTAAATTCTCTCTCTTGCAAAAGTATTGTTCATGCCAAGTTAACTAATTGCTATGATTATGTTGCTATATTCAATTATGTTCACCCGCTATGCTCACAAAGTCATTTCTCAAAAGTACTCTCATTAATTTCTGCTACTCTCAAACTAAATAGGCCAATTCCATTACAATTTCTCAATATCTTCTTTGGTTTTCCTGGCAAATGTTTCATTACATGTGTATGGCCTTTGTCTACTTGGTTTTGCATCATCTCTCATGGTATGGTATGTTGATAAATTTTTGGATCAACCCCCTTGAGATCCTTGTAAGACCAAGCGAAGATATCTTTGTATTCTTTTAGCAAGCTTAGCAAAAGTTGTTCTTCTTCTTCTATTAGGTCATTTACAATGTAGGCAGGCCTAGGTTCTTCCCCTGGTTCAGTCAGATCTATCTTTTTTGCGTTTTTTTGGGTCCCTCGTAGGACTCGCTCTGTTTTCGTAGTTCTCTAACAGGTTGTTCGACAATGATTTTTTGATTTTGGAGAGTATACTTTTTGTAATGGGATGGGACACTCATTACATCCTTACCATCCTCTTCTGTGGTTTCCATTTTGGTCGTTTATATCTCCTTTAGAGCTTTTTTCAACTCTTGATATTTCTTTTTCCGCTCAACTCGTGTCATGGTTGGATCCTTGTCCTGTTTGTTTGGGTTTGCTTGAGTATCCTTCCTTGTTTTTCTCGATGTTTTTGACAATTCTGGATTTTTGTGTGAAGGATATCTGCCAGTGATTTTGTCCTTGACACAATCATGTGCATCTATCTGCATCAAGAATTGTGTTCTACTGGAGACTAATGGCATAGGTTTTTTTTTCACGTTTTTGGTGTTTCTTTTTTGTCTATACCATTTTTTTCTTCTCGATTTCTGGTTAGTAAAGTCAAAAAACTTTTCCTCCCCTCCTTTCAAGAGTAGCTTAGCTCTCACATGTTCTTTTTTTGACCTCGAATCTTATGAGGTAGCTGAGTATTTATCTAACTCATCTATTGCATCGTAGTAGAGGTCTGAAAAGACTTGTTGAGCTTTCATCAATTTCTTGGGTTCCTCAATTTCATCTTCAATGTTGAGGGTTAAAATCATTTGGTTGGGAATTATGTCGTGGCCATCCTCATTGCAAAATTGAGTAGGCATAAACGTATTCACACATACATCCATTGTTGCTAAAATTTGAGTCCACTCAAATTTTAGCAAAATTGAGTAGGCATAAACGTATTCACACATACATCCATTGTTGCTAAAATTTGAGTCCACTCAAAGGGCTCAAAAAAATGTTCCGGAAAGGGTTCAAGTACATAGGCTTCATCTGTGCAACCCCTTTCTAAGATACATTCTTCTCTTTTTAAGCTCCCATTTTTTGAAGCTCCACACATCCAAATGGGAGTGTCTTTGTTCAACCAAAAAGGAAGCTTAGTTTCAACCGAAGAGGCTGAATCAAACTCTTGTATGGGTGTATTCAAGACATCTCTATAAGTGTGATCTTTTAAATTAACCCTTGTTATAGATCCCAATTGCTTCAAGTACAGATAGTTGTTTCCCCAATCTTAGATAAGATGTACCTCTTGCATGAAAGGTCTTCCCAATATGATTTCCTAATTGAGTTTTTTCCCAAAGTCTACTATGGCAAAAGTGTGTTGATATTCCAGCCCACAGGAATTGACTATCACCTTTTCTAGCAGTCTTAAGGGTCTTTCAATATGTCCATCAGCCAATTGCAATTTCATTCGAGTTTGTCTAATGGCTGGTTGTCCCCAGGATTCCCATACTGCTTTCAAGAGGAATCTCAACCCCTTACCATAAACAATATTCCTTACTGAACCAACTCCCACACTTAGAGTTTTGAGTGTATACTGCAACCAACTCCCACACTTAGAGTTTTGAGTGTCAAAAGAAGACCATAAAACATATTGTGAACCACTTATCAAACTCACGACTACATATGGTACTCCCCCTTGGTAGTACCCCTACACGCAAAGATAACCCTGTACAAGGAACAATTAATAACTCGCACTCACGAACTGATATTGGTGATCTAAATACAATTATCAACAAATTTTAGTCAAGGTTTTGCTTTAACAAAGTGAAGTGGACAACAAGCTATATTTTGATCGTATTTTTTATTTATAAAAAAATTTCACGTGATACATGGAGAGAAAATGTTTAAATGATGTGTTTAATCCATGGTTCAAAGGCTTTGACCTAATTCATAGCGGTGTAAGAGATATGACCAAAACAATGTCCTTACCGCCTACATGACGTGAAACAAAAAACAATTTTTATGTACCTACGTGATCCTAAACGCAATGTATACATATGTCAGAATGCTAAACATAATGAAACAAGCATGGAGCATTCTTGTACACATCTGGCAAGCCCATACATACCTACGTATATGAAAAAGCAACCATTAACAGGGTTTCTGAGAAACAAGGTAGAGAGAGAAAGAGATGATGGCTATGAAATTTAGAGCTTCTTCTTGTGATTGATAAGTGCTTACCAGTGGTTGAAAGACTTCTTGCTTTGCCACAAGAGAGCGGTGATGAGAGCTATGTAGAGGTTTTCACCATGAAGTTGACATAGAGCGTCTGCACCGTGAAAAGAGAAGAAATTACAGTAAGCAAGTAGAGAGAGAGTGTTCTCCTCCTCCTTCTTCCTGCGAATGAGAGAAAAGTCCTTATGGAGATGGTGATGGAGAGCTTATACCACTGTACATAATACATACGGATAGCCTTGTAGTGGTAGACACAATTGTCAGCAACAAATGAAAACTGAGCACTAATGATATTGTAGGCTTTCTACCATGCTAGAGTGCTCCCCAAGCAAAAATAGAGTAGTCCCTCTCTAGCACGGAATAGATTTTGCTTTTAGGAGTCTTTTCTAAAAACATGGCATAGGTTTGGATAGTCAATTATCCCCCTTTCTTTTCAATTTTTGCCTCAAATCAGTTGATTGAAATGGTATCCACATAGTTTTCACCACTAACTTGGTGACAAACCCAAACATTGGTCAGTTTCGAGCATATTGCCCAGTTTAGCAACATTTGTATCACATTGTGGAAAACAACGTTGTAAGTGGGATGAAAACACACACAGCGCCTCTATAACTACCTGACACACACTCTTGGGAAGATACACACACACACACACACACACACTATGGGGCACCACTCGGCTTACACAACACACCTGGCCGAGACAGGGAACACACCTATGGAGTGAGAGGAGAGAGACTATCCACTTGCCCACTCCACACAGAGACACACACACACACACACACCCACAAAACTCAGCTCAAAAGAGGGGAACTTCTGATAATTAGATACAAATGAGCTTGGGCCAACACCAAGGGGCAAATAGCTCACACAAAATGGGTAAAATATATCAGATACAATCACAAATTGGAGAAGAAGCTTCCCTCATAGGAGAAACTTACACAGCCAAAATAGCAGAAAAAGAGTGAGTAATTTGGCAAAATGGACAGCGCCATCGCGTCGAGAACGGCCCAAAACCCCAGTCTACAATGTCAAAGTGCTCAAATCCGACCTCGGATCAACAGTTTACGACCAAAACAGGCTCCAAAAACCCCAAAAACACACCTGCGGCTGTTCCTCCTCTCTTCTCCACGTTTTTTCTGGTTTTCTCTCTGTTTTTTCAGTTCCCACACTTATCTTTATTATTTGGGCACCCTTGGCCTTTTAGATGACCTCAAACGGACCCGGAACAGGCCAAAAACTGACCTCGCAGTGCATAGTTGTCACCTTTTTGCATCATTCGCACACCTAGCACTCAGCTTTTTTCCAATAATGCATCCCGCCACCACGTCAAGTGGCCCCAAAATGAGGTCCTCATGATGACCTTTCTGCATAACTCTCACAAGAAAACACCCACGTTGTGTCCGTATTCATCCACGTGCAAATATTGACCCCGTTCGGCCTCCTGACGCCACTAGATGCCATCTGACGCACCTGCTTACCTCATGTCTTCGGCCCGTGGATAGCTTCCTCGAGAAGTTTTACACGCTAACAACTCCTATTTATTATAGAAAAAACACAGTGGTACTGGTAATAGTGAAAATCGATGCACTATGTACACCCTGTCCTACCTGTACACATGTGGGCCCTACGTAACCACCTGGCTCTGAAAAATGGGCAATTCTTTATTTGATGCACCATGCATGTATATGTACATATGCGCAATCCCTTGCTCCAAAAAAATCCTGACATAATTTGCCCGTCCCCTAGCCTGCTAGATCATTCATGATCAGCAGCAGCAAAAAGCGATATGAGACTCGCAGCGTCACAAGTCTCCTCATTCTTCACCAACACTCCTTGATCCACATACAACTCATCTTTCTCGGCCATCATCAACCTAGCATGATACAATTTAAGACGTAATCCATTTACCCTCAACTTATGTAGAACACCATCCAGGTTAGCCAGCTGATATGTGCCATTCGGGAAACACTCCACTACCTTGAAAGGGCCTTTCCACTTAATTTGAAACTTCTTTTGGAAGGTTTTGTCCAGCTTATTGTTGTAGCGCAAAACCAAGTCATGCTTCTTGATACCCTTACTTTTGACCTTTTCATTTATCTTTGCCAAAGCCCTATCTTGCATCTGCCCATAATGTTCCAATGCACTAATCCTATCCAGCTGAACCTCTTGTAGCTGTAAGAGCCTCTCTTCGAATGCATCACTAGGCGGCCCAAGCAACTTCTCTAACATCTTGACCGTAGGCAACTCTACTTCCACAGGCAATAATGCTTCCTTTCCATACACCAAATGAAATGGAGTAAACCCTGTACCTGTCTTCACCGAAGTACAGTAAGCCCATAATGCACTAGGCAATTCCAAATCCCAATTCTTTCCTTGGTGCTCTGTCACTTTCGAAAGAATCTGTACCAACTCACCATTTGAATCTTTCATTTAAGCCATTACATTGTGGGTAATAAGGAGTGGTATGCTGGTGCCTAATCTTCATCTTTGTAAATAAAAAATCTAACAGTTTAGCTCTAAAGCCTGGCCCCTTATCTGAAAGTAGCTTTAGTGGCACCCCAAACTTGCAACATATTTCATCATACACAAATTTTGCCACATCCTTTGCAGTGATCTGTTTTACTGCTATAGCCTCTGCCCATCTAGAGAGATAGTCCACTGGAGTCAAAATATAACTTTTGCCCCTGCTTGTGATAGGTAACGGGCCTATTGCATCAATCCCCCACTTTTCAAACACATCAAACGCCATAGTGGTTTTTCGTAGCTCTGGCTTCAACACTCTCTTCCCAAATGCTTGACACCTATTGCAAGACCTACACCAATGGTGAACATCCTTGTGCAAACTAGGCCATACATACCCCTCTTGCAAAATCTTATGCAAGGTGATCTTTAGAGAAAAATGGCCACCACATGCGCCTTCATGATTCTCTTCCAACACTCTATAAAGCTCCTCCCGCCAAGGTACACGTCTCAACACGAGATCATCCCCTTTCATGTATAAGACATCACCAATCAATTTGTACCTGTATGCTCTACGCACAAAGCCATACTTCTTAGACTTCTGAATCTCCTTTGGAATGATTCCTGTTAGCAAAAACTCCTCTTCTTGAGCCAAACTTTCCCGGCCATGATAAAGAGGTAAAGTGGTCCTCAACACAAATAGCTCCCCAATCATGCCTTGAGCTGCTTCATGTGCCTCTCCATTTAGAGCACGTTCAATGTGTCTGATGCTCCATGCTTCGAACTTTTTTAACAGGCCTTTAATTCTGAAGCACATTTCCTTCAATGAGGTGTTCTTGCTCTTCCACACACCCAGCACTTGCTTCACAACTAACAAGGCATCACCTTTTATGCTCAACCTTATAACCCCATGCTTCAAACAAATGTGTAAACCGGCTTCCAAAGTAGCATATTCAACCTCATTGTTACTATGAGCATCCAATTTGAACCCTCTCTTGCATACTAGCTTCCCCTCTGGATCATAAAGTGCTATACCCCCTGAAGCTGCATCATGGCTCTTTCTGTATGAACCATCAAAGAACGACACATGTGCATTTTTGATCTGTGGAACTTCTTCAACTACCTTTCTCACCACCTCTTCCTTAACAATAAGGGGATTCTCCTTGTAGGTCAACAAATCAGGTAGGGTAGCCCTTGTACTATCTTCCACTAGAAAAGAGAACTCAAACTCTTGCAGCTCAATTACCCATTTCTTCACCACATTTGACATGTTAGTACCATTAATTAACTGTGGCAAAAAGGCATTACTCGCCAAGAAAACAAAAGGTCGTGGTAGCAAGTAATGACGAAATCGTCGACAAGCAAATATTACATTGGCCATCACTAGCGGCCATCACTAGCTCTACTTCCGAGAACTTTCTCTCCGCTACCAACTTCACTCGGCTTGCACAATACACTGGCCTCATATAATGGCTGCCCTTCCCCTTTTGCAATAGCATGGCTCAATTGGCATCATCCCCTACTGATGGATTTACATAAAACACTTTCTCCCAGTCAGGAGCCTGCATGGCTGACAACCCCCCTAACACCTCTTGAAACACTTCGTCACACTTGTCATCCCATTGCAATGGATCATGCTTTGCCACTTGCTGTAATGGATAAAGAAGCCGCGAAGACAATGGAATAAACCGTGCCATGTACTTCACTTTGTGTATAAAAGTTGCCAATTTCTTCGTACTCGTAGGTGATGGAAGAAGAATAATAGACTTAACCTTATCTGGATCAGCCTCAATGCCATTTTCAGACACCATATGGCCCAATAACTTCACCCTTGGCTGTGCTAGATGACATTTCTTTGGATTTAGTTGTCCTCCACATTCATTATATCGAGCCAATACCATCTGCAGCTTCTCATGATGTTCAACCCTACTGTTGTAGACACAGAAGTCATCCATGAAAGCTTTAACACAACTACCAATGAATGGTTCCAATACCCAATTTGCTCTCTCTTGATAGAAGGAAGGTCCATTTGACAACCCAAATGGCAATACTGTGTAGCAATAGCAGCCCCATGGCATAATAAAAGTGGTCTTTGTGCGGTCTTTAAGAGCAATCTTCAATTGAAAATAGCCTGAAAAACCATCACACACATTGTACCTCTCATAACCTGCCACTGAATCCAAGATCTGATCGATGAATGGAAGAGGATATGGGTTCTTCTTAGTGGCTGCGTTTAAGGGTTTAAAATCTACACAAATTCTCCACTTCCCATCCTTCTTTGGACTGACTACAACTGGACTCACCCATTCTGTGGTCTCCACAGGGACTATGAACCCTGCCTTCAACAACTTGTCCACCTCTTCTCGCAAGGCTTCCATTTTCTCTTGACCCATCCTTCTTAGACTTTGCTGCACTGGCTTAGCACCTTCTTTCAGCTCTATATGCATCTCTTCACCCTTGAACCCTCTGATATCTTCATATGAAGTAATGAACAAATCAGGAAAACTAGCCAGCATATGCAGATATATATCCTTCTCCATAGCTAAGAGGTCTCCACTGATCATTTGTGTCATCAATTCCTGATTCTTTGACAACTCAACCTTGGTTTGCATCAGCTCTTCAATCACTTCATAAGGCCCTTCACTTTCATCTTCAACCTCATTCGCAAATGCAACTAAACCAAACTCCTGGATTTCTTTATCCATCAAAAGAAATGCAACATCAGCATCCTCATCACTGCTAGTAGTGCTATCACTGTCCTCATCTGTCACCGTGGAAGAGTCTTCATCACTAGACTCATCCTCATCTTCATAAAGCTCCTCTAATTGTTTCCTTGTGTCCATATTATAAATCTTCTTGGTACCTGTCTTTCCATAGAGGCTAATCGTACCATGTCGCCAATCTTGAACAGCTCCCACTGCACGTAACCATGGTCTGCCCAGTATAATAGGATATGCTCCCAACCCTGCTGGCATCACATGAAAATCAACCACTGCCTTTGCATCATATGCCTCCACTTCTAAGCTCTTTACAACACCCAAGCATTTTACTTTTTGATGGTTTGCTAATCTGATCCGAAAACCTGACACCCCAGCCACTGTGAGACCCATCTTCTCAACGCATGAGTGTGTTATGACGCATATTTGGGCTCCGCCATCCACATAACCTTGTCCCAAATTTTTCCTTTTATGCCACACATCTACGATTGGACAAATGTCTAGTAGCTCATCCATTGCCAACACCTTTACTGAACCTCTCTCTGGCTCTTTCTCCATTGGGTTAACCATCCTCTTCCACTGTCGCTTTAGCTTAGGTACCATCTCTATAAGTTGCCCAAAAGTAACATCTTCCTTCCTGCTCGTCAGATCCTCCTTCAAGTCGTAGCTTAATTGCCCATCCCCTAGTGGAAAATCTGAAACATGAAACTTTCGACGAGCTCTCCTTTTTCTCTTGGCCTTGACATCCTCGCCTTCATGACTCTTTCCCTTCTTCTTAATAGGACCTGGGGCATTTCTTCCTTCCTTATCCTCTATGGTCCTCTTCCCAATAGGCATCACTAATGTATCCTCTAGCTTTGATACCTTTTCCAAGGTGACTACATTTAGCACTTTTGTCTTTCCCTTTTCCTCCTGGGTTAATCCACTGATTCCTTCATCTCCCTTAATTTCGATGCCATAATCATTTGACCTAGTTAATACCTGTCTTGGCAATGGATACATGTCTCCCCCCATCCTTGGTGGCTTATCACATTGCGGGCTGATGTGACCCAACTCTCCACAATTGTAACATGTGGGCGTCTGCCTCCAAAACCTACCATTGCTTTGTCCAACAACATTCCTAGGCCTTTCTTCACCTCCTGGCTGATTTGCAAACCTCCCTCGACCTCGATTATTTCCCACTAAACCTAGCATGTTTAGGCTGAGATTCTTCATTAAATCAACCACTTGCCTCATGTCTTGCCTTAGCCCATCATCTTGCACTGCTGTAGTGACCACTGCTGGCATAACTTGAGAAGTAACAGAAACCACCGGTTCATGATGAACCCCTGGCATGCGACCTTGCGAAGAATCCAGAGGCTGAAATTCAGACCTCATGGTCAAAGACTCCACCCCTAACTGGCTCATTTTCCTCAACTTCCACTCTTTGTTCCTTGCTACCTCTAGTGCATCTTCATATGTCCTAGGCTTCTTTAGCTCCACTCTCCAACGTATATTCTCCCAAAGACCAGCCAAGAACCTGTCCTTCTTCATCATGTCAAGCGGGGGTACCTGTGGTGCTAAGGCCTTGCACATCCGCTCCCATGCCAATGAGAACTTACGTATGTACACATCTACTGGCTCACCTTCCTTTTGTACCAAACTTTGTACTTCTTGCCACACTTTGTCAGGATCTTCTATCTTCACAAACTCCACTTCCAACCCATGCCTTAGATTGTCCCAACTCAATCTTACAGGTGGATCCGCTGCACGCAACTCCTCTTCAAATGTTTTGGACCAGACTCCTGCATCACTCTTCAAACAAATTTGGAGAAGACGTAACATCTGCGCAGGGTCATGAATCTGGTTGCTAATGCAAGCAACCTCCATCTTTTCCAAAAAATCTTCCACATCTTCATCACTTCTTCCATGAAACTCCGGATAAGAAAAAGCCATGGCTACCCAAGTTACAATGCTTTGAGAACCCCTTTGAACACACGTGCAAGAACCCAAAACTTTTGACTACCCAATCCCCAGAAACATCAATGGAGCTCAACTTTAGATAAGGACAAACACATGCACATCAAATGAGTTTTCATAGTTGATCATCGGAATTACAACAGGCAAAGGACATTCCAAGATCTCTCTCAATCTTCTTTGCCCAAACATAAAGACTATGCGCTGCTGGAAAAAGATCTTCCTGGACACATGAACATTAATCTGGATTCTTTGAGTTAAATGAAAAGGAGTGAACTGAGGGCCATTTTGATCATCCATTAAAGCCAACCATGAAGCTCCCAAGAAGGCACACCTGACTTATCCTCTGATTTTTGCCCAAATTTCAGCAGCATAACAGCATAAATGGCTCAAAATACCAAAAAACCAGCCATCATAACTTGGAAAAATTTTGGCAGAGTTTCCCCAGAAATAGAGCAGTGTGAACCCAAAACATAGACTGTCTATGTATGCATAAACTGCCAACAATAGAACCCGAGCATCAATTAGGAATCACTAGTACATAGCCTATGGCGAGGTCACGAAAAGGGTGCTCTAGCTACCTGTATCACCGAAAGGATCTCCACATTTGAGAATCCCCCAGCTCAATAAAAACCTCACGCTATTGACCCTCACACAAAGGCTAATGCAAATCGCGTATAGTCAAGTCTCAGAAATGACTATCTTCCAGACCAAGTCTCAGAAATGGCTGGGACTGCCAAATACAACCAAGTATGGCTCCACAAATGCGTACAATGGTAGTTTCCACAAGTAACGTACAATCCAACAGACGATGCGCTCAAATAGGCGCCAAGTGATGCATACCCACAACAACTGCAAGTGACACCAATGCTAGTATATCACGGTACTCCAGCTACCTGTACCTGTGTGAATCACCTGTACCTGTCTCTGTCCCTGTAACCTGTAACCTATAACCTGTAATCTGCAACCTGCAGCCTTTAATACCGAATCTCGAAGCTTAAAGCTCGAAGCAGAAGGTACTCGAAGAAGATCCTCCGTGGGGGTGCCAAAAGAATATGAGCGGGATGAAAACACACATAGCGCCTCTATAACTACCCAACACACACTCTTGGGAAGATACACACACACACACACTATGGGGCACCACTCGGCTTACACAACACACCTGGCCGAGACAGGGAACACACCTATGGAGTGAGAGCAGAGAGACTATCCACTTGCCCACTCCACACAGAGACACACACACACACACCCACAAAACTCAGCTCAAAAGAGGGGAACTTCTGATAATTAGATACAAATGAGCTTGGGCCAACACCAAGGGGCAAATAGCTCACACAAAATGGGTAAAATATACCAGATACAATCACAAATTGGAGAAGAAGCTTCGCTCATAGGAGAAACTTACACAGCCAAAACAGCAGAAAAAGAGTGAGGAATTTGGCAAAATGGACAGCGCCATCGCGTCGAGAACGGCCCAAAACCCCAGTCTACAATGTCAAAGTGCTCAAATCCGACCTCGGATCAACAGTTTACGACCAAAACAGGCTCCAAAAACCCCAAAAACACACCTGCGGCTGTTCCTCCTCTCTTCTCCACGTTTTTTCTGGTCTTCTCTCTGTTTTTTCAGTTCCCACACTTATCTTTATTATTTGGGCACCCTTGGCCTTTTAGATGACCTCAAACGGACCCGGAACAGGCCAAAAACTGACCTCGCAGTGCATAGTTGTCACCTTTTTGCATCATTCGCACACCTGGCACTCAGCTTTTTTCCAATAATGCATCCCGCCACCACGTGAAGTGGCCCCAAAATGAGGTCCTCATGATGACCTTTCTGCATAACTCTCACAAGAAAACACCCACGTTGTGTCCGTATTCATCCACGTGCAAATATTGACCCCGTTCGGCCTCCTGACGCCACTAGATGCCATCTGACGCACCTGCTTACCTCATGTCGTCGGCCCGTGGATAGCTTCCTCGAGAAGTTTTACGCACTAACAACTCCTATTTATTATAGAAAAAACACAGTGGTACTGGTAATAGTGAAAATCGATGCACTATGTACACCCTGTCCTACATGTACACATGTGGGCCCCACGTAACCACTTGGCTCTGAAAAATGGGCAATTCTTTATTTGATGCACCATGCATGTATATGTACATATGCGCAATCCCTTGCTCCAAAAAACTCCTGACAACGCAAACGCCAGTTCTTGACGGAAGGCTCCAAAACTTCCCATGTTTAGACCTTCAAGCTTTTGAGTGGGTATGTTGATGCTCCAGAGAATGCATACCTTGATGTCCAAACTTGATCTCATACGTTGTAGCTTGGACATAAAGAGCATCCACCCCAACTTTGCGGCAATAGATTGAAGGTGATCATGCAGCCAAATTGGGACTCTTGTGTTAGGTTTAATGGCCATGTGGCCCACCGCCCATCACTAATTGCCACTAACCCTAAGTGTATAGCTATACACTTGTGTGAGCCACTAACACTAAGTACAATGTGTATTGTGCCTTAGTGTATAAGATAAGAGATGAAAGAAAGGGGGCACACAGTACGTTGGCTCTCCCCTTCAACCTGTGTGTGTGGCTATGGTGGTGTGTGTGAGTGTGTGCATGCGTATTCTTCTTCCGTTGTGCTCCCAGCTCCTCCCCTTCATCTGGTATCAGAGCGGTTTCATATTCGAAATCATTTCCGTGTGCACGCACTTTCAAGAGTGCAAACAGGATTCCGATTTTGCCATTGGCAATTTTAGCTTCCCGAGAGCGTTTCCAGCAAGTGTCTTGCGGTTTACCACCCTTTCGGAGCCATTCGAGCCATCAAAAACCCCATTCGAGCTACGGTTCAGGAGCTGAAATTTTTAGCCCTCTTGTGGTATTTTGTGTTGCAGTGCTTCCATAGCCAGTTACAGGTACCATTGTTGCAATCTCTTCCATCTACAAGAGCCCACGGTTCATTCGGGAGTGTGTAGCTTCTTTTGGAGTGGCCTCATACACACACATAGAGTGGGAGCTTGACAGCATTGTCTTCTTCGACTACAGATACAGGTACAGGTATAGGTATAGGTACAGGTACATAGAGCGGCTTGGTTAGCTTTCTTTGTGCTTCTCGACCTCTCTTTCGGCTTTGGGCTTACGACATTGGCATCGATTCATAGGCTACAGGTTTGAGTGCTTGCGATATTATGGTTCCAGTGGGAGCAATTGTTTATGCGTACATGCATATGTTGACACTTTTGACAGTGTTTGAGCTCTTTTGAGAGCGGATTGACTCCCCACAAGGATGTTTAGTTGCATGCACATGCTTTTGGTGCCTGTTTGAGCGTCTTGATAGACTTGTACTTCTTTGTGGATATTGCCATTGTACGCTTTTGTGGAGCCATCTTTTGGCTAGTACAGCAATCCCAGCCATTTCTGAGACTTGGTCCGGAAGATAGCCATTTCTAAAACTTGGCTATACGTTTTTGCTACATAACCTACGTTGTGGAGGGTCGATAGCGTGAGGTTTTCATTGAGCTGGGGTATTCTCAAATGTGGAGATACTTTCGGTGATACAGGTAGCTGGAGCATCCCTTACGAGGCCTCGCCATAGGACATGTATAGAGTGGTATAGGGGATTTTGACGCTGAGTTGGCGGTCTATGGTCAGTTTGACTGTTTATGCGCCTCAATTGGTCTCTATACATTGTGCTTTTGAGAGGCATTTCTCTCTTCTATGCTTTGTGAGTGACATACTTGGTTATTTTGTCTTGTATTTTGGTTGACATAGTCCCAAATACAAAGGAGACTCTGCCGGAATTTTCCCAAAATCTTTTGGTAGTTTTGTCACCATGTCTACTAGCAAAGACTGTGACATTTATGACATAAAAAAGTTTGATGGCACTACTTTTCAGCTTTGGAAGAATCAGATGCAAGATGTGCTTGTCCAAAAGAAACAGAAATTGCCTATTATTTATACGACACGGACTAAAGAGATGAATTTGACTCAGTTTCAGTGGAAGGAGCTTGATGAGCTATGCAGATCTATTACATATGAGGAAACCATTGGCACTGTTATGCTAGGTGACAGCTACTCTTGTGACATTGTGGGCATAGGTGATATTGTTATGGTTATGGCAAATGCCCCTATGCGTCATGTTCCAGCTTTGACACGAAATTTGATTTCGGTTGGACGTCTTGATGACTCGGGTTACAAAGTCACTTTTCATCAGCAGTCTTGGCGTATTGCGAAAGGTCATCTTATTTTAGCCCATGGTTCTAAAGTTGGTACACTTTATCTTCTTTATGTATCTGACAAGAACAGTGTTCTTTCTGTAAACCAAGCTGCCAAATGTTGCTTTGTGGCATAGCCGGTTAGGTTATATGTCAAAGAAGGTAATGGAAACTCTTTCTCGTTTGGGCTACTTACCGTCTTTATCATTTTTTTATTTTCCCTTTTGTGAACACTGTCAATATGGTAAGCAAACACGAGCACATCGTACACAGTCTTTTGACAAAGAAAGAAAGCCCTTAGAGCTTGTGCATAGTGATTTATGTGGGCCGATTCCTTCTAAATCCCATGGCGGTACGTCTTATTATGTTACATTCATTGACGATGCAACACGACATGTTTGGGTTTATGCCATGATGTCTAAAGATGAGACCTTTCCTTGCTTCAAGAAGTTCTTATCGAGTGTTGAAACTCAGTCTGAACATAAGTTGAAAGCTTTACACTCAGAAAATGGTGGAGAATATGTCTCCAAAGAGTTTACAGACTTCTGTTCAAGTAGGGGAATTAAGCGCGAGTTTACAGCTCCTTACACCCCTGCACAAAATGGTGTTGCCGAACGTATGAATAGGACCATCCAAGAGAGGATTATGTCTATGCTATCACAGGCTAATTTACCGCAAGCGTTTGGGCTGAAGCATTATACACTGTTGTGTATTTGATCAATAGATCACCACATGCTTCATTATAGTTTCGTGTACCTTTGGAGTTATGGTCAGGACATAAGTTGTCTTATGAAAAACTCCGTACATTTGGCTACGAAGCTTATGCACATGTACCCAAGGAGTTGCGTGCTAAGCTTGACCCTAAGTCCAGAAAATGCATCTTTATTGGCTATAGTGTAGATGGTCAATTTGGCTATCGTTTATGGGATCCGGAAAGTTGATCAATAATCCATAGTAGTGATGTTGTCTTCAATGAGACCAAGACGCATAGGCAGCCAACGAAAGAGGTTGAATTCCGAAAACCGACGTTTTCCGATGTATCACCTCCTGCTCAGATAGCTCCAGAGCCAATTACTACACAGGCTAGTATAAGCTCTGATCAGCCGAGGAGATCTCAAAGAGTCTCACATCCGCCAGAACGGTTTGTTCCAGGCATGGACTTTGTGTTTCTGATAGATAGTGGTGAGCCTTCTTGTTACAAAGAGGCTATGCTAGCCAATGATAAGGTTCAGTGGGAACATGCTATGAAGAGGGAGCTATCCAGTATTGCAAAGAACAAAACATGGGAACTTGTTCCACTACCAAAAGGTAGGAAAGCTTTGCCTTGTAAATGGGTTTACAAGAAGAAGATTGCATCCAATGTTGAGAATTACATGCAGTGGGAGTTGTCAGTAGATTTATGTCTAACCCTGGTAAAAAGCATTGGTATGATGTCAAGTTGATTCTCAGATACTTGAGTGGCACAGCAGATAGACAATTATGCTATGGTCGTGGAGAGTCATCCATTCAAGGATTTGTAGAGAGTGATTATGCAGGCTGTGTTGACAGTCATAAATCAACAACAGGTTGGATTTACACATTTGTTGGTTTTGCTATTTCTTGGAGATCTATTCTTTAAGCTGTGATGGCTAAAATTCCTCATGCTTCAGCTTGTGGTAGTCTCATGTATGCCATGGTGGCTACAAGACCTGACATTGCACATGCAGTGAGAGTTGTCAGCAGATTTATGTCTAACCCTGGTCAAAAGCATTGGGATTTTTTCAAGTCGATTCTCAGATACTTGAGTGGCGCAGCAGATAGACAGTTATGCTATGATCGTGGAGAGTCATCCATTCAGGGATTTGTAGATAGTGATTATGCAGGCTGTGTTGACAGTCGTAAATCAACAATAGGTTGGATTTACACATTTGTTGGTTCTGCTATTTCTTGGAGATCTGTTCTTCAAGATTGTACATCAATTTCTACCACAGAGGCAGAGTATGTTGCATTGAGTGAAGCATGCAAAAAATCTATTTGGCTTGCTCGCCTAGTGAAAGATCTTGGATTGGAGCAGTGTATACCAGTTCTTCATTGTGACAGTCAGAGTGCTATTGCCTTGGCTAACAATCCAGAGTTTCATTCCAGAACAAAACACATTGATGTGTGTTATCACTTCAATCGTGAATGTCTGGCAAACAAGAGCCTTGATTTAGTGAAGATTCCTACATCAGAGAACACAGCGGATACACTTACTAAGAGTCTCTCTAGCCATCTGTTTCAGCACTGTCATGAGTTGATGGGCATTGGGTGAAGAGTGGTTCTCTTCCATTCTTATAGTCTCCCACATTGGCCATCAAGTGGGAGAATGTTAGGTTTAATGGCCATGTGGCCGACCGCCCATCACTAACTGCCACTAACCCTAAGTGTACAGCTCTACACTTGTGTGAGCCTCTAACACTAAGTACAATGTATTGTGCCTTAGTGTATAAGATAAGAGAACAAAGAAAGGGGGCACACAGTACGTTGGCTCTCCCCCTTCAACCTGTGTGTGTGGCTATCGTGGTGTGTGTGAGTGTGTGCGTACGTATTCTTCTTCCGTTGTGCTCCCAGCTCCTCCCCTTCATCTTGAAGGTGACCCACATCGAACACGGGTGCATAATCTTTTCATCTTGGCAGAACTAAGACTCTCCATGGTATGACATATGTGAAAGATAAAGCACCCCAAACTCCTCCTCTTTTGACTAGATCTTGAACCGACGGCTCCGAGTCACACACAGCAACTACAACTCATTGCGTGCTATTGTAAAGTGTCCCACTTCATCAATTGTCTATAGCTTCCCAATCCCACAGGCCTTGGGTGGTCATCAGCTTGCTCATGAAAGAGAGCACGACAAACTTTGCACGATATGCCTTCAAGCTTTGGAGAGCATTGTCAACATTGAAGTCGGCGTGGATCAAGGCGCGTTCACACCTTTAGTTTGACTGAACACATTAACCCCATGCAAAATCTCTTCCGGCATTGTTTGCTCGCCAAACGAGGCCGGCATGAAGGTTTTTTCATGGGCTCTTACATAGGAAAAGTGGGTCAATACCACACTTCTTGCACTTTGAAAGGAAGACAAAGTCCGCATGGGAGGAGTCGAATAGGGTAAAAGCTACATATTAAGGACACGGAGAAGAAATTTCATCGCGCATGGCATATGATCTTCTATTGTCGCTAATTTTGATCGTGATCTATTGTTGAGTGACTATAGTTTTGAAAGAGGTAGACGACTCCGCATCTGGTAGTGCACACAGAGAGCGCGACAATGGTTTCTCAACTCTTGTGTAAAAAATTGAAGCCCCGAAAGGTGTTACGAGACACTGAAGAGCGGCCCTCAAATGGGACTTGGGGGCCAAGCCCGTTCACTGATCCTTCACAAGAAACCGAGTTAGCTGAAATAGAACAAGACTTGAGCAAGTAGACCAAAGGGGACGCGCTAGTCAATGTATTGAGAACAAGCCCAAAACGAGCGCTTTTGTATTGATTCCCAAAAGGTAGTTACGAAAGAGACGGAGGCCTCTCCAGCACCTCTGATGACTGGGTTCAGCCAACCTAGAATGGGAAGATGGATGTATGAAAGAGAAGATTTCCACCCCGGCTCCGGTTCAACAACCGGCCCCCTCTCAGCTACCCCGGCTCATACGTCCGGATCACCAAGAGTGGAGTACTACTACCTTATAAGTGCTAACAATTTGGGGTGCTCAAGCATATCGCTCAAGCCCCAAGGGATGGGATAGAAATCCCTCTCAAATTTCCACCATCGGCCCTCTCAAGAGCCGCGGCTCCAAAATCTAGAGAAATCACCGAAACAGCCCCGCGGGCGCTTCCCGATCGATTTGGACCACGGCCCAAGCGGGGCTCTCACTTTGCAAAACTGCCTTTCCGAGGCTCTCGAAGCCGTGGTGGTTCACGGGAGCGACGGGTCCAAGGTTGTCACATGGAGGCCAACGGCAAAGAGCGTGGCCGTGGAGAGGGACTTTTCCACCTAACGGGGACTCGGGGTCCCTCCTAAGTAAGAGGAGCACCCCCCCCACGTTGAGGCATGAGGCTGAGAGGGGAACTGGCCCCTCACGTTGAGTAGGAGGGTGGATCGTCGAGGGAACGCAGAAGGCCATCGACCGTCAGGGAAAAAGGACCCCCCACGAGGAGCACAACATTCTCTCCCCCCCCTTAAAGAACTTGACGTCCTCGTCAAGACTGAGGCAACTGACCACATTGCTTACATTGCATAATTGATGCATACTGTATATCTACTCTGTTGAAATATTGTGCAAAAATTGTTGAAACTGAAGCATCCTACTACTAATTATTCTGTTGTACATACTTGCTGCCCCCTATATCCTGGGCATGTGCTTGCGATCCAGCATATTGTAATACCGAAGTAACAAATGCGTGTCCATCGGAATTACTCTATCTTCTAGCACCCAAGTGCAATTTGACATAGGGCGCCCTCGCCACTTTACATAGAACTCGGGAAGCTTGCGGATAAAGCGGTGTTTGATGATCTTCGGTTCGAAAGGATTCACTCCTTTGTCCAATGAGGGTACATGGCGGCCGTATTTCTTATCAACTTGAAATCTTTTGAGTAAGCTAACGTGGAACACATTGTGAATTCTAACGTTGGATGGTAGTTCCAATTTGTAGGATACATTGTTGTAATCTTGAAGAACACGGTACGGACCATTGTACCGGTGGTTGAATTTAGGTGCTAAGTTCTCTGGCAGGTTAATGTTTTATGAACTGACCAACTCTAAGTCACCTTTCTGAAAGAACTCTGTTCGTGATTTCCCATTGTGTCTTGCCACATATTTATCCTTATACTTTGTCAAGTGTTTCTTGGCTACATCCATGCCCTTGTGCAAAGCCATCAAAAACCGCTCAGCATCTTGATCCTCTGCATGCATGGTACCTGACGCAAGAGCCATGGGTGTAATTACTTCTTTACCCATGGCAATTTCAAAGGGGGTGTACCATGTTCCCGAGTGAACACTGCTATTGTATTGAAACTCAAGAACTTCCAAAAAATCTGCCCAGTCCTTTTGATCTGCTTGTACATAGCAGCGGATGTAATCTTCGATGCCCTCATTGATTATCTCAGTCTTCCCATCCATTTGAGGGTGATATGCCAACAAGAACCTGAGTTGTGTACTCAAGAGCTTGAATAATTCTCGCCACATGTCACTCAATAATCTCCCATCGCGATCTGGCACAATTGCCAGGGGCAATCCATGACTTTTGAAGACATGTTTGAAGAAGAGTCGAGCTGCCTAGTAAGCTGTAATTCCCGCTAAGCGGTAGCTTAGCGGGAATGAGGTCTGCTTGCTTTGAAAAATAGTCCACTATCACGAAGATGGTTGTGAACCCGTGACTTTCTGGTAAGTCTACTATGAAATCCATGCTGATACATCCCAAGGTCGAGATGGTGTAGGCATAGACATCAACAGCCCTGCTGGCTTTATGCATTGTGCTTTGATTAGTTGGCAAGTAGGGCAAGTTCTTACATATTCAACCACATCCTCTTGCATCTTTGGCCAGAAGAAGTAGTGGCTTAGTTTATCAAAAGATATATTTTGCCCACCATGACCTGCAACTTTGCAGTCGTGGATCTCCCAAAGTAATTTTGCCTTGAGTGCCGGATCATTTGGCACATACACATGGTTATGAGCATACCATAGCCCATCCCGCAAGTCAAACAGCCCCACTGAGGTCTTGCCTTGTCGCCAACTCTGCATCATCTATAATATTGCGGGGTCTGTCTTACAAGCCTCACGAATCTGATCAAGTACATCTTCGCTGCTTATTATGCTCACCGCATTGACCTCGGGCATGCGGTTGAGAGCATCTGGCATCGCATTCTGCTTACTTGGTTTATGAATGATCTCTAGATCATATTCTGCTAGCTGGTCTTGCCATCGACTATGTGCGAGAGCTTAGGCTGCGTCTGAAAATACTTCAATGATACGTTGTTGGTGTATACCTTTGTGTGCATATCTAACACATAGTGTCGCCATTGATCCAGGCAATACACCACTGCATACATTTCCTACTCATGCGTAGCCCATCTCTTTTGAGGATCCAAAAACGTTTTTGAGATGTAGGCCACCGGTGTCTCTTCTTGCATTAACACGCCTCCTAGAGCAATACGCGATGCATCGGTGTGAATTTCAAAGGGTTTATCAAATTCTGGGAGCTTGAGTACTGGAAGGGAGCACATCACCTGTTTGCTATGCTCAAAGGCTCGTTGGGCCTCTTCGGTCCACTTGAAAGATAGTGAACCCTTGGTGGTGTTTGTAATAGGAGCCATGATTTTTGAAAAGTCTTTGATAGACTTCCTACAATATTGGGTAAAGCCCACGAACTCGCGCATCTGTGTGACGATTCAGGGAGCCTTCACTACATCCTCAATCTTTTTAGGATCCACTCGAATTCCATCAGTAGTGAACAAGAAGCCCAAGAATTCCACTTCCTATGCTGCAAAGACACATTTTTCCAACTTTGCATACCACTTGCATTCCCTGAGCCTGCGGAGCACTTGTTGTACATGTTCTACGTGCTCTTCGTAAGTCATGTTGTAGATCAATAGGTCATCTAGATACACAATGAGGAATCCATCTAGCATGTCGTCGAAGTCTGTATCCATACCTACTGAGAAGGTGGCCACTCCGTTGGTGAGGCCAGAAGGGAGCACTAACCATTCATGAGCTCCGTAGCGAGATCTAAAGGTTGTTTTGTGTACATCCTCATCTACAATCCTGATTTGGTGATATTTGGATCGTAGGTCGATTTTAGTGAAAAACTTTGCCCTTGCCAACCTATCTGTTAGATCATCCTTGTGCGGCAGAGGGTATCGATTCCGGATAGTGATTTTATTTAGTGCTCTGTAATCTACGCAGAGCCTGGAAGAGCCATCCTTTTTCGTTACAAAGAGAACTTTGGCTCCATAAGGTAACTTGCTTGGTCTGATGAATCCAGCTTCAAGTAGTTCCCCCAATTGCTTCTTAAGTTCCTGTAGTTGAGTGGCATCCATTCTGTATGGTGGTCGGGCTAGCGGTGACTGACCAAGAATTAGTTCAATTTTGTGGTCCCGACCGCTTAGGTGGAAGGCCGGCTGGAGGTGTAACCACATCTTTGAATTCTTCTATCACTTTGATAATGCGGCTATCCCCTATAGTGCATTCCTCTTCTGAGTCGGCCAGCGCCACTTTCATTACACAACAGTGAATTTAAGTCCCCTGTTTAAGAGATTTTTCTGCTTGCTTTGGGGAGATCCACATCGACTCTGGGACTAGGTCGTCCCAGCTAACGTGAGTCATCCCCTTTTCTGCTCTAGTCAGTGGTCCCGGTGTCAAGCGGCTCGGATTAGTCTTGGCCGCATTGACCTACCCTCGGGCTGGAGGTGGTATGTAAGGTTTGTCATAGGAGAAGATTTTTCTTGAGGAGTTTTGCGGGTCGGAGGCGTGTCCACGGGTCAAATGATTGAAACAATCACCCCTTTCCCATTCATGTCCAGCATAAGTTGATTCATGCCCTTGGCATACAACCCCATTACATAGGAATCATACTAGGCCAGGCTGAACATCATATCGTAGGAATCCATGGGCACGACGATGAAATCCAATCTTGCCCACAATTCACCTACTTGGACAGTCACATCGAAGGCCATTGGTGTGTTCGAATCTTCACCTTGGACAAAGCCTACTGAGATGCTTCGTCCTCCTCTTGGCTTGGAGGTCTTTACCCCCAAGTGTTTGGCGCATGACGGGGAGATGAAATTGTGGCTTGCTCCAAAGTCGAGCATTGCTAGTTGTGATTGACCGTGTGTCTTGACATACATGTTTGGAATGGGCTTTATGCGTGCTGGCAGGCAGTGTAGGGAGGCTTTGATGGATCCTACACGAACCGTGCCTTCGGTTGGCTCTTTCGGCCCGCTTTCTGCTTCTTGCTCAGTGATTTCTGTGATCTGTACTTGTGACGTTCCCGCTCTATCCGCATTGGTTTCATTAGCCCAGGCGGAGTGAGCTCGTGATTGTGATTTAACCTTAAGGCATTCATTATCCCAATGAGCATCCCCACAATGAGGACAGTCTCGGGGCGGAGCTCTCCAAGGCAGAGTCCGTTGGACAGCCCCTCCTCGTTGGTTTACTGAGAAGTTCCTGCTGATTGACGAGCCGCTAGTGCCGCTTGGATTGTTATTGCAAAAACTTCCATATGGTCGGCTTTGATTCGTTGTACTTCCTGCGCGCTCACTTCTCTCGCAGCCAGCTGAAGTCTGATTCCTGTTTGAAGTTACAGTGCCAGTTCCACTTCCCCCAGTAGTCCTTGGGTTGGTGGCCCCTTTTCGACGTAAATCGGAATCCACTAGTCTTTCCACCATGGTTAGGGCTGACATGTAGTCGGTTGGATTTTTCTTTTCAATTTCTCTATGGGCCCAATCCTTGAGCCCAAAAAGGAAACCATGGAGCCTCACTCTCTCCCAAGTCATCTGCTCAACCTTTAGCATGACCTGTCTGTATTTGGACACATACTCCTATAGCTTGCTTTCCCCCTGGGTCATGGTTGTCCATTCGTCCAGGTGTCTGAAATCTTCATTCTTAAGTACGAAGTAGTCCCGCATCTTAGCCTTGAGACGGGTCCATGTGATGTATGGATTTTTCCTTTCCTCAAGTAGAAACCAATTGTACGTGTCCCCTTCTAGGAAGTTGGAGACTACGGAGGGCCATATGCCCTCTTCAATCCTGCTGGTTCGGAAGAAGCTTTCAGAATCACGGATCCATTTTTCAAGTAACAGGGAGTCCCGCTGGCCCGAGTAGGGAGAGGGCTTAATGGGCTTGAAGCTCCCCATTCCGTCACTCTCACTCGGGGGGAATCCTGAAGTGCGCACTTGTCCTTTTCCTTTGTCGGCCGGGACACCTTGAGCTGCTTGGGCGTTCATTAAATTGACCTGTATGAACTGTTGCATGAGAGTGGCTTGAGTCTCCATTAGGGACTCCAACCGGCCCACTCTGTCATCCCTGGGAGAGGCACCCCCTCCTCCGTGAAAACGAGTCTTCGTTTGCGTGACTCATTTTGTTCGGGGACGAAGGCGCGAACTCAAAATCTGGTTCGACTTTGTCGATAGTGCCTTGACGTTGTAGTCTCCCTTGCAAGCGTATCCACTCCCAAGAGTCAACTATCCCGTCTTCCACGATCTCTTCCAATCATGTAGTGGGTAAGGGAGTGCTGCTCGAGTAGTTAGTGTAGTCACTTTTCGTGGGTCTATGTGCCCCTCTGTTAGGCATAGACCGACTTTGCTTTTCTAGCTCTAATACCAAGTGTTATGGGACCCTGAAGAGCAGCCCTCAAATGGGACTTGGGGCCCGGCCGCGCGCGTTCGTCAATCCTTCACAAGAAACCGAGTTAGCCGAAATAGAACAAGACTTGAGCAAGTAGACCAAAGGGGACGCGCGAGTCAATGTATTGAGAACAAGCCCGAAACGGGCGCTTTTGTATTGACTCCAAAAACATAGTTACAAAAGGGACGGAGGCCTCTCCAGCACCTCTGATGACTGGGTTCAGCTAAACTTCAACCTAGAATGGGAAAATGGATATATGGAAGAGAAGATTTCCACCCCGGCTCCGGTTCAACAACCGGCCCCTTTTCAGCTACCCCGGCTCATACGTCCGGATTACCAAGAGTGGAGTACTACTCCCTTATAAGTGTTTACAATTTGGGGCGCTCAAGCATCCCGCTCAAGCCCCAAGGGATGGGATAGAAATCCCTCTCAACTTTCCACCGTCGGCCTTCTCAGGAGCCGCGGTTCCAAAAACTGGAGAAATCGCATAAACGGTCCCGCGGGTGCTTCCCAAGTCGATTTGGACCACAAGACCCCGGGGGCGTGGCCACGGCCCAAGCGGGGCTCTCACTTTGCAAAATTGCCTTTTGGGGGCTCCCAGAGCCATGGTGGTTCACGAGAGCGATGGGTCCAAGGTTGTCATGCGGAGGCCCGCGGGAACGTGGCCGTCGAGAGGGACTTTTCCACCGAACGTGGCACCAGGGACTTGGGGTCCCTCCCGAGTAAGAGGGGCGCCCCCTCCACGGTGAGGCATGGGGCTAAGAGGGGCGTTGCCCCCTCACGTTGAGTAGGAGGGTGGACCGCCGAGGGAACGCGGAAGGCCGTCGGCCGCCGGGGAAAAAGGAACCCCCCCCCCCCCACCAGGAGCACAACAAAAAGTGGACAAACCCTTAAGGCCGAAAAAAGAAACCCTTAAGGCCGAAAAAAGACAGAGCTATCAGTGCTCGAAAAAAAAACTTTTTCCAAAAATGTGGCAAACCTACATCTGTGAAACAATAGAGGTAAGTGACAAAATTTGAAGGTTTTTACACCAAATTACACTAATTTTTTCAAAATTTTGTAGGTTTTTTCACCTTTAAATATAAAATTTAGAGCTAAATTTTAAAATTTGTAGGTGGGATTACACTAAAACTAGGTTTTTTTCGAGCACTGAGAACTATACGAGAATTCAACCGTCAACCCGACCACCCAAAAAAACTCAGCTAAACCATCCATCTGTCGGCACTGTTGTGTACTAGAATGGGCACCTCAATGTACTTGTGCTACTTTTGGGGCCTGTCCTTTTATCGGAGCCTTTACCCTGCACGCAAGACCATTCGTGCTCCTTCAAACAGGACTCGAGCTTGCATTTCTGAACTCGCAAATGCTCTCACTCCCGGCTGCAACTCCACAGCATCGAGTTGGCAACGATTTCTCACCCTCTTGGGGAGCAAAGCAACCTCTAGGTTATCGTGTTTCGGGTTGCAACCTCGCGGCTCCACTAGTGTCCCGCACACCACCACACTAGCGCTTGGCCTTTCCTTTCTCTATATAAGTAGTTTTGGGGTGTGGACGATTCGGGCTTCAACATCTTTGGTCGCTTCTAGGTAATGGGTGTGCTTGAGGAGGCTTTACTTAAGCTTACTTTGTTGGCACACGTGTCTTCTTGATGTTGCTATGAGTTCTCTTTATATGCTAGCTCTCAAGCATGGAAAAGTATTTTTGGGTGGCACCATTGCATTTCACCTCCACATGCATCCTCTAATGAGAATGGCAAGGTATGCATAGAATGAGGGTACATATTGGAGTAGTACTCTCCATTGAACAAACAGTGGGGCATGAACTAGCCATAATCAAGATGGGAGGCAGTCACCAAGTACATTTAATGCCCACAATGGCCTCTTGATATGAAGGTCTTCCTCTGGAAGGCACTATGGGGAACCCTACCGGCTGGGGTGAAGGTTCTAGCCAGGGGGATTGTTGGCCCAGATAGATGCTCTCAAAGCAGAACGGCCAGCCAAGACCCCTCCCACCTTTTCAAGGAATGCCTTGCGATCAGTGGACTGGCAGGAAAAATATGCAAATGGTTTCAAAGGACCTAGAACATAGGTTTCTTTAAGAACGATCTTTTTTTGGGATGGAAGGCTTTCAAGAACCAGGAGCTGCTTATTGCAACACAAATAGTTAAATTCTGGTACTTCAACGGGTTTCCAAGGATACCGTGCCTTCTGCAACCTCCAACAAGCCTGCGAAGGAAGCATTTAACCCTGAGTTGGAAACAAAGTGAGTCAAGTCAAGTGTGAGAGAACCATGCAGAGTGTAACATTTAATGGCTTAAAAACTTGTGTGTAGCGAAAATTAGCATGAACATAGTGGGCATTTCATTAGAATAGATTCCTAATGACAATTACAAGAGTGCTTGGGTGGAGAGAGCAACAAACAGCATAACACCTAGTTAGATAGCATCAACAATACTTTCAAAAGAGAGAGAAATTAATCTATTGACAACACTTGAGGACCGGATTTGCATGGAGCCGGTCCTCCCTCCAAGTGGCTTTGTATTATGTTTCTCCCATCAAGACTCGACAATACAATTCTTTGTGTTCCTTCAAGACTAGCTAGTGCAATGAAGATGAAAGCTTCATGCACTAAGCAAAACACTTAGCAAACACAACATCAATTATCCCCGTTCTCAGACCCAAGACCTCACACGCCTTCGAAGATGGTGAGAGCTAGCAGGGTATGAGAGTAGATTGAGAGGAAGAAGGAGTATCTTACGAGAAAGATGTACATCTCCTCACATAATCACTCATACTAGCATAGCTTAGCTTAGTAATTAGCTTGGTAGAGGAGATGAGCATGCATTGAAGCTTGGCTCTTGGTTGGATTTGCATCCACATGCCAAGAGTGTGTCGATGTAGGCTTCTATCTCACAAGCTTGGAGTAGGTGATGAGTTCTCCATTAAAGCTTGGGAAGAGATAGTCTTCTCTTTCTTCACACATGAGATTGTGTGAGAGTGTGTGTATGTTAATGCCTTGCAAAAATCAGCCCCCTCTCTCTCTTGGGCGAGCCCTCTTGTTATTTGCTCTTGCTCAACCCTCATTGGCCCTCCCCAAGTCAAGCCAATGACTATTGAGCAGCATAAGTGATAGCCTTCTGACATGTGTCCCCCTTTCCCCTTTTGTGAGAGCTTTAGGTAAATTAATAATTCAATTAAACTCTCATTGGACCCCTTTACCTCCTGGCCAATAGGAATCAGGCAACCCATTGGGCTGCTGAATGCTCATTGGACCCCTTGGGAGACTGTCCAATAGTCATCTAGGAGACTTAATTTTCATTGGTTCTTCTTATTGAGTGTTTTTAAATTAATTAAACTAGATTTACTCTAGCCTAATTCTCATTGGTCCACCTCCAAGGCCATCCAATAGGAATTGGGCACACCTTGTGGGCATCTGGGCTAGGGAGCTGACATGTGTCCCTAATTCCCTTTGTGTAAAGGGAGCCTCTGTGTGTGTGTGTGTGTGTGTGTGTGTGACTTTCTCTCTCATCCCTACTCCCAAGGCTCGCCCCCTCCTATGTAGGGATTTGAAAAGACGTTTCGGTCACACACAAAGCATCCAATTTCCCCTAGGGTTGACCTTTGGACACAACCTTTGAATTTTGGAACCTTAGCATTTTGGAAGTCTTAATGGGCTGAACCTTAGGGTCTTTTTAGCCCATTGTTGCACATGGCTCTTTTGCAGATGGCCCCCCCTTTGGATCCCTATTTTCCCTCCTTTGGATCCCTACTATGGCCGGTCTGCTAGCTTAACCAATATTCTAGCTTTTTCTCCCCTAGCACTTCCCCATATTAAATGATCAGTTTAACATGAGAAAATCATTTAGAAGAATTAGATATTGATTATTATGACATTACCTCTCTCTTGAAATCATAGTCGTCCTCGACAATGGTGTAGAGAAGATAAAGCATATTCATGAGTCCTTTTCTTAGCGGGTAGAGGATCCCTATGTTACCCTACGACACCATTCCACAATGGATGACTAGTCCATTTGGCGCTTGAGAGCCTGAGGCTGCCGCAAGCATGTCTGCACATTAGTCCTATCAGTCTTCCATAGTAGAGTGACAAGCTCTACTTGGTGTTTGGGAGACGTCGTCTCCGCAAACATGATCTAAGCATGCATACTACTTCATTTTTGTGCACAATAAAGAAAAAGAGAGTCTTATAAGACAAAAGAAACTTTGTTCATTTTTAACATTTTGTACATTTGCTTACTCTTGGGAAGCATTGTAAGCATTGACAAGGTTTAGGTTATCCTTTAATTGTATGCCTTGCATCCATCTATCATCTTCAAAAGGATAATTCTTAAACTTAATAAGATATCGTCAGATAGTCTTACCGCCTCTTAGTACCTTGTCTTCATGTCAGAGAATGGACTCGGGCTGCAGCACCTCCTCTTGGTCCTCGATCTCCGGTGGGTCTTCAATAGTTGGTTCTTGAGGTGGCTCTCCTTTGTAAGGCTTTAATAGGCTCACATGGAAAGCATTGTGTATGAGCCAATGATTGGGCAACTTGAGTTGATAGGCCATCTCATTGATTGGCCTAAGAATCTGGAAGGGACCATAGTACCTTTTTGCTAGTTTAGCATAGTACTTTTGGTGGCCCGTAGGATTCTTGCCGGTCGTGTGCCTTAATCAAGCGTCAGGAAACTTTAATAAGACCCAATCATTTTCTTTAAAGGATTGGGCTCTTCTGTGCTTGTCAGCAGCAGCCTTTTGCCTTTGTTGTGAGATAGAGATAGCATCCTTAATCTTTTGAAAAGATTCTTGTAGGTCTCGGCTATACTCATCTACAGCGAAGATCTTCCCATGTACCTTAAGTAGCAAGGGACTTTTTGATCTTCCCTCAATTACCTCGAAAGGTGCTTTTCCCGTGGAAGTATGTACAGTGTTATTGTAAGCATACTCCACTAAGGGTAAATACTTCTCCCATTGGGATCCTTGATCTACTTCCGTTACATAGGCTTTTAGTAGATCGAGAATGGTTAGGTTACCTATTTCACTTTGGCCATCCATTTGTGGATGATAGGCCAAAGAGAAGTTTAGCCTTGTCCCTAAATTCTCAAAGAGACCCTTCCAAAAATTACTGGTCATTCTAGGATCTCTATCCGACACTTGGACATTGGCAAGCCATGGTAATTGAAAATTTGTGAGATGAAGAGGGTTCCCATTTGATGGGCTTTGATAGTCTTTTTGATAGGTATAAAATGAGCTTGTTTACTCAACCTGTCTACTATCGTCCATATTCCCGTATTCCCATGGATAGACTTAAGCAATCCAAAGATAAAATCCATGGATATGCTCTCCCATGGTGAATTAGGGATTGGCAGGGGTTGAAGCAATCCAAGTTGCTTCCCTCTATCAAATTTTGTCTTTTGGCATACCAGACATTTAGAAACATACTCTTGTATGTTCACTTTCATGGTAGGCCAATAGAAATATGTTTCAATTCCCTTTAAGGTAGACTGAATCCCTCTATGCCTTGCATAAGGTGGAGCATGAGATTCATACATTAATTTCTCACGTAGTGAGTTAGTAACACATAGTCTATTGCCGTAGAGAAGATAACCATCTTGTAAAGTAAATGGTTCTTCTTTCTTCCCTAATGCAAGGGCTGAAATCACATCTCTAAAATCGGGATCAATAGCGTACTCATCTATCATTGAAGATAGATCATTGTGAGTGGCTATGGAAACCGCATTCACTCTCGGTCGTCTTGAGAGTGCATCAGCTACTTGATTATGCTTGCCATCAATGTGAGCAATATGAAAATGAAATTGCGAAAGGAAATTTGCCCACCTCATTTGTTTGTCGGAGAGCTTGGTCTGCGTCATGAAGTACTTAAGACTTTGGTGATCCGTTCGCAGAATGAAAGGAGTCCCCGATAAATAGTGCTTCCATGAGTCTAAGGCATGTAGAACTGCAAGGAGTTCCTTTTCATATATGCCTAGAGCTTGCTCAACTGGGTCGAGCCTTCGACTCTCATAGCCTATGGCGTGCCCTTCTTGGAGCAAAACAGCTCCAAGGCAATCACCACAAACATCACATTGGACCTCAAATGGTTTTGAGAGATCCGGTAGTGTAAGCACATGTTGAGAGATAAGCTTTTCTTTAAGCTTTTTGAAAGCATTGTTCTCCTTAGCATACCATGTATACCTAACGTTTTTCTTTGTTGGGTCATGTAATGGTCTCGCAATTTGTGAGAACTTTTCTATGAAGCGTCTATAATATGCACACATACCTATAAAGCTTCTTAGTTCATGAAGATTCCTTGGTTTAGGCCATTCTTTTATTACCTCTAACTTGGATGGATCCATTTGGATACCATCTTGAGAGATAATGTGACCTAAATATTGAATCTCTTGCAAGAAAAATTCACTTTTCTTTCGATTAACATAAAGTTTATTCTCTCTTAAAACTTGAAATATTACCTGGAGATGTTGCTTGTGTTCGTCTAATGAATTAGAGTAGATGATAATATCATCAAAGAACACTCCAGTGAAGGGTCGATGAGGCCTGAACAACTTCTCCATCAAGCGGTTGAATGTGGCTGGTGCATTGGTCAAGCCAAAAGGCATGACAATGTATTCATAAAGACCAAATGTGGTGCGAAATGCGGTCTTTACAATACCTTGATCAACTATCCTTATTTGATGATAGCCACTTTTTAGGTCAATCCTACTGAAGTAGGTCGATCCTTGTAGCTTATCAAATAGGTCTTCTACCCGTGGAACGGGAAACCTATTCTTGATAGTGATCCTATTTAGTGCTCTATAGTCGACACACATACGATATGTGCCGTCTTTCTTTTGCACTAATAGCACAGGTGAGCAAAATGGAGATGAGCTAGGCCTAACCATGCCCTTCTCAACTAACTCATGCACTTGCCGCATAATCTCCTCTTGTTGAGCTTGAGAAACTCTATAAGGAGGTTTGTTAGGCGGTGAACTTCCTGGAAGAAGTTCAATTGCATGGTCATCATTACCTCGTTTAGGAGGTAGCTCACAAGGGATGTCGTCAATAAAAACATCTTGAAACCCCTTGAGAAAATTGGATAACTCTAATTCCTTTTGGTTGCTTTTATTTTCTTTTGATAAAGCATTAGGTTCCTTTTGAGAATCTTTAACAAAAATCATGTACACGGAAATAGAGCTCTTTACTGACTAGTTGAAAGCAGGTGTATGTACAATGGGGACAGTGTTACCCATTTCCTTAGCATCTATATACATGTCTTTTTCCCTGAACTTAAAGGAGATTCTCCTTTCAGGAAATTTAACATTTGCAGCCAAGCGGTCAAACCATGGTGCCCCTAGGATTACATCCTCATGCTTGAGAGGAGAGATAAAGAAGTCCTCTTTGTCCACATAGCCTTGGACATGAAGCCTCAATTTCTCGATTAAGGGAGTGACTGAAGCTTCTTGCCCCTTGAAGGCACTGTCTGCGGGTAGGACATCTCCCATCTCGTAGGCTTGTATGCCTAGCTTGGTGGCCAACTCCATAGATATAAAATTGTGAGTAGAACCAGGGTCAAAGAGAATAAAAGCATCATGTTCTCTTACCTTTCCCCAAGAATGGCATAGAGGAGATCCTTTGTGGTGAATTTGTTGAGTCTCCTCCTCTTGAATTTCAACCAAGGAAGCTCTAGAGGATCTTGGCGGTTGTTCTTTTGGGGACAAGCGCGGGACGCATGCCCTTGTTCGCCGCACTTGAAACACCGGTTATCCTTGCGATAATGCTCAAGCTTTTCAGGAGAGAGTTTGTTTTTACCTTTGTAAACTCCCTTCTCTTTAGCTTTGTTGGAGTTGCCCTTAGGAGACTTTTGGACATTGTTCTTCCCCTTAGGCTCATTGGAACCCTTGTTTTCCGTGGGCTTATTATTTCTTTTAGCCCCCGTTTGGAAATTGATTCGAGAGGCCACCATAGTATGGTGTATTACCGTCGATATGGTACGTGACCTTTGGGAATTGACATAGTCCGCCATTTCTTTGGTTAAGCCAGCACAAAATTGTTGCTTTTGCTCTCCAAAATCCAACTTTTTGAAGACAGTGGCTTTGAGTTGTAGGTCCCAAAACTTGTCTACATATTTGTGGATGGATTCATAGGGAGAGAGCTTTAAGCTTCGCCATTCGGTGAGCACTTTGTCTTTGGCATCGGGGGTCAAAAACTGCTTCATAATGGAAGCTCTTAAAGCTTTCCATGTTCGTGGAGCTTCACCGTTGGCTCATAGGCTAGACCACCATTGCCTGGCGGACTTTTGAAAGTGCATAGCTACATGGCGTAGCTTAGAGGACTCCGTGAAGCCCTCATCTCCAAACACCGCATCAAACTGTTGGATAAATGCCAAGACTTTGTCCGTAGCACCAAAGGTGCCATCATAGGTAAGGAAAGAGATGCTCTTCCCTCCCTCTTTGAATTTCTTTAGTTTGGATGACCTCTTCCATGAGGCATAGGATTTCCTATGGCCTCTTCTTTTTTATGGTTCAAAGGTTGCACCATCACTTTCTTCAGAAGGTGAAGAATTTCAAAAAGGTGTAGAATGTTGAGATGTCGAGCTCTACACCTTGAGCTGGCATCCACTACGGGGGTCTTGGCTGCTTACGGCATTTACTCACTGGCGCGTTAGGTGACCAACACGGAGGATCTCTGCCAGTGATTCTACATCTGGACTACACTTATAGTGCCAGCCTAGTACGCTTCTAGCGAGTTCACACTTAGTGACCGCATGTACATATGTGCTACTTTTCAGCTTTAGCACTTAGTCATTTTGTACTCTCTTTTCTGTGAAGAAGAAGAAGAAGCTTTCCATCTCTGTGTGCTTTGTGCTTGTCTTGTGTAGCTCTCTTGCATCCTCATTCTTTACATGGTATCAAAGCCTGGTGCAGGCAAGAGAGACTAAGAGAGCAAGAGCATCACAATCCCTTCGTTCGCAATCCCTTTTAGGGGTTTTTCGCACAAGTTTCTGAACAGATCTCCAAAGTGCAGTATACAAAGATTTACTGTACAAGTACAGTGGTTGTATGTACGCTTGATTGTGGACACTCGTTGAGTGTAGGAAGCGTTACAGGTACCACGATAGCAGGTTCAGCAGATTTGCAGGTTTTTGCAGATTGCAGCTATTTTGTCTTAGTGCTTCAAGATGTCTGACGGTTTCAGTCAGATTGTCACTGAGAAGCTTGAGAAAAATAACTACCCTGCATGGAAGTTCAGAATAACAAATTTCCTAAAAGGAAAAGGTTATTGGGACTATGTAGAAGGAGACAATGAAAAGGAACCAGAGATTCCCGAGGCAAATGCTACAGCAGAACAAAGGAAAGCCTTGAGGGACTGGCAACAAGGCCAGAGCAAAGTGATGTATTGGCTTTCTATGAGCATCACAGATGGCATGATGGGCTATCTACAGGATGCTGAAACCCCCGCCATTGCATGGAGAAACTTAGGCAGAGTGTTCGAGGTGAACACCAAGGCCAGGAAGCTTCAACTAAAGTCGGAGCTAAATCAGGTTAAGAGGAACAACCTCTCAATCAATGATTATGCCTTGAAGATCAAGAGTATCATTGAGGCTCTTGGATCTATTAAAGTCTCAATGGAAGACGATGACATTGTTCGTGCTTGCTTGGATGGTTTAGGAGATGAGTATGTACATTTTAGGTCTTCCATGAATACAAGAGACGACATCCCCGTGTTCCAAGATTTGATTTCTATGCTTATTCTTGAGGAGAAGAACCTTGACACATCTTCTTCTCATGGCAGAAATAATTCTGAACAAGCCTTCTATTCTAACTCCAATAGAGGTAGAGGTAGAGGTCGTGGTCAAGGCCCAAGGGGTTGCAGGGGCCAATTTCTGGAAGGTCAATCAAATCAAAACAATACAGGTGGCAGGGGAAACCAGTCTCAAGGCAGGGGGAGTCAAAGAGGTCGTGGTGCAGGATCAAGCAGGCAGCAACATACTCCAGATAGCAGAGAATGTTGGACTTGTGGTGAAAGAGGTCACATGTCACGTGACTGTCCAAAGGGAAAAGCAAGTGGAAAGAGAGAACAGGGCAACTATGCATCTACTAGCAGAGATGCAGATGACAGCAAAAACGAGCACATGTTTGTTATGCAGCATGTAATGAATACAATGACTGCAGAGAATTCCACCCAAGATGATATTTGGTATGTGGATTCAGGTGCCTCTAATCACATGACGTCTCGTGGAGAGTGGTTTAGAGATATGCGCAAACCAGATGTGCCAGGCTATGTGCAGACAGGAGATGACACAGCTCACCCCATTGCTCATGTAGGAGACATACCTCTAAATACGAAGAGTGGCAAATCAAAGTACTTAGCAGATGTACTTCATGTCCCAAACATTACAAAGAATCTTGTTTCTGTTGGACAAATGGTTGAGCAGGGTTTACAGGTTCGTTTCAATCCGAATGGCTGTTATGTAGAAGATTTCCAGAATGGCTGTAAGCTGATCACAGAGGGCAAATGTGTGGGCAGAATGTTTACGCTGAATGTAGACATGCCTGAGGTAAAAGCTGCATTATTTGCACAGGGCACAGGTGTTGTGGCTGATGTTGACATTTGGCACAAACGCATTGGCCATGTCAATGAGCAGAGATTGCGCAGCATGCAATCAAAACAGATTGTAAAAGGTTTGCCCAAATTCAAGGTGGATGGTATGCATAAAGTGTGTGCAGCATGCCAGTTTGGAAAACAGTCAAAGGGCTCATTTCCACATGAGCACAATGTATGTAAAAAGCCACTTGAGGTGGTGCACACAGATGTTTGGGGTCCAACCGATACTGCAAGTATACATGGTTGCAGGTATTATGTCTCTTTCATTGATGACCATACAAGGAAAGTATGGGTCTACTTCATGCGTAACAAAACTGAAGTGTTTGGTCACTTTCAAGACTTCAAAGTCATGATTGAGAAGGAGACAGATATGCAAATCAAGACATTGAGGTCAGATGGAGGGGGAGAGTACTTCTCCAATGATTTTTCAGATTTTCTGCGAATGCATGGTATACGCAGGCAGTTTACATGCAGATATACTCCACAGCAGAATGGGATCGCAGAAAGGAAAAACAGGCACATGGCAGAGGTTGCACGTGCATTGATGAATGAGAAGAACATGCCTCATCATTTCTGGGTTGAAGCTGTAAATACAGCTGTGTACATTATGAATAGGACATCTACAGCTGCGATGCATGATGTAACGCCTGAGGAAAAGTTTACATGTACAAAGCCTGATTTGGCACACTTGAAAGTGTTTGGCTGCATAGCTTACGTGCATGTACCAGATGAGTTGCGTAGGAAATTGGATCCTAAAGCAGAGAAATGTATTCTTGTGAGATATTCCCTTGAACTAAAGGGGTACAGGTGCTACAATCCTACTACACGAGAATTACGAGTGAGCAGAGATGTAGTCTTTGATGAGATGAGCAGCTGGTACAGTAATGCACATGGCACTATTGGGGCTGATGTAAAAGATGATGTGGTTGTACAAAATGTGAGGCCACAGTCACAGGTTTTGAGTGGACCACAAGAGTCCTCTTCTCATGGCTCTGTTGAGAAACCATGGAATGGTAGACTACGTACGTAGGTTACTCCACCAACATGTATAGGGAATGTATCACGAAAAGGAAAGGAAAAGGTTGATGAACCTCCCTTTATGGCTGATGCATCATCAGGTTTTTCACATGTAGACATGGATTCAGATGGTTCTGAACAAAGTCTTGATGAGGAATTTGGAATTCCGGCTGTCAGGACACCTGGTGTAAGGAAAATACAAGAAGATGCTAGAGGGCAAAGGAGTGACCCAGGACCGCGCAGATCTAATAGAGTCAGAAATCCAGTTCAAAAATTGACTTATGATGGGTATCTAGCGCATCACCAAGCCTACATGGCTAAGGTGATACAGGATGTGGAGCCCACATGTTTTGAGGATGCATTTGGAAATGTGCATTGGGATGATGCAATGAATGAAGAGATGGCTGCATTGGAAGCAAACGACACATGGGAGTTGGTGCCATTGCCAAGTGGCAAGAAAGTTATTGGCTGTAAATGGGTGTATAAAACCAAGCATAAGGCTGATGGTAACATTGAGCGTCACAAGGCAAGGCTGGTCGCAAAGGGTTATGCACAGACGTATGGCATAGACTATGAGGAGACCTTTGCTCCAGTGGCAAAGATGACGACTGTGAGAGCTGTCATAGGAGTGGCTGCATCTAGAGGATGGATTATGCATCAAATGGATGTAAAGAATGCCTTCTTGAATGGTGAGTTGCAAGAGGAAGTGTATATGGATCAGCCACCTGGTTATGTCGATCCAGGTTACCCAGATTATGTATGCAGACTTCTCAAAGCTTTGTATGGTTTGAAGCAGGGCTCTAGAGCATGGTATGACAGGATTGCCAAGTATCTTGTCAGTATTGGTTTTAGGAGAGCTCATGCTGATCATTCACTCTATGTACGTGAGAGTGATGTGGGGATTGTGGTCATTACCATATATGTAGATGACCTTATTATTGTTGGTGACAATGCTATGGAGATTGACCATGTGAAGGGTCTTCTCAAACAGAAGTTTGAAATGAAAGATTTAGGCGAGTTACGCTACTTTCTTGGCATTGAGGTGATCAGGACTCCAGAGGGTGTATGGCTATCACAGAGACAGTATGCTTTGGACATGTTGTCAAAGTATGGTATGGCTGATTGTAAGCCAATTTCTATTCCCTTGGATGTGAATGCAAAGCTGAGTGCAGAGAAGGGTGATGTTGTTGAGGATGTCAACATGTACAGGAAGATTGTGGGTAGTCTAATCTACTTGACTATCACGAGGCCAGACTTGAGCTACACAGTAGTCTTGGAGAGTCAGTTCATGCAGCTTCCGAGGAAGCCACATTTGGATGGAGTACGACGCACACTTAGGTATGTGCAAGGGACTCTTGACTACGCATTGTTATATGCAGTAGATGCACCATTAGCATTGTATGGGTATACAGATGCAGATTGGGTAGGTAGCATTGTTGATAAGAGATCTACGAGTGGCTTCATGTTCTCTTTTGGGAGTGCTGCTGTTACTTGGAGCAGCAAAAAGCAGCCTACGGTTGCTTTACCGAGCACAGAGGCCGAGTACAGAGGTGCAGCAGTTGCGGCGTGCGAGGTAGCTTGGCTACGCACATTACTTGAGGACTTGGGAGTGCAGGTGGACCAGCAGATTTTCATCCATTGTGACAACCTCAGCAGCATGCAGTTGGCTAGGAACCCAGTGTTCCATGCCAGGACCAAACATATAGAGGTCCATTACCACTACGTTCGAGAGCGAGTGTTGGCGGGCGACATCGACTTGGTCTACGTCAGCACAGAGGAGCAGATAGCGGATATCTTTACCAAGGCCCTCGGAGCTGAGAAGCTTCGACGTTTCCGGACTATGCTTGGACTCTGTGACATGCAGAGCTCGAGGGGGAGTGTTGAGATGTCGAGCTCTACACCTTGAGCTGGCATCCACTACGGGTCTTGGCCGCTTACGGCATTTACTCACTGGCGCGTTAGGTGACCGACACGGAGGATCTCTGCCAGTGATTCTACATCTGGACTACACTTATAGTGCCAGCCTAGTACGCTTCTAGCGAGTTCACACTTAGTGACCGCATGTACATATGTGCTACTTTTCAGCTTTAGCACTTAGTCATTTTGTACTCTCTTTTCTGTGAAGAAGAAGAAGAAGCTTTCCATCTCTGTGTGCTTTGTGCTTGTCTTGTGTAGCTCTCTTGCATCCTCATTCTTTACATAGAAGAGGGTGACCTCTTTCTCGCCTTTTTCTTGTCTTGATCTTCGTCGTCTTCACCATCACTTTCATAAGAGGAAGAGGATGAAGAAGATGGAGAAGAGGGTGTCCTCATTCTCGCCTTTTTCTTCTCTTGCTTTTTATCATCCCTCTTTGAATTATGGCGTGGAGAAGAGTGTGATGGTCTTCTCCGCTTTATTGGTGATGGAGAGCGTTTAGCCCACCGTCTTCGTGGAGCCATCTCCGCCGAGGTGGCGGGAGACTCACTTCTTTCTCGTTCTGGCTCTTGAGTTCTCCTTTGGAAAGGAGATGCATCATCAAGAAGTAAATTCTTAAACCCTTCCTATGGATTCTCTACTTCTTCCCGAATCGGAGAGAGACCTCTTTTGGGAGTCTCACAAGGAGGCTTCCTAGGTGTTCTCTCGTCATGGTGATGAGCTTGGAGAATCCCGTGAGCACGGAGCTGCCATTGCACTTCACTTTGGAGAGATGGATTACCCATGGCTTGTTGAAGCCTAGAAACAAGATAGTTAACAAGCATTGAAGCATCATTAGTAGCTTGCTCATGAGCAAAATCAAAGTTATCAACATTAATTTCACTCTCTTTACTATTGTCAGCCATTCTAACAACTTTTAGGTGTAAACTTTTTAGGTGTACTTTGGCACTTCAAGCCCTAGTTGCTACTCCTCTTTACCCCTTTAGAAAAAGCACTCAATTTACTGTACCCGTGGCTTGAATACCATTAATTGCAAGGAATAGAAGAGAGGGTCTTTCGACACCAAAACAGCATCGGCTCCTGTCAAGCTTCTAATAGCTCAATAGTGGTTAAACCGTAGGCAAGCCCCGTAGGACTCCACTATTAAGACCATAGCTCTCGACGGTGATGCCCTGTTAACTGCACGAAGGCAAGCGCACTGCAAGGCTGAAAAATCCCTATTCTACTTACTCACATGCAATTAATAATACCAACCATTTATAGCTAGCTTGAGGACCTCCCTTCATGAGCAAGAAAAGAGAAACCTTGTGCTCTGATACCAATGTAACATTTAATGGCCTAAAAACTTGTGTGTAGCGGAAATTAGCATGAACATAGTGGGCATTTTATTAGAATAGATTCCTAATGAGAATTACAAGAGTGCTTGGGTGGAGAGAGCAACAAAAAGCATAACACCTAGTTAGATAGCATCAACAACACTTTCAAAAGAGAGAGAAATTAAGCTATTGACAACAGTTGAGGACCGGATTTGCATGGAGCCGGTCCCCCCTCCAAAAGGCTTTGTATTATGGTTTCTCCCATCAAGACTCGACATTGTACAATACAATTCTTTGTGTTCCTTCAAGACTAGCTAGTGCAATGAAGATGAAAGCTTCATGCACTAAGCAAAACACTTAGCAAACACAACATCAATTATCCCCGTTCTCAGACCCAAGACCTCACACACCTTCGAAGATGGTGAGAGCTAGCAGGGTATGAGAGTAGATTGAGAGGAAGAAGGAGTATCTTACGAGAAAGATGTACATCTCCTCACATAATCACTCATATTATCATAGCTTAGCTTAGTAATTAGCTTGGTAGAGGAGATGAGCATGCGTTGAAGCTTGGCTCTTGGTTGGATTTGCATCCGCATGCCAAGAGTGTGTCGATGTAGGCTTCTATCTCACAAGCTTGGAGTAGGTGATGAGTTCTCCATTAAAGCTTGGGATGAGATAGTCTTCTCTTTCTTCACACATGAGATTGTGTGAGTGTGTGTGTGTTAATGCCTTGCAAAAATCATCCCCCTCTCTCTCTTGGGCGAGCCCTCTTGCTATTTTCTCTTGCTCAACCCTCATTGGCCCTCCCCAAATCAAGCCAATAACTATTGAGCAGCATAAGTGATAGCCTTCTGACATGTGTCCCCCTTTCCCCTTTTGTGAGAGCTTTAGGTAAATTAATAATTCAATTAAACTCTCATTGGACCCCTTTACCTCCTGGCCAATAGGAATCAGGCAAGCCATTGGGCTGCTGAATGCTCATTGGACCCCTTGGGAGACTGTCCAATAGTCATCTAGGAGACTTAATTTTCATTGGTTCTTCTTATTAAGTGTTTTTAAATTAATTAAACTAGATTTACTCTAGCCTAATTCTCATTGGTCCACCTCCAAAGCCATCCAATAGGAATTGGGCACACCTTGTGGGCATCTGGGCTAGGGAGCTGACATGTGTCCCTAATTCCCTTTGTGTAAAGGGAGCTTGTGTGTGTGTGTGACTTTCTCTCTCATCCCCTACTCCCAAGGCTCGCCCCCTCCTATGTAGGGATTTGAAAAGACTTTTTGGTCACACACAAAGCATCCAATTTTGCCTAGGGTTGACCTTTGGACACAACCTTTGAATTTTGGAACCTTAGCATTTTCGAAGTCTTAATGGGTTGAACCTTAGGGTCTTTTTAGCCCATTGTTGCACATGGCTCTTTTGCAGATGGCCCCCCCTTTGGATCCCTATTTTCCCTCCTTTGGATCCCTACTGTGGCCGGTCTGCTAGCTTAACCAATATTCTAGCTTTTTCTCCCCTGGCACTTCCCCATATTAAATGATCAGTTTAACATGAGAAAATCAGTTAGGAGAATTAGATATTGATTATTATGACACAGAGGCCCGATATAGGGTAAAATTGAGATCCCAACATTTGGGAATCAGGATAAGCTTGAGTCGCTTGGCACTCCAACCTTAGAGTCTCAGGGACCCAATGAAACCACCCTTCCTGACAATATGGTAGATAAAGTAGGTCCAGAAGTTAGATCTAGTTGGCCATGTGGACCCAAGACTGGATCTTATTGGCCACATTGCTAAGGTTTCAGGCCCAAAGACCACCACGATGAGTTTGCTAAAAAGAAGTGCTAGAAAAAAGTGATATCTGCAGTGTCTTGCGTCGATGGGTTTTATCTCCGGATTTGGCTTGGTTATCAGGGGGTGTGGTGTGGCGGGGCTCTCTCCTTGGTGGCAACTCCAAGCTAATCCAAATCCCCTTTGTGTTGGTGTCGTACAATTTTAGGGTGGCACCCTTCATTAGTTGATGTAACAGTTTATGTATGCTTTGTGCCTTGGATGTTGGTTGATGCCATGGCTCGCAAGAGCATGGCTTTCAATGTAACTTTTTTTGGCTTTGTAATATATATATATATATATACACACACACACACACACACACACACACACACTCTCGCTATTGTGAGTTTGGAAACAAGAGGTAAAAAAGTGATAAAATCATGAGGCCTGCCATAGGAATTTGTTGTGCTTATCGCAATTAAAAGCCTACCAATCAATATGTGAGGATGATTTTAGAAAAGCCCTTAAAAAGGAGAAGTGTTTGAAAAATCCAAAGGAGAAGCAGGCTAGCAGGTGGCAACAGGTGGCTCTCTCTCTCTCTCTCTCTCTCTCTCTCTCTCTCTCTCTCTCTCTCTCTCTCTCTCTCTCTCTCTCTCTCTCGCAGTGATTGGCATGTTGTGCACACCCAAGCAAGACTGGTTACTTTTGATTCTACTAGCATTTCCTTGTGGAGTAATTTGATGATGGACTATAGGGTCGACTAGCGCTCAAAAAGAAGAGTTGCACCACCATTGCTTGGAATCCTACACTATGTTGCAAGATCTCTATGTGCTTTGGTTCTGGATGCACATGCATTCGGCTCAAGTACTTGTCCTAAACAAACAATTCAGCAAGGTGGTACTTCTTCTAGCCTTGAGGACGCCTTCCTTTCCCTCAGTGTGGCCCTATGTCGCCCTCCCCCAAGAAGTGGATGGATTGCAATAGAGCAGGGGGAAGCTCTGCCCCTTTTTTGTGTTTTCTTGTTGTCCTTGTCCTTGCAGAGACATTTGAAATGCTCAAGCATCAGATTCCAACATTACAGTGCTTGGGTAGCTTTTTACAACTCAAAGAGTATGCCCACAACATTTTTTTGTGAGAACCTATCCTTGCGACGGTTCTGCCTCAACCAAGTTTGTGTTGAGATGCGGCAGACAGAGGTGGCCAACTTGCATGCGTTCTAAAATGTATGACGTGGGGCCTAATCGCTAGTGCTTTGAGAGGCTACTAGATGCGTTCAGGGAGTGTTTCACCTTCCCTCATCGTGCTCCTCTATGGCCCTGTGTCGCCCTCCTCTATCTCCCCGTAGTTGTCTTTGCCTGCTCTTCTTTGGGCTACGGAAGCAGTGCCATGCACAACCGTTCCGCAGCTAGTCATACTGGAGTTGGATAGAGAGAGAGAGAGAGAGAGAGAGAGAGAGAGCACACAATCGCTAGTGCTTTGAGAGGCTACTAGATGCGTTCAGGGAGTGTTTCACCTTCCCTCATCGTGCTCCTCTACGGCCCTGTGTCGCCCTCCTCCATCGTGCTCCTCTATCTCGCCGTAGTTGTCTTTGCTTGCTCTTCTTTGGGCTACGGACGCAGTGCCATGCACAACCGTTCCGCAGCTAGTCATACTGGAGTTGGATAGAGAGAGAGAGAGAGAGAGAGCACACAATCGCTAGTGCTTTGAGAGGCTACTAGATGCGTTCAGGGAGTGTTTCACCTTCCCTCATCGTGCTCCTCTATGGCCCTGTGTCGCCCTCCTCCATCGTGCTCCTCTATCTCCCCGTAGTTGTCTTTGCCTGCTCTTCTTTGGGCTACGGACGCAGTGCCATGCACAACTGTTCCGCAGCTAGTCATACTGGAGTTGGATATATATATATATATATATATAGATATAGAGAGAGAGAGAGAGAGAGAGAGAGAGAGAGAGAGCCGGCACACAATCCTTGTATCCTGCCTGCCCCGCCCCCCCCCCCCCCCCCCCCCCCCCCCCCCCCCCCAAAAAAAAAAAAAAGCCCTTCCATACCAGCATCCACCGTACTTGTCGTGACTCTGAGAGAGAGAGAGAGAGAGAGAGAGAGCGCCTTCGCGCTGCCTGTGTCACACACAAAAAGAGAGAGAGAGAGAGAGAGAGAGAGAGCGCCTTCGCGCTGCCTGTGTCACACACAAAAAGAAAGAAAGAGAGAGAGAGAGAGAGAGAGAGAGAGAGAGAGACAGAGCGCTCAGCTTCGCCCTTCCCTCCCTTGCTTGCACTCGGCGCTCACACGACACAGAACGAACACACAGCAATGTAGTCCCTACACTCCGTGTCCACAGAGAGAGAGAGAGAGAGAGAGAGCAGTAGCTGCATGAATGATGGCTCTGCAGACCCCACAAAAGGCACCCATAGCAGACACGAGAGAGAGAGAGAGAGAGAGAGAGAGAGAGAGAGAGTCCCTATCGCCTTGCGCCTAACTGCTTCGTGCTCAACCACTGCCACTGCTCAAGCGCATGTTTATGAAGAAGAGAAGTCAGTGAGCGGGAGCGAGGACGTTCTGGATGAGATGTGAGGCGATAGGGACTCTATAGAGAGCCACTTAAGCGAGGCGATCGATTTTGGCATTGTATTGCACAGTTTTGAGCGTGGAAGGGCGCATTCAAGAGATGAGCGCAAGGGCTAACATAAGTAGAAGCAGCATCGCAAACGACTATGTACGCTGGTTGTACGACAGTGAACAAAATTTTGTGTGTAACAAAATTCGCCACGATTAGGAAGACAGCGAAGGGTGTATGCGGAACCACAGAGCCAACGAGGCTCGAGTGCATGATCGTATGGCTGAGAGGAAATCGCCATCAACGCTAACTAGTTCGCCGCAGGAGCTGCTATGTCCCAAAGTTGGAGCCTAATGGTTTTATTTTAGGGGGGCGATGGGTCCCAAGATAGAACCCGGTTTTTTATTGGGTGTTTTACCCTAGGGGGAGCGAGAGGGTTCTAGAAAGAGAGAGCTTCGTCGCGCTGTGTGGTAGAGAGAGAGAGAGAGAGAGAGAGAGAGACCCCTTCGTGAGCGCATCTCCAAGATCGACCAGACATACCTCAAACCATACTCAAACACGATCATGTCGCTTCATCATTTTCTTGATAACATTCAATGCCCACTAACGTATACGCCAATTCTAAAAAAACATATTTTAAAATAAACCCGTTTTAAAAAAACATAAATATATGATATTTTTCATTAACAAAAAGGGCACACATCACTATGGCCTTAGCCCTTTGGACAGGCCAAAAAAAAAAAGAGGAGATAGTTTGTTGTAGTTGATTGTAGCTCAATGCCTAATCGGTCCACCTTCATTAAGAGGAATCTAGATAGATCCCCTCCCTTGTTTGCTACTTTTCCAAAGCAAAACGAAAGCTAATATCCCAACTGTCCTCCCTGCGCTACCCTACAACCTATGTCCATCTCTTCGTACTCACAAGCTGCGCCCCATCCCGATGGAGACCCCATGTCCTCCATCTGATGTTGACCATCGGCACGCCCAACCTTGACACCGGCCTCTTCTTCCTAATCCTCAGCTCTCCCTCCTTCAAGTTTTCAAAACATTCCTCCCATTCTGGCCTCATTGTAGGCTTCTCCCTCGACAGTTCTGGTAGCTCGGTGCCACCTTGTGACCCCATGCCCTGCAACGGGTTGCTCTCCCTTCGCTAGTGCGAAAAGCAGCATGCCAAAAGACACGTTGATGCAGGAGCCGCCATAGACAATAGCTCCTCGTTTCAAGTGCACTGTGTTGGTCCTCTTCCATCCACTTCATCTGCTGGCACTGTGACAAATCTATCCATAAACGAGCATCAGCTCCGCTTTGTTGCGCAACCACGAGAGGCAGACACTACACGAAACCATTCTCTCTCTCTCTCTCTCTCTCTCTCTCTCTCTCTCTCTCTCTCTCTCTCTCTCTCTCATCGCCCTGATAGAGCCTGCGTTTAAAAAAATCCACCACTGTTGCTCCCGTGTTGCCCTCCTCCACCCATGCCCCCTTCTTGTCTACTGTCCTCTACACATCAGTGACCAATGTGTCCCTTTCTAATTGCCTCATGCTCCATCCCGCTCCTGCACCACACCCACATGTAACCTTACTTCATGTGCATCTACAACTTCAGGCTTCATGCCCATTTGCAACACCCTTCTCCTTGAAATTGAGGCCTTGTTTGCACATTGTTCTTCCCCATATTTTCATCTGCCGCTCCTGTTGTTCCCATGATATCAGAAAACAACAAAAAAATCTCTCCTTTGTTTCCACTAGGCGCGACAAATGTGCCCTCTTTCTCTCTCCTCCACATGTCATCTTTCCCAAAATAAAAATCTATTGAACCAAAAGAATCTGGATAGATTTTGATTAATGAAACATGCGTGCCATCCTATTTTGCATGAGAAACACCTTTGGAACAAATATTAACAAAGAAGGAGAAGATTGTCTCCCTGTAAATTCAAAGAGAGCTTATTTGCTCTATTAGTTAGAATCTTCATAGATTTCTTGCCCCATGTTCCAGCCCTTGGTAATTCCCACTAAAACCTTGAAGGCAACCAACCCCAGTATCAACCTCGTACATGCTAGAGTTCGTTGCCTTCAAGTGTGTTGCCTTATCCAGCTTGTTGACGACAAGAACACCATTTCCAACTTTTTTGGCTTTCTAAAAGAAACCCTTAGTGTTGTGTTGGGTTAGGGAGACTCCTTTCATTTCACATCGTGACATGATGGAGACTTACCTTTCATTTCACATCCTACATGTCTTTACTTTTCTTGAATTCTATTGTTTTCACTGAACCATAGAGACTTAAGTTTCATTTCACATCTTTGAATCTTTGAACCATAGAGACTTAAGTTTCATTTCACATCTTTACACGTCTTTACTTTTCTTGAAATTCTATTGTTTTAGAATGTTAAAGTGAAGCTTCACCTTACATAAAATTTAATAAATATAGTAAATTCACTCACAATTGTGAGTTTTGCTATTTAAAAAAATATATAATAAATTTTACACACAGACATGTTCTTTTTGCATTCTATTGTTTTAGAATGCTACAGTGAAGCTTCACTTTGCATAATTCTAATAAATTCTATACACACATATATATTAATTAGTTCTTTTTATTTCACCTTTCATTTCACAACTTCACATAGCTTTATATTTCTTGCATTTTATAGCTTGATTCCAGTCAGTGTTAACGTTCGAGAAAGTCTCTTTTATTAAGCGACTACTAATCGAATTTCTTCTTCACAAAGGAAAAAATCAAAAATACTAGCAAAAATTTTGAGATTTGTAAAGCTCCTATCAGCCTTGCCCTATTGTGCCTCTGGCCAACGCAGTTGCAGGTGTTTCAAGGTGGGGGAGTAATGTGAGGTCAAAGGTAGGTGAGGGCATTAATGCTTGCAAATTCCAAAAGTTTTTGAGTGGGGGTAGCGTGGATATTGTTATAAAAAAACGGAGTTCGAAGGAGCTAAAATTGAAAGGCCCAGTTAGGTGACCTCAAAATCGGAAGAATTTCAAGTTTTCCTTCATATTCTTTGGTTACGAAAAATGTATTTTCCTAGCCCTGGCCCAAGAGAAGCCTACAATAAAAACTCATGAATGGATGTGGGCAAACTTGAGAAGGGAAGAGCTCTCTTTGTTCATGTGACCTATGAAGACCAAGGGAAGGCACGGGAAATAGCTACATGCCAAGGGGGCTTAAACATTCAGCTTCAGGTGTTTATAGCTTACCCTGAAGAGACCCATTTGGAAGATGCTCTAGCACCCAAGCATGGAATTTCCATACATGCAGAAGCCATAGAGTCGAACAAGATTACGGTAGCGTGTCAATCCCTAGTTCAGCCAACTCCGTCAAGAAGCTTGGGTTATGATTGATTGAAAGCACCTTCACTGCCGCATCCACTTGCTGGATTGTAGGGGTCATGCTTATAATCACATTAGTTGTAGACTTTTCTCACACCTCCTATGCAAATAAGTCTCGATTCACTGAAATTGTTTGTTGCTACTTCGAGCTCTTTTATGGTGAACCGTCTCAAATGTGTGCTATACTTTGGAACTACATCTGGCAAGCCCCTTGGTGAGGCTACGACAACCCTTTTCATCCTTCGGCAGCAAAGAAGAATACAAACAGAAAACATGCAATTGCAGACACACACACACAAACAGAGAGAGAGAGAGAGAGAGAGAGAGAGAGAGAGAGAGAGAGAGAAGAGAGAGAGAGAGAGAGAGAGAGAGAGAGAGAGAGACCATCGCCAACCATCTTCAGAAAATTGCTTCACTCTTTACAATGAATTGGGGCAATTGCTCTTCAACCCCAGAGGATGAAGCCCACAGTCGAGGAGTTTGAGGAATTGAAGCAACCCAAACTATGCAGCTAAGGGGTGAAAGGCGAAGATCCAAAACTACAGATTATATATTGAAAATGAAACACATGTGGTTGATGGTGAGAAGCTGGTGCAGCAGATTGACAGTTCGAGGAGGTCGAAGGGGAGCATATCGAGAAGTTGCAAGGACAATATTGGGCGACGGTGAGCATGAGGAGTAAAGGCCTTAATGTATGCAATGAAGGGCACCCTCTTCACTCTATAATTTAACCGCAGGTGCAATTGCTCCTCAACCGGCCATCTGCGAAGAAGTAGAATAAAGAAGCCGACAGTGCAGGAGCTTGAGGAGCTGTAGCAGCCCAAACTATGGAGCCGAGGGGTGAAAGTTGAAGGCATTGAGAATGAAGCTCATATGGTTGATGGCGAGAAGGTGGTGCAGGAATCGCTAGTTGCAGGAGAAGGTGGTGCAGGAGATCAATAGTTGCATGCGCAGTAGAGGTGGGAAGTACTACAGTGCAGGGCCGCCAATGCAAACGGGATCCTCGGCACCAGAAATCATGCACAACACTGCACACCACTTCTATAGCCTATAGTATCAATGTGTCTACACATGGCGACGTGGCACTAGAGCAAGTTGTGCCAATTTGCTTAGCTGCTAATTCCTCTCAGTTGATGTAGGTTGCGCCCCCCCACTCGATCGAGGGGCAATGGCTAGGAACACACACAATAGCGACAATGTTCGATGGAAAGGAACAATTGAGATCTCTCTCTCTCTCTCTCTCTCTCTCTCTCTCTCACACACACACACACACACACACACACACACACACACACACACAACTCTCAGAAGCCACTGACGATTCACCTCCCCCAGGCTTTGATCTCTCTCGTATGCTCTCGACTCTTAACTCCACACATGCTCTCCTCTTTGCTCCTTTCTCGACTCTTCAGTCTCCGTCGACCCCCTGTGCAGCACATGTTCGTCTCCCAAATGTAGGGCGAGCTCGCATGTAGGATGGTCAAAGGTCTTTTTTTTTGGCACCAATTAGCAAGTCTAGCAAGCCTGAAAAGGACTCTAAGGATCAAATGGTTCATGAGTATATATCCTCTCTATGATTAAGCGATGATGTGAATATTGCTTGTATTTGTAATGAGTAACTTGTGCCTCCACCAACCAATAAAAAAATTGTGGATTTTTAAAGTAACCTTCTATTTTTCATTAGCAAAAAAGGAAAGCATCATTAAGGCCTCACCTCTTTGGGTAGGCCAAAAAAGAGAGGTGTGATAGTGAAGAGATAGGGTAATGGCTTTTTTTACTTAGTTAGCATAGGAGCCATTTTCAAATCCATGGCCTCTCATTAACCCACGTGGCACAACTTTTGAAACGGTGGGATTCGTTAAATACAACAGCAAGTCATCGGCTTTTTTATCTGGCAACAACAAGTCGTCACAAGTCTTGCTTTTTGATTCCAGCAGGTCATCGCAATTCCTCAACTCCTCACCTCGACGCAACACATCCAGTAGCTCGTCCTCGCAGGTCCAGTAGGTCATCGCAATCAGCAACTCCTCAGTGTCATCGTCAGGGTCGGCTCTCTCTCTCTCTCTCTCTCTCTCTCTCTCTCTCTCTCTCGTATGTATTTTTGAGTTGTTGTCTCTCGCTAGCCCGAAGTCCACCAGCTTAGCTGTCTCCAACCTCCCTCTCCTCTGCAGCAGAATGTTATCTGGCTACATATCCAGATGCAACACTCCGTTCTCCTCGTGGCAGAACCTTAGAGCGGTGACCATGGCCTTCACCACCAGCGCCCCCTCATGGCACGTCATGTAGAGCCCCTACCTCCTCCTCCCATTCATCACGTCAAGTGGCGTTCCACCTTCGCACAAATCCATCGCTACGCAGGGCCAACTCACATCGCCATCTGTCAGATGCACCCTACGCAGCCTCACTATCGGCATTACTGCTGCGACCGGGTGAGTGGATAGCCGCCGCATGATGCGGATCTCTATGTCCCCAGCCAGCCGAAGCTGGTGCTTGCGGTGCGTTTCATGAGCAGAAAGCTCTTTGACCAAGATCTTGCAGGCCATGATATGCTCTGCCCCACAAGGTCGCAGCTCTAACTCGCCGCCCGCTGTTGTTACTTTGATGGTTCCTCTGACTTTAAATACTTGCCCATAGCCTCCCTCGCCAAGAGATCCTATTATCTCCAAATTGGATATGGTGACCATGGACAACCTCGTACTGCTGCATGTTGTCTCCAAGGGCGGCCATTCCTGTGCTTCTTTGGTTACAACCAAGGGAGTCCTGATCTGCATGGCCGCCAGCTCGTACTGTTGCTGAGCATTATAACCCATCATGATCTCTCTCTCGGATTTAGGTTTAGGCGCAGCAATAAGATCGTCGCGATGAATACCAGCTACTTTAGCTGGTGGAGGCCAAGCACCAACAGGCAAAAGAAAGCTCTCCCGGAATAACTCGGCCCTCGTGCAGCCTCCGATCAACCTCTCGTTGCTCTCAGGAGCAATTCGATCTTCTCCACAAGGTACCACATGTAGTGAAACAATGGATGAGCTGATCAGCTAATGCCGACACCGTGTTGAGGCCATTGTAGAGCATCTGGGTGAGAAGCTGTCGGCCAGAACGGAGGTCTTTCTTGGTGGCGCATGTGTGTACAAGGGGGTAGATGGTCTCCCTTAGCGCACTCATGTCGGGCCCTCACAGCCCCTGTTCTTGTGAAGCAAAGCCGAAAACCATGGAAACGGAAGCCCAGATAGAGTATAGCCTTTGTAGGCTGATGCACGCAGAGAAAGTGAGTGCAAATGGGTTCATTGTCGTCACAGAAGCCTGGAAGATGAGAATCCATTGTCAGCGTTCTCGGCTCTCAGAGCAGTTGCGCTGCTTCGTTGAAGGTTGCCTGAAGCAGAGAAAGAAACATCTTTGTAGGAGTCGATAGAGGCGGGGACTTGCTTGAGCTTGGGTGCGGGGGGTTTCCCCTGTTCGACCTCATGGACCCCGATCTGGTGATGGAAAGCAATACAAAGAAGTTGGTCCGTGTTCGTTGTTATTTAATTAAGTGCAATTTATGCTAGTAATTACAGGTGGAATTTTCTCCTTCCAGAGAAAGTAAAAATGATGATTGAGGTTGTTGGAGAAGAATGTCGTGCTTGGCAATGTGTTGGTATACATGTATACTAATTGTGGTGTACTTTGGAAAGCACAACAAGTTGTGGAAATCGCATCCCTGGCCTCTCAGTAACCCACGTGGCACACTCAGGAGCAATTCGATCTTCTCCACAAGCAGTTCGTAGGTTACACAGCTTGTTGGCCAGTATGTATGTTAACTGTTGTGCACTTGTCAGGGCACAACAAGTTGTTGATGAGCTTCCAGTCCGGGATGTCGTCGGTCGGACTGCACTTATTGCAGGATATGCCCGACATGGACAGGGTCACGAAGCTCTGGGCTGTTTTCATCGCTTGCGAAGCGAGGGCCTCTCTCCGAATGCGGTCACCTATGCTTATGCCTTGAAGGCATGCGGTATTATTCAAGACGTTGATCTGGGTAAAAAAATTCATGACGAGATTGCTAGTCAAAGGTTGTTGGAGAAGAATGTCGTGCTTGGCAATGCGTTGGTATACATGTACGCTAATTGTGGTGTATTTTGGAAAGCACAACATGTTCTGGACGAGCTTCCCAACCGAGATGTCATCTCTTGGACTGCATTAACACTAGAATGGTAACCTAACAAGACATAAAAGTGTCCTTGCAGGGTTTTGGGAAAAATTTCCAAAACCATCTCATCCCTTGGTCACTACAAGCCTCCAAAGTTGATGGACCAGTGCATTTTTCCCAAAACATCAATTTCTTACGGTTGATTGCATATAAATAAGAGTGGAGATTTTTGTAGGACACTAGATAAAATGCCCCGTTAACTTCAATGGGTTGGTGACCAAAACATATGGTTGCTTTTACCTCACTAATTTTTTTTTGGGCAAAAAAAATAGGTACAAACAAGTTGCATTTTTGCCATTCTGTGGACCTATCATCAAAGTTTCTATAGTCACGCTCAATACAGATACTATATACATGTTTTCTTAGTTCCCTTTGGGCCTCTGGATTCAAAAGGAGCCATGGAGCATGTCAAAAGGATAATGGATCTCTTACAATTGGAACCTTGGGGGCAATGATAAAGTGCTAAATACAGCAATTATGAAAAAACTGGGTTTAGCATTATGACCTCTAGAAACCCATAGAAACTACTCAATATCTAGCCAAGTTTGTAGTCTATGATTAGAGACAGCCACTACCTACAAAATACACACAATTGGCCTAAGAAACTAGCAATATTGAGAAAGTTATACTTGCTACTCTAAAATGTATCGTATTCTTCAGCAATAAAAAAACTCAACCATCATCATATACTATGCTATATAGCATATTAGGTCCCCCAAAACTCAAGGAAGATTAGCTTTAGGTTATACATTACACTTACACAATCAAAATTGAATTTGGATATCGAGAAAGCCACCAAAAAAATCATAAAAGTGCTAATTTTGGCCAAAAAACAGGATTATGCAATTCTTGTAAATTGGTCATAACTTTCAATTTTAACACTTAGCTCTCCCTACAAGCATCAAAACATGTTGAGAACTATGAAGGCCTAACCTCTAGCCATCTAAACCTCACAAACATGAAGTTTCGAGTGGTATAGTTGACAAAAATTGAAAAAAAGCCAAAACCAGGACCCGTTTTTTTACACAGTTTAGGTTCAAAAATGTTGTGCAAGAGTAAGGTTAACGGTGAGATCGATACTCAAAAAAAAATGCTAAGTTTTTTTCATATCATAAGGCAACTTTGTGGATATATAGCACCTAGAAATTCATTTTCATACTCTTCAAATAATTCAAGCAAAATGGTCACTTAACAGGACACAAAAGTGTCCAAGGACATAAAAGTGTCGTGTTACCATTCTAGTGTTAATTGCAGTATATGCCCAACAAGGCCAGGGCCAGGAAGCTTCGAATTGTTTCCATTGTATGCGAAGTGAGGGTTTCTCTCTAGATGCAGTCACCTATGCTTGCATTTTGAAGGCATGTGGCATTATGTGAGACATTGTATGGACAAACACATTCACGATGAGATTGTCAATCAGGGGCTGTTGTAAAGAACTGTCATGCTTGGCAATGATTTGGTTGACATGTATGCCAAGTGTGGTGTACTTTTGAAAGGTCAACAAGTTCTTGACGAGCTTCCTGATCGAGATGCGATCTCTTGGAATGCATTGATTGCAGGTTATGCCCAACAGGGGCAGGGCCAAGAAGCATTGGGATGTTTCCAGCGGATGCAAAGCGAGGACTTCTCTCCAGATGCAGTCACCTATGCTTGCATTTTGAAGGCACGTGGCACTTTGAAAGACGTCAACACAGGAAAACAAATTCATGATGAGCTTGATAGTTGGGGACTGTTCAACAAAAATGTCGTGCTTGGTAATGCTTTGGTTGACATGTATGCCAAGTGTAGTGTACTTTCCGAAGCACAACAAGTTCTTGACGAGCTTTATGTCCGGGATGCAGTCTCTTGGAATGCATTGATTGCAGGATATGCCCAACAAGATCAGGGCGAGGAAGTGCTTGGCTGTTTTCATCAGATGCAAAGTGCCTTTCACAGTTGAGCACCATCGTTCTTACTTCCACCAGATTTGGACGTATGAAGCGACGAGTGAATTTTGATAGGCTTTGAATTGACACAAGCTGAAATATAAAAATTCCCGCTTCTTCCTAAAGTTCCTCCACCCAAATAGTCACAAGCTTATCTCCTTCATCCTCCATTGTCGTCTCTTGCAGCGGGTTAAGAGCAGGAGATGCCCAGCATCATTCATGCAAGGTGCATCGACGACAGACATTCAATCGCGCGGTGAGTAAGCATTATCATTCTGTGATTTTTGACATTTTTGACACTACGAACGCAGTTAATGAACACGCTGAGAATTGCACGTTGCCGTGGGAATGGCACATTCCCTTGTATTATAAAAATTGGGGAGGACTGTGCAAACTCCCCCGTGCAAGGAAACTTGCATGTTTTTTTTTTTTTTTGAAACATAAAAATTGGAACAACAAACAATTAATAACGTTGACATCTTGTATGATTACGAACATTGAGCTTGACAAACCTCTAACCCTCCTCGTGGTTTTCTGCAAGGTACCCCTCTGAAGCACTACGATCGATATCTCATTCTTTCAAGGTACACCTTTGAACCACGGCAATCGGTGGCCTCTCTCTCTCTCTCTCTCTCTCTCTCTCTCTCTCTCTCATCCTTTCATAAATTTTTTTACTTGAGAAATTTTTAAATGGCATATATAGTTTTCAATATTTTGCTCGAGAAAGATTTAGAAGAGTTACGACAACAAGGAGAGGATGCCTCACTGGCATCTGGAGGGGGGCGTATGCATGTAACTATGGATCGCTATGAGGTGCCTTGTGATTACCAAATATCGACAGCTGCCTTTTGGTTTGAAAGAGCTTGCTAAGATTTCAATATGGGTCTTAATGCATCCGTGCAAACACCTTAAGAGCCAAGATAGGATCAATAGGAATAGGATCAATAGGAATTGTCGTTGTTGATTGTTTCACTTTGATTTGGGTCTGCAATGCACTCTTGAAGAGTTAGTTTTGTTGGGACATTGTGAAATAGAATGACTGGAATGCCGTAAAAAGAGGCTGGGATGCACACGTTCTGGGAGAAGCTCCTCACAAGTTCAAGAGTGGTATAGAAGCTCTTATGCAATTGAAGGCAGATAATCCAAAATTCAATGACCAATACTGTCCTCCAAAATTGCAAATTTGATGGTTTGTAGTATTTGGTAGACTTTTTATTGAGCATCATGAACATATTCATATTTGTGATGAATAAGATTGGAAAGAATTCACCTTCGAATTTTGAAACTACTTCTCACATTTTCAGCCATGACCTATACCTACATACATTCTGCTCCAGCCATAGCGTGGGCTCTCCACTGTGTCTCGTCACATAATCCTTGAGCATTGAGAGTCACTTATCCATATAGTTCATCACATGTATCTTTTGGTCCCATACATCATATTTACCACCCAAAACGATAATAAAAAATTATGTGTACCTTTGGTCTTACAGGTCATATTTGTCCATCCAGGACGATAATAAAAAATATACCTCTCTCTCTCTCTCTCTCTCTCTCTCTCTCTCCCCCCCCTGCCCCCCAAGTTTTTGTCTTCTAGAGGTTCTTGTTTTCTCTTACCCTCGGACTCTGCGACTAACGAAGCACTCTAGTTTTTAAAAAATCGTACACATACACTCAAAGGAAACTCATAAAGGAAAAAGTAAATAGAGCCATCGCGTTGAGCCCTCACGATGGAGCCTTGCTCCTCTGTGCTCTGTCCGTCGACAACCGCAGCATCTCCACGTCGGTGTTGGGGGGCCCTTTTGGTGGAATGTCTAGGGGTTGCGGATCGGTGCGCATTGGGCCTTGGGCACGCTGCGGGCGCAGGTGCCGGTTCTGTGTGTGGGGTAGGGGAGCTTCGGGGATGGGACTTCCGACTGCCTCGCCACTCTTTGGTGCTGAGTAGAGCTCAGCACGGTGAATTTTTGCAAGTCGGACTTGACAGCCGTCACCTCTCTTGCGGAGGAAACACGCGCGCCGAGCCTTTCTTTGTTCTAGTTTCGTGCAGCTCGGATGTGTCTCTTGGCGTCGGATGCGGATGGTCGTTCTAGTTGCAATTGATTCACTAGGGCTCGGACAGTGGTTGGGTGGATCTGTGGCGCATGGTTCATGGAGGCTCATTGCATGTGGGCATGGGTATTGCATGTGTCATATTGCATGTTGACACATGCGGCTCTGGTGGTGCTTTCTTATCGGCCTCGGATGTTTTTTCGCTCGTCTCCACTTGGGTCTTTTGGCATGGAGGGCGTCTTGTGGCAAAGGCTCCTCCCATGGTGGAATTGGAAGTCTTTCTTTGATGGAGTGGGCTCCCCTACTAGCCTGTGTATATGGGGATGGTGGTTCCACTTGTCCTCTTTGTTGGCTATTTGTACTACGCTATCGAGGTGATGGAAGTATCAACTCCGCCCTTATGCGACGGTTGGTTGGTTTGTATGTACATGTTGTTTCTTTTTGGCTTTGTACTAAGGTCGGGTCCCTGTTTGGTGGTGTGTGCTCTTTGTATTACTTTTGAATCCATGGCTCGGTGTGAGCATGTTCCTGTTGTAGTGTGTTTTTTTTGGGTGATCAATCCAATCTACTCTCTGTTGAGTGAGTTTTGGCCAAAAAAAAAACAAAAGAAGAAAAGGAAAAGGTAAAGTTCTGAGAAGCTAAGAAGGCTAGGGAAAGGAAGAGGGTTAAAGACTGTATGCAAGGAAGGCCCTTCCTATAGATAGAGAACCATGTCTTAGAATTTTCGTTTCTTGCTCTTTCACCCTTCACTTCGGCATTCTAGATGTTTTGCAAGGTTTTTTACTTTTCCAAAATGGTGGGAGCCTAATCCTTTCAACTCAAATCAAAAGTGGCTAGCATCAAACTTGGTAAGAGAAATCAAGAGTCCCCTCGAATTGTAGTGTTGTATAGATTTACATTATGTGTTGAGGTTCATGACGATGTCTGCACATTACTAAATCTATCAATATAATAAAAAGATCTCTAGAAAATAAAAGAAGTCCGTGATCATCCTATGTAATGTGCACGTTACGGTTGTTAGTTAAAAAAGCATGGCCTCTTCTCTCTCCAAATTGAAGAAGTTTCAAATATGTTTTCTTAACGCTTGGACTATGATATGATCTTTCTCCTATGCATCGATAAGTTTCTCCATCTCCTTAATGATAGGAGGACCATAATGGCAAAAGAGGTCCTATATGGCCCGAACCATTGGATGCAACTATATGCACCATATGGAAACCATTGACAAAGCTTGCATCCCCCCCCCCCCCCCCCCCCCCCGCCCCCCCCCTTCCCAAACCCCCAAAAACTCTCTTGCCATGTGCAAACACCTTACATACTACTGGTTGAGTTGGTATCACTTCTCATTGAGGTTATGGCCTTGTGGAGTACATGATAAAGCTACATCAAAGCTCGTTACATGGACTTTCTAAAATTCCATGGAAGGGAAGTAACAAACTCCAAAAGACTCTTAGAAGGCAAATTTTGAGCTCATGATGGGTGCAAGATGTGCGTGCACGGTTTGGAATATAGGATGCAACACACTTTTTTCATTATGCACCACATGAACCTATAGTGATTGAGGCTTTCCGACAATGCTGGATGGGGAAGACTGGAGCCTCGCAATTTTTGCATTATATCACACCCCAGTTATACCATGCCCTAATTACAAATGCATCCTCTTCTTTGAGAAAGAAAACCATGTGTAATTTACACACTTGAGCCTATTCCCTCATCCAAATCCACAACATAGCTGCAATCTGGATTCGCTTCCACTTCCTATGATGTGAGACATGGCATTGGGGCTTTAGGGAAGATTCCCTTCATGTATGCACACTATGCACCTCGCAAGTTCAAGAGTCTAAGCAGCATAGCCTACTTGAGTGCTCATTTAATTATCACATTCAAGCTTGCTTTCCTCACATTGTGAGCTTGCATCACTACCTACATACCTTCCTCTCTCAGCCGCTCAATAAACTCTTAGTTACCACCCTCATATCCATAGTCTTTAGGCATCAAGAGTTATTGATCAGCTGAACATACAATGTCAAACATGCTTCATTTGGTCCCATAGGTCATATTTGACCTTCTACTATGATAATATTTTGTGTGTGTGTGTGTGAATTACAAAAAAAAATGTGTGTGTATGAGAGAGAGTGATAAAGTCAAGCTCTTACCAAAGTTGACACATGGAACTCTCTATGAGTGTTTTGGTAGTATCAAGAGGCTAGATCTTTGAGGTCTCTTATAATAGTTCTTGAGTTTAAGACTCATCGGGTAAACTTTTAGTGTCTCTTGAGATTGTTTCATTGAAGTTAGTAGTTATGCTAATCGGCGTTTGTGTGTGTGTGTGTGTGCGCGCGCGCCAAGACTTGTAGTTAGATATTTGTGTGATTGTAATGAACAATTCTCTCTCTCTCTCTCTCTCTCTCTCTCTCTACAAGCCTGTAAATTCAAGCTCATCGCATAGATCTTGAGGTCTCTTGGGATAGTTTTCTACAACGTTAAAACTCTCCTCTTCTTCTTCTTCTTCTTCTTCTTCTGACTTAGTGGAGTATTTCCTAACCATCAAACTTCAAGAGTCACACCGAATGGTAGACTTACTCAATAAAGAAAAAGCCTTAATCATCTAGTACTCTTCATATATGCTTTGGATATTGTGAGCTACTGAATGCAAGTATGGACTTGTAGCAATGCAAATGCAAAGGGGTCATCTCATCAAAAGCTAAGCCCTATAGTCTTATGCATGCATGGTAAAGTTTGACAAACGTGGAGCTTGTTTTGTTTGGTTTCCTTCTTCAATTGGCTCGCTTAACTTTAGTTTTCATACAATGCATAACATCCTTAACTTCTTTTTCAATCACGGAGTGTTGTTGTAGGAGCACGTGGTCATCCCTATCTTTCTCTCATCAATAATGTAGGCCCCGTGGGCTTCAAACTCCTCTTTTGCCAGCAATGGCTTCCTCGGTGCTCCTGCCAATCTTGTCGAGGTAAGCTCGCTCTACCTACACAGGAAAATGCTCTTTAACCCCACCCTTTCACACTACCTGGTTCTGCGAATCCAGCCAAATAAACCCTTTGTCATTAATGCTCCTACCAGAAATCAAGTTGTCCTGACATGGAGCTTCTCCACCGGCAGCAACCCCCAGCATCCTATGGCCATTCAATATCCGCTCTCGCCATGCCCTTTGGCGCCTTGATCTTGAGGCTCTGTTACGGGGTGGACAACACACGGGTGCCAAATATGTGGATTCCTCTCCTTTGCAGTCTCTCTCTCAAAGTACACACACACACACACACATGCATGTTGCCCCATACTGTCAAGCGCCAACCTTATTAGCAATGTTCAGGAATGGCTGGAGATTCTTGTGAGGCCCGCACGATTGCAGGCAACCCACAATGGCAACGTGTCGAAGTGCTGGCTGGCAGCAGCATGCGTGCAGGGAAGATGCAAGTTGTTGAGGAGATTTTGCCATTGCACGATCGAGAGGGAGAGCTAGGACCAATCAACACAAGGATAGCTTGAGCTTGCGTATTTTTTTCAAGCTCCATAAAGAAATAGAATAGATGTGCAAGAAAATCTTTTATTTTCAGAACTCACAATAGTGAGTGTGTGTATATATATTATGAAATCAAAATGTAAACTATGCTCTATCCTAGCCATGGCATCAACTAGCAGCCAAGCCACAAAGGGTTTGGAGAGATTTTTGGTAACTCCCTTTCCTCTATCTCTCTCTCTATCTTTCCCTCTCTCCCTTTAGTTCTTTCCCTCTATCTAATGATATAATATGTATGCAGGGTTGTCCACATCGGGACACAATGCATGTTTGCGGCCCATCGTTAGTGACAGAGAGGCCCAATTCTTTAGTCAAGGTAATTTATCCACACAACCATCGTTTCTTACCCCAAGGGCATAACAAGCATAAGGCTCCAACAAATGGGAAGACCCCTCTAAAGCTCAGGATGGCAAATTGGGCAACCATTTGGGAAGAACACCACAACACAATCCGGCTCCGTGTCCTCCACCAAAAGGTATGTCAAGGTATTCCATATTTCTAAGGCTTCCATATTGGAAGGACTTAAAAATACAAAACCTCTTGGATCCGATGCACACATTCAAGAATGTAGCTCAAACACTATGGGACCACATTATTGACAAGAAGGACTCTTTGGGTGCGAGGGAGGATTTGAGGCTTTTAAAACGTCTCCCCGCCTATGCTACTCCACGTCATGCCCCAAATGGAAAGATTGTGCTTCCTAAAGCACCATGGATGCTAGCCAAAGAAAAATTAGACAAGGTGAAGGGTATCATTGCCTCTATTCGCACACCAAACAGATACATCGGTTGGCAAAGGGTGCCACCTTGAAACCATACGACAACAACATCAAAGGGAACCTAGATTGGCGTGGGGTTACCACCAAGGAGAGAGCTCTGTCACAGCACACCCCTTGACTGCCAAGTCGAAACAGGAGAAATATCCCATCGAAACGAGACGCAATGAATATCGCTTATTTCTTGCCTTTCTTTTTTATAACCTCACAGTATGGGTCATACAACTTGATACCTTAACAATATGGCCAATTAGGTCCAATTTTTGGTCCTGCAAGCCACCTTCCTTAGTGTCAGGCTATGGCTTATCCTGCAACTCAGTTGTAGGGCACTTGTTTCTTGACTACTCTCGCCAAGGTTCATGGTCTCTTTGTTAATTGACTATGGCTTGTCTTGTATCTCATCAGCAGAGCACTCTGTCCCTTCGCTTAACTCATCACGGTTAATCTCACCGTCATCGGCCTCCTCTGAAGGCTTGTTGACAATCTCCCTGGACACCTGTCTCTAGGTCGTCTTGATCATCGGATTGCTAGCAACTGGCAATCCCTAGCATAATGTCCAATTCTCCCTCGACACTTGTAACAGGCATTGGGAAACGAAGCAACAGCCAGCTCTTGACAATAGGCACCAAAGTCTCACATATTGAGATCCAAGTATTTGGGAATGGGCTTATTCATATCCCATAGTACATAAACTTTACATCCAAGCCCGAACTAACATGCTGAAGCTTTGGGATAAACAACACCCGCCCCAAAGATTGACAATAGTGTCTACATGGCTTCGTAGCCAGAGAGGAAGGCTCCTAACTGTGATACACACCGGGCAAAAGTTCATGCTCTTCATTCGGACAAAACTCAGTTGTCCATGGCATTGTGTACACAAAGTTTGAAGCCCCCCAATTACCTCCTTTGATAACCAAATCCTAGACCATATGCATGGAGAGTTACTCAACTACATAAAACCCTTTGCCCTTGGGCAGACATTCGCAGGCCCATAAAGTAGAGGACCATTGAGAGAGCACAGCAAGCGTCAAGGCCCTGCAATGCTAGCTCATGATTAAAGACAGCCAGCAAGCCTGCAGCACATATCCATCATCAACCTTATCTTGGTTGAACATGTTCACCCGTGCAGAATCTCCGATGTCAGGGTTGGCACGCCAAAGGATGATGGCTTCAAAACCTTCCACCAGGCCCAGAGGCACCAACCAAGGCTTTATTCGCTCTTTTCCTACCCTCTGGTGCAAACACAAAGTCCATGCCAATAGGCTTGCTCCTGCCATCCGGATTTGGCCCCTCCCTCAAGGAGCCACCTTCACTATCGATATTCATTCTCTACAAAACACCTCCGTCAAATGCGGTGGCATGATAGTACGTAAGTTCAGATGTGCTATTATCCCAATAGCACCAGTGTGACCCAGACCCAAGCCGAACCGCTTTGAGGATCAATCACGATCCATGAGCAGTGAGCAGGAGACCTTTGCACAAAAGCTAAGCTATCACTCCACCCTTGGAGGCCTAAAGATGCAAGGCAACTTTAAAGTCCAAGCAGCAAGCCAAGATGGAGCGTGATCGTCCAAATGCAAGGCACCAAGGATAACAATCCGTGGAAGGGTCGTGGACTGCTATACATACCCAGAGTCGAAAAGCTTAAACGTAGATAAGACGTAGTTTCGTGTCTCCTGCCAATGGAAGAACTTCGTTGCAAGCACGGGAGCACTGACAGGAATGTTGCTTGCACGCATTAACCCCTCACTCTCACACACTTACCCATTCTGTGCCGGATGCCAAGCTATTGGAGTCAGCGATGCAAGACACTGATACCCCTATGCCCTCATGAACCCTCATTTTCATGAACCTTTACCCCGTCGCTCTCCTAACATCTTATATATGTGCAAGAAAAGCTTATACTCTTCTTGGGATCCTTTAATAAGTAAAAACATGAGGGTGTTCCTTCAACAGAAGCAGAATGATAAGTGTTAATGTCAATAATTATGCGTCAACTTCGCTTACAAAAAGGGCAATAATATGAAAAATATTGGCTTCACTAGGCAAAGAACATAGGTCGATTTCTATTGAAGATATATGGACTCTTCCATTCACATACATATTTGCCAAAGTCAGCCCAAGAAACCTGGAAGCAAAAGTAACCGAAAAACATTAAAAGCCTGCTTGGTAGACATGTGCCCTTTCCTCCTAGTACCTTCCAAATAGGGACAAATAAAACTTCTTGTGACGTACCTCTAAAAAACACTCAATTGACATTAAGCAAAAATAGGAGGGTGACTAGGTTAGTACTCCTCTGGAGGTTTTCTTCACAATCAATCCTTGAGGGGTGAGAAGTGGCCAGTTTTTGTACCACTAAACTGGTCACTTTTGCACCCACCGAGAAGAAGAAAGCTTACCATTGATGCAATTCTTGTTAGTGTTAAAACACCACATGCAAAAGAGACACAGTTCCATTAGATCAATGATAAGCATTGTAAGCATAGCATCATATCATTGCACAACCTTTCTACAAAAGCTCAGAAATCCTCCACATCAACACTCTCTATAAAGAGTGCAAAGAAATGGTAGTTTCTAGAGGACCATACACTACAACCTTTGGCACCTCATCTTTCAACTTTGCTACATTTCACGTGTTCTCAAATCCCAATTAAGACATTTCAGTGTTGCAACGTTTCCATTGAAAGAGCAAGGCTCAGAAATACACAACCAGCATTTGGGTGTAAATCCAAGGGTGGAATGAACAATTCTCAGAAGAGATTCACCAGCAAACACAGCATCATATGCATGGCCACATGCTCGTGTAAATGTGAACTACATCAAATGCTACAAACACGAACATAAGTGACACAGGGAAGTAGCAATAGCTGACGTACACAAGGTCGCATACACTATGCAATGCATCGTAGGAGAAGACAATGCCAAACTTCACAATTGCTGCTCTTAATCTCAACAATGAGAGCACTCAAAGCCCTCATGAGTAGCAAAACAAGACATCAGACGCATCAGACTCCGGATCTCCTAGACCAAAGGTGCAAGCAAACAACAGGTGAATCACAACCGCATAACCGCTCCACCTCAAGGAGTCCAGGAGAGTGACAGCCACAGACAGCCTCAAACCATCCATGGCAGCAATCAACAGGGCTATGACGCTTTTCAACTTGTAAAAACATCAGCATGGAATAGGGCAAAGACAAAGATGAGGCTGAAAATCCAAAACGCCCACACCCCCGACTTCCAAAAACCAACTTGTACACGAACTAAAACATTTTGATGCCTTCTCTTGACAATAATCAGTTTTTAAAAAAACCAATCACATACACAGACATCAAATATACTGAGATTCCATGTAGCCTGAATTGAAAAGGAACTTGTTGCATTTTCCAGAGACAAACAAACCTGCCTGAAGTACCAGGCATGACAGAGTTTTGGCGCTTGCATCTCACCAAACAGAAGAAGTCAGCCTTGAATGTTCTTCGATGCTCACCAAATAGAAAAAATAAGAAACAATTTACTAGATTCAAATCTAAGATTAAGAACATATTTGACTTCAAAAGCCCATCATCAATGTGGCACCTTTCACACCATAAATCAGAAGGAAACGCAGGCTTCTGGTGAAACAATATGTCAAAGCGTAAATCAAATCCCTCATGGTTCGGAGGGGCTAACGGTAGAACCACCCATATCCATGTCAAGTGGCAGTTAGATAGCTAGGATGACCAGTAATACGGTATCAAAGATATCGGCACAAATTTTTCTGCCAATGTCTATTCATGATGAAAAGCGGCAAACAAAACAGCTTAATATAGATGATGCTTAACTTTGCACCATTCGCAGATTGTATAAAGCTAAAACTAAATTAGATACAGTAGTGAGGTATACCTTGACTTTGACTGTTAGCAAACCTCTTTTAAAAATTGTTTCCATGATTATGTTGACATAATCAATATAAAACAAGGGGCTTTGCTCTGCAAAACCCTTCAAAATGGCAGCAAATGTACAGCGATATAACTGCAGCACACAACGACTGTTTGCCTCAACAATCACCCACAGCAACCCTTCTTTGCAACCTGAACTTGTTGGCCCTCAGTTGGAAGGACAATCTTGGTACCTGTTAACAAAGACGCCTTGCCATTGCCCTGTTCTTCATTCGCAATCAAAGACTTTTTACTGACTATCCTGTAGATCTCTGAAAGCACCATCAAGAATGCGCTTTCCACATTAGTAGCTTCCAAAGCTGATGTCTCAAGAAAAAACAAACCTTCTTTCTCAGCAAACTCCTTTGCATCCTCTGTCGTAACTGCTCTAAGGGTGCTTAGATCAGTCTTGTTACCAACGAGCATAATCACAATGTTATTGTCAGCATGACTCCTAAGCTCTTCTAGCCATCGAGCAATATGGTCAAATGTTTGCCTTTTAGTGATGTCATATACCAACATAGCTCCAACTGCACCTCTGTAGTATGCACTTGTTACTGCTCTATATCTGTTGCACAAGAACAATTAAGCATCCATGGGTGTCCAAAACATAAAATTCCATACAGCAAACACAAATGGGTTCATGAACTAGCTACATAGGCTTCAAGTTTCAACACATTCATGTCCAAAAACCATGAACTCCATGGTGGATCAACAATGAGGCTAACCATGCCTCTCTACATGCCTGATAACTCTTGTGAGTGCTATCGTAAGGGGTTGAATAAAACCATTTTATGATAAAAATGCCACCAGAAAGAAACCGACTTGCTGTGTAAGCTGGCAGACCAACCTTCTAATATAATAATTAAAAAAGGACACCAAAGCAGGAGCCTGATTTAAACCCTCCCAAAGAGGAACATATATCCAGTCCAAAACTAACATAAATGTTCAGCCTTACTTGTAGAAAGACAAACAGGTAAACTCTCTGGAGTCACCAAAAACAAGGTAGTCAAATAGTAAAGGCGTGCTTCATAACCTAAAGATTATGCATCCAAGTTCTCTCATGAAAAGCCAATACTTATATTCACATGGTTGATTCTGCATTCCAAACAACTCAAGGAGAAGGATGCCTTCGGTAGTGGTGCTCATGGAAAAGCAGATACCTACCTTCTCTTAAGTTCAACTCCTCGGCTGCTAGATCTTTAAGGTCTCTTGGGATAGCTTCCTACGACTTTAAAACTCTCTTCTTCTTCTTCTTATTCCTCTCTCTCTCTCTCTCTCTCTCTCTCTCTCTCTCTCATATAAAAGTTCTAATAAGAAGAGAGAGTATGGGCACCTCTCCTGGCCTGCCGTATCCCATATCTGAGCCTTGATCGTTTTGTGATCGACTACAATGGTCCTTGTCTGAAACTCGACACCAATGGTAGCTTTGGAATCCAAAGAGAACTCGTTTCGGGCAAAACGGTTGAGCAGCTGCGATTTCCCAACAGCAGAATCACCGATGAGCACGACCTTGAAGACGTAATCTATCTTTTGATTGTAATCGCCATAGCTGGCCATGTCACAGAAGCTCGATTGTCAGAAATAAGAACGCCCCGCGACAAAGTAGCCGATGAAGAAATGGCAGCAGACGTGAAGAAATGATCGCATGAAGGCGCCTGTGAGCTCGCAGAAAAAAAAAACTCGAAAGGGGAGAACTAGAGAAGGAAAGGGAAGCTAAGCTGGAATCGCAAAATTAGGGTTTAGCAGAGATCGACAGAAAGGGAGGACGAGCGGGCGTGAGCGCACACAAAGGAGATGGCGAATAGACTGCGACTATGTTTTGAACCGACAACAGCTCATCCTTTCCAAACAAGTCATGTAGGTAGAAAGTAACTTTATGGCTTGTAGGTTGGTTATTATTAATCTTTCAAAGCCCACATATAGTTGATTTAATCATTTTCTACTTCCTAAACTTGGTTGGTGAAGCCTATTCACTCACTGTATTGCACAGGGTCAATCGAGGGAGGGGGATCTGTGGCAACAAAGACATGTTGTGATTGTTTGATCTACACCATCACACCCAATGAACTAGGAGTGAACTAGGACTGGTGAACTATGCGTGCTAGGGGTGAACTGAAGGTGAACAAATAGGGAAACTCAAGACCATTGAACTAGGGGTGTGTGCCAACAAATTTTGGGACTTAAAACATGTTGAGTAACAAGTGATAAAATCACGAGGCCTGCCATTTGGAGATCTATACGATAAGCATGTTGTTGTAGGAACTTTTATACTCATTGGGGACAATTAGCTCAACATCAAAGACTAGCACAAAAAACATGTAAAAATTACATACTGTTAGTCTCTCAAAACATCATCTTATTGTTTTTTCTTGTGGCTTGCAAGAAGGAACAAACCAAAGGAAGCTGCAGTGAAATAGGCCTTTGTGATTCAAGGGTGAACGGCATTCATGTATAGACAAAGAGAGAAGAACCGACAACAATTATAAGTGCGAAATTGAAGGAGACTCGGGGAGGGGTTCTACCAACATGCTAGGGGTGCTACAAAGAGATATAAACTCAAAACCCCAGGCCTACACCAAGGTCAAAAGGTCGCTCGATATCCATCATCCGTGAACCTCCCATCACAACCCACCAAAAACTTAAGAAGGTCACCCAAATGTTCAACAATAACATCCTCCCATAGCCAATTGCAACCTTTCGAGAATAAGTCAACCTAGATTCATATATCCATTTTGTCGCAAGTACCAATAAAAATTTATGCCAAATCGATGGTTCATGATTAGAAATTGGAAGGGATTGGAAAAGACACCCTAAGCCCGAAGCTTGCCATTAACTTGTGTTACGCATGCCATTGCATGTTCTCCCAATGCCAACTTTTTGCTTAATCCCACATGCCTTCAATAAGTAATCAACTTTGTGGAAAAGCATCACTTTTGCGCCCAATGATAACAAACTAAAGCTTCTTTACTCTGCCAAGGTGGTGACCAGATTCTACAATTAGTACCATCCAAGTTTCAAAAGACAACATTCCAAGTAGAGAGCTTGTGACAAGTTCTTTTACTTTCAAAAAGTATGACAGTATGCCTGGAAGTAGACCAAAGCATTTTCAACAAGAATATAAATGTACATCTTGATTACAGCTGGAGAGAAGCCCAATGCTCAAGAAAAACTTTTTCCCAAAAGCTTGGAAAGCCTACATATAAGAAACTTTAGAGAAAAGAACTCAAGAAAACCTACATATGCACATGAGAGAAAGGCACATGTCAACAGATCAAGAAACAAGACAACTCAGATAGCAAGGCAACCAAGGTTCAAGACTCTGCTTAGCCTTGAACTGGTTGAAAATCAAAACAACCACTCTAAGGGAGAGGAAGAAGGAGAAAATCCACTTGAAAAATTCAAGAAAAGAGAGATAGATTGTAAAATATGCCGATTATTTTGAAAAATGTCCTCTTTCAATTACCCGAAGGGAATTTTGTATGTTTGTGGATTGATATTTTGCAAACATTGAAGGCAATTGACAGATTCTCTCTCTTAGGGAGCGCACATGCAAAGAGTCTCGATGGCTTGCCGATCAAGTCATGAACTTCACCAACTGCTGGCAGTAAGCGCACATGCTGCAACCCTAGTTGTTATCTCAATGCAAATGACAAAAGTCGGCACTCTCTGTCTTGTTGTCCTCTGTCGCAACCAATAAATCCTTTTCCCTCCAAGCAAACGGCCCTCGCCACGGATGACCGTTAAGGCAATAGGGGTGACGTTTCGATGCTGACGCTGAGATTCACGGTGGCTAGGTGCAAGGGCGTTGCGGGCCTATGGTGGGCTTAGAGCACTTTTTGGTCGGGAGAAGCCATCGCTCATACGCATGTGCACAAGCTCTCTCTCTCTCGCTCATAAGAAGGTGCATGAAGCGTGTAAGCAAGGCAAATGGGCAGTCTATCGAGGAGGCAAAGCGATCATCCAAGAATTCCGAAATCCCAAACCAGCTCTCTCCACAACCGACCCTTAGGTTTTTGTTTGTTTTCTCCTTTTTTCCTACCCTACTCTCTTTATGGACCCTCAGTCCTTAATTGATATGTATCAGCCCACACTGAGAATGAATCGTTGTAATGTCTGTGTTTTTGGTCCCATAGGTCATATATGACCTCCGTGGACGTTAATCCAATCCAATCTATCTCTCACTCTCTCTCTCAACAAAGTTGCCTACTAATGCAGACAATAATTGAACTCTTTGATTATAGAGCCCTTTGCCGAGAAGTTGACCCCAGATAACAATGCTCATGCCATGCTACTACATGAAGTTGAAGGGAAATGAGCAGAAGGCTTGTGTCATAACCTTGTTCGTTTGCCATTATAGATTTTGGCTCACATGACTGCGAGAACTCCACCTTGTCATACCCTTGTAGAACAGTTGCAGAACCTCTCTCTCTATCTCATTCTGACACAAATTAAAAGTGACAATTTTTTGAGAGTTACATAAAGATATTAAGAACACAAGTTTTAGCGCATAAGTTGTATAAATGCTTGAAACATGATGGTGATGGCTGCGGATAGCATCTCTCTCTCTCTCTCTCTCTCTCTCTCTCTCTCTCTCTCTCTCTCTCTCTCTCTCTCTCTCTCTCTCTCTCTCTCTCTCTCTCTCTCTCGTGGTGCGCACATGGTGCGGCCACGGCGGACATTCACCTCCTTTTTAATAAGCTGGCCCACCTTTTTTTGTTTTTTTTTGGAACGGGTAGCAAACGCTGCCAACGTAATGAATCAACCCTCCACGCGTTCGCGACGGCCACACATATCCAGTCGCTTCTCTTTGCGCTTCTCCTTACGCTTTTGCGGGCTGCTCCTCATGCTTGGCAAAAAATCAATCCCTGCGTACTCTGAACAGTCTGCAAGGTATGCTATTCCTGGTTGTCCTCAAACCCCCCCCCCCCACACACACAGCGCACGCACGCACAAAGGTATGCTATTATTCTTCTGCCACACACACACACACACACACACAAAGGTATGCTATTATTCTTATGTCACACACACACACACTCATACACACAATACACACACACATGCTGAAAAATATTGTTTTGGTTATTCAGCAAAAAATGTCCTTGTAGCTTTGAAATTGAGGTGTTGATAGAGAGTTTTTTTCATTTATGCGCACAAATATGTGCATATGCTGCAAAATTTGGTTCGTCAAATTAAGCTTTTTACTTGAAGCATCTCCTTCATCCAAAAATTCTTTCGATTTGTGATGCACGGATGGGAACGTAAATTCTATTGTGTGTTTATCAATGACATTGATTCGGGACTGCAAGTCATAAGTGTAACATTTAATGGCTATGCATCAAAAAAAGCATGTACTTGTCATTTTAGGGCCCCAGGGACCCTCAACATGAGGGGCCACAAGGGCGCGCAAATCAGCCATCCAAAAATTTTGGATGGCTGATTTGCGCGCCCTTGTGGCCCCTCATGTTGAGGGTCCCTGGGGCCCTAAAATGACAAGTACAAGATTTATTTTTATGCATGGTCATAATTCAAGTGGTAAGTTTCTCTTTTTTTATAAAAGTGTTGGACTTTTAAGCTGTTTTCAAGAGCTTCTAGTGTTCAATTGGCTCTGAATCTATCTGAGCTTGTCTCACATAAATTTGTTCATCTCGTCGCGCTCTTCGACTATCGTGTGATGCAAAAAAATCATATCCTACTCGGATTTTCCAAAAATCAACGTGCAAGTTGGCAATTTCTTAAAAAATGATGTAAAGCAGACATTTATTACTTTTTCCTTAATCTACGGGCTCGAACGGGCATTAAAACCATGGAATCTGAAAATACTCAGAGAACCAATGTTTTTTATTGTGTTAAGGACTGCATTTCCTACATACAAAACTTTCTCAAAATCTCACCCTAACACCTTCAAAAGTGGCTTCCAAGGAGTGCCCTCGATCAAAAATTGAAACTGAAGGAAAACAATCAAAATGAGCTCCTAGACTGTGTACAAACTTTAAAATAACCAAAATTTCCTTTTAAAAAAAGTTATTGCTAAAAATTTGAAAATAGACCACCCTTAGACTTCCCACAATGATAGAAATCAAAAGGTTCAAGGAGAGGTCTCGTGTCACAAGTGCATGGTAGGAATCTAGTCGAGGCTTATTCCGTCAAGATCTCTTATACTTTATTATGTCTTCTCATGTACAATCTTACCAAACAAAAACAAACTCACACTTTAAATGACTACAAATTTTATTTAACTTATCAAACAATCTAAAATATGGTAGACCTAGAGTGCTCTTACACATCAACAAACAAAAAAGTCCAAATTTCTTCTCATTAACTTTGATAAACATACATTTGTGAACACTTTACAAGAAGTAGTGTGGTCATAGTTCTTACATCCATTCCATGACATGGTATGCTCTTGGGGTGACCTATCACATAAAAATATCTTTGGTAGGAGTGCCCTCATGTTAGGAAAGAGTGTGTTGCTGCTGATGAAAAGTTTTTGCATCGTCCTACTAGGGATCTCTTCATGTCAGCGTAATGATTTTTGGTGTAGTGGGAGGCACATTGCCGCTGAGGAGAGCTTTGTGCCACCGTAAAAGCTTCATGTTATGCTAGTTCCTTGAGCCATTCTTGCAAACAACGCCACTCAACTAGCATAGCAAGAGGTCACCTTGTAACAAAAACATGTATGAATTCAACATTTGCAAGCTATATAATGAAGACACTTGTTAAGTATATGTTGTACAAATTTGCAAGTATTTCTATCTAGCTGGGAATAAACAATATAAAAATATACATTAGGATGAGACTACCACCCCTAATAAGCATGGATTTGAAGCACCTACCTGCAAGATGTAACAAAGAAGACTGTTTTAGAGGAAAAGTGGTGACACTTGGCCTCTCTAACCTGTAGCCTTTCACTATTTGTGCATAAAAGCAACCTTTGTGCCAAGCACTACAAAACAAGTAGAGGCAACACCTTAGACTTCACAGTTTATGATAAGAAGAACACAATCAAAAGTAAGAAGTATATTGTTACCTTGCATAAAGGGGTGTTTTATTCAAATATGTGATGGTATTGGCAAGATATTGAAGAATCGTCAACATTCATCTCACCGATGGTACGACGTTCCTGGGATGACCTCTGCTCACCCTCACGTGCGGCCTTCGATGCAAACGTTGCGAACAAGCAAATATGTATGCATACGATTTGTGATGTCCTTGAGCACCATGGTAGCTGTTGCATGAGGAAGCAAAGGATGAAAAGAGAGAGAGGGGAGGGAGAGAGAGGAACATGGGAGAAGACAAGGGGGTAGTGGGGGAGAGAGAGAGAGAGTGGAGAAGGAGGAGAGAAGGGGGCAGGGAGGGAGAGGGAGGAACATGGGAGGAGAGAAGGGGACAGTGGGAGAGAGGGAGAGAGGGGAGAAGGAGGAGAGAAGGGGCAGGGAGGGAGAGGAGAGGAGAGGGAGAAAGGAGGGAGGAGGAAGAGAGAAGAAAGGTTTTTTTTTTTTGGGAGTTTTTTTTCGAAAAATTGGACTTTTAGTGCTTGTAAGTTTAAAAAAATGTTAAAAAATACTTTTTTGATATGGATATATGTTGGGGGGGAGTTTTAAGTAAAAAATAAGTAAAAATAACTTTTTTTTTTAAAAAGTCAAATTTTGGCTCTTAGTGATCCACGTTTTTTATGATGTGGCCACACCTCTTTACTCCCTTCACTTTCAAAAAGCTAGAGAGAGAAGGTGACCTCCTAGGTCCACATCCTATATGTGTCTAAATAAAAGGCTATAAAAGCCTACTCAAAACTAGCTTCTTGAATGCCCTTGTCCCCTTAACCCTACACACCATTAGCCTTAATCCCTAAAAATTAGGATTCCTTACAAGGCCCATGCAAGGTTCATATTTCTCCTAATGGCGTCAGAAAATTTACATAGAGACGTTGCTATGTAAGTTTGGACTTGAGGATTGCAAACCTATTGCCACTCCCATGGAAACAGGTTTGAAGTTGAGTCTACATGATGCTGGCAATACTACTGATGTCACTCTTTATCAAACTGCTGTTGGCTGCCTCATTTATGTATGCAACACAAGGCCGGATATTCAGTTTGCACTCTCATAGGTCAGTAGATTTATGCATAGCCCAGGGTCTAAGCATTGGCAGGCTGTCAAGAGGATTTTCCGCTACCTTAGTGGCACTTTACATCTTGGCTTGTTTTATCCCAAGGGGGGATCATTACCGCCAGACTTACATGCTTTTTCAAACTCAGATTGGACTGGTTGTTTTGACAAGCGAGTGGCCACAACTTGTTTTAGTTTCGTGCTTGGCAGTTCATGTATATCATGGTTGAGCAAAATGCAACCTACTGTGGCCACTTCGAGTTGTGAGGCTGGGTATAGGGCAGTCTTCACAGCTACGATTGAGTGTGTATGGCTCAGACGCCTTATGGCTGATTTGGATGTTGGACAGGACACTGCCAACACTATCTACACTGACAATCAGAGCGCATTGGCAGTTGCGAGGAACCCAGTTTTTCATGCTCGCACAAAGCACATTGAGGTGCATTACCACTATGTCACGGAGAGGCTCTCAGCAGGAGAGATCAGCTTGGCTTATGTGCCAACACAGGACAACCTTGCAGATCTTTTCACAAAGGCATTGTCTCGTGAGAAGCTTGAAGCTTTTTACAAAGCTTTGGGCTTACTCCTCTTTGTGGACTAATCATGTCCTCAGGGCATGGCACTTCCCTTTACTCATGTGCCAGCTCTTGTTCACCGCATCACTCCAGGGGGGATTTGTTACCATATACATGTGGAAGTGATGTGTGTGAACACACTAGGACCGCCGGGGCATTTTTTCCCTCTTTAGGAGGTTTTTTTCCCCGAGCATTGTATATGGGCCCATCACCCTAGGGCTATCTATCTTTCCATTGCACACTAAGTAACACACTCTCTATTGTGTGCCTTGAGCTTCCTTCGTCTTCTCCAAGCTGTGTGTGTTTCTCTGCAACCCTAATTCCAACAATGAATCATGTCAAATCTTTTTGGCTTGGGTGAGAGCACCATTCGTAAATATGTGGTGATCATTTGTCGCATTTTGAGCAGTACTGACTTCTTTCATAGGGTCGGCATTAGAGTGCCGCATGGAGACCGTGTTGAGGAGATAATGGCAGGATTTGAGGCTATCTCTAGTTTGCTGCATATTGCCGGGGCACTTGATGGGACTCACATCTGGCTACAAAGAAAGCGAGCAAGAGAGTTCTATCCAGCACAATACATCAATAGGCATGTTTTTCGAGCATCCTCCTACAGGGTATTGTGGACTCCAACAAAAAATTTTGGAGTTCAGTTTGTAGGGCTGCAGGAGGGGTGCACGGCTCTTCTCACTTCAAAGAATGCGACTTGTATGGTCAGCTAAACGGAGAGAAGCACTCGATCGGCCACTATTGCACATTCAGGGAGAGACAATACAGCCTTATTTGATTGCAGACTCAGCCTACAAAGCGAGGATGTTCTTGATAAAGCCATATCGAGTGAAGATAGGGCAATTTTTACGTGAAAAGCGAGAGTTTGACATGAAGTTCTCAAAGGGGAGAGTGAAGGTGGAAAATGCCTTTGGTCTCTTGAAGAATAGGTGGCAAATTTTACGAGATCTCAACGTCGATCTTCTTTTGGTGTGCTGGTGATAGAAGCATGTTGTTTCCTACACAACTTTGTGCAGATCCAAGGCGAGATGGAGCCTCAAGATCAGTGAGATCCGTATCCCAACTCCCAAGAGCCGCTTCCCAATGATGGCGGTAATCCAGCTCACCACGAAGGTGGCCTTGTGGATAAGGGCATCCTTATTCCGTCATAGCAGCTAATTGAGGGTTCAAAACACAGTAGGTCTAGGTGTAGCATGTTGTGGATTCAGTAATCACTCTTATTTTTGAAATTGATTCTTTCTTTTGTTTCAACTAATGTCCGAATTATGTAATGTTTAATTTCATTAAGTTTTCTTTTGCAGGGATTGATGATGATTCAGAGTCCGAGGATTGAGTCATGTCCTCAGGGTTGCAGTCTTTTTCATGTATCTTGCTTTATGGCTACAGTGTTTTCATTATGATTCTTTAGCATTTTCGTTTATGGCTACCAATGAGCAACAATGACGAAGCATTTGTATTGTTGTCAATGATCCTTTTTTGATGTACTTAGAACAACTTTATTGATGGTTGTCAATCACTAGTTTATATGGTTTTTGAACATCGAGATCATTGTTCATCATGCGTTTTTTTTCATGCATTTTGTACAATGTTATTATGCGTTTTTTGAACAGACGTGAACGGACAACTACATGTGCGCATAAGACGTGGCCGAACGGAGCAGGTTGTTTTTTTGACCGAATGCAGTCATGAGCGTGTGAATGTGCGTGAAATGGCAAAAAGTTCGCATCCGTTTGTTGCACTTTTTGAGAAGGGATGGCCGAACGAACAGCCTCATGTGCGCTTTAGATCTCTCTCCTTCCATGATGTTAAAATACTCTTCTTCTCCTCTCTCTCTCTCTCTCACACACACACACACACACACACACAACCTAATAAGACCAACACTATCAAGTGACGAGCTAGATACAGGTGTTAGGGTGTGTAAAGAAACAGAGTGGCTGCTATAAATGAAAGTGAGTGCAGAGGTGATGAGACCAAGCTACCTGCAGATGAGGGATGAACGTCTGAGTTCACCCTGAGAGCAAGTGTTGCAATAAGTTGATACATCTTCTACAGTGTGCTTAAGAGAGAGAGAGAGAGAGAGAGAGAGAGAGAGAGAGAGAGAGAGAGAGAGAGAGAGGGGGGGAGGGAGGGGGGGGGGGGGGGGGGGGGGGGGGGGGGGGGGGGGGGGGGGGGGGGGCACTTAATGAGCCACTTTGGCTTGCACTTGGAGAGCTCCATCTCCCCTGATCTCTCCGACCGTTACCTGAACCTCTCCCACAGTCTATTGACCTGCGAAATTCCACCTCAATCACCTTGTCGCCTACAATTCCTCATCCCTACCCAGAACCATCCCCACCTGTCTCTCCTCCCTCGCCAACGTCTAGGAGCTCACCCTTGACCAAAATTGGCTCCGTGGATCTCTCTCCCTCAACTCTCAAACTGCTCACAGCTTGAAGAGCTCAATGTTTCCTAGAAAAACCTCATCAACATCATCCCGCCTACCCTCAGTGACCTTCCCGACCTTAACAAAATCTTGCTCTGGTTCAACATTTTTACTAGCACCCTGCCTCCATCTCTTGTGAATTGTACCCCGCTCTCTCAAATGGACATCTCTCTCTCTCTCTCTCTCTCTCTCTCTCTCTCTCTCTCTCTCTCTCTCTCTCTCTCTCTCTCTCTCTCTCTCTCTCTCTCTCTCTCTCTCTCTCTCTCTCTCTCACACACACACACACACACACACACACACACACACACACACACAGTTCGCGGTTCAGAGCACATATAAATCCCAGTTTAATGTACTACTTGAGACTAGCTACAGTCAACAATCTGACCACTTGAGCTGAGGCAATGTGGCACTCGATTATTTTGGTTTACATGCCTATCATTCATTTCCTTCAGTGTTCAGATTCCTTCGAAAATCGTGTCTTCCCTTGCATGCTTGTAACCGTCGTCCTCCCTGTGTCTATACAATACCCTAATCTTGTGCTTCTACCCTTTGCACTCCACCTTGAATCTCTTGCGGTGTCTTGCCCCTTTGAGAAGACCTCGTCATCACCTCCGATAATATGGTATCTGACATGGTAATTATATGAGCTTTCAACTTCAGAAGAGCCTGCACCTCTGAAGGAGGAATCAAGGGCACATTCACATACATGCTCAACTCTCTTTGCCCAATGCCTAGCACATCAAGGCTCCCGCTCGCCAAGGCTACGTTGTTGATCGTGTCTGAGACGTATGACACAACTGGTGTTGCCCGTCTGGCACTATACCCTAGCGACCATGCTTAGTATCATACTACATTTCTAAAAAGGGAAACTTGTCACCTTGCTTTGCACATGCAAAGAAGACATTGCTCGATGCCCACCCCGCCGAGCGAGAGAGAGAGAGAGAGAGAGAGAGAGAGAGAGAGAGAGAGAGAGAGAGAGAGAGAGAGAGAGAGGTCTACAGCCTGCCATAACCTCGCACACAAACACTCCTACACAGTGACACACCAGTAGTTATGGATGCTCTCCTGTATGAGAACGTGCACGAGAGAGAGAGAGAGAGCACATGAGACGGTGGAAGGAGCGTTCGTTGACATTAGGAACGTAGCTCATCGATCGCTTGTTTGCACACATGTGCTGTGAAACGCTGCGGTCATTGCTGCTTATTCCCCGTTGGCAAACTTTGTGCAGGTTAAAGAATGATGCAGTGAGCTCCACATCAGCCCGCTGCAGCTTTTGCAAGTTTGCGGGTCACTCAGAATCGTTCGCGCCTCACGAACGCAGGAGAAACACTTGAGAACATGATGGGGGGGGGGCTCCATTAGGTTGATGCCGTTCAGCATCCGATGCTTCAAGGACAGGGCATGGCGGGGCCTACTGAGGTGGAGGGCACTTTTTGGCCAAACGCATGGCTGAACGGCACCAAGTGCGCACCATAAGAGCGAGAGGTTAGCTGTAGACAAGATACCCGCAATGCCCTAGCGGTTGCAAGAGAGAGGTTAGCTGTAGACAAGATACCCGCAATGCCCTAGCGGTTGCAAGAGAGAGGAGCTGAACTATTAAAGGATTCTCTCTATTTAGTGGCACCACATAAAGCCATACTTCTACTACTCAATAGACCAATGGAATCCTATGCTGGTAATTGCATGGTCATGCGAGGCTTAGTTATCGCTAAGCTTTGACAGGCTCTGACGATGGCAGGTACAACAACCGAGAGCGTCAATGGCTGCAACCTGTAGTGAGAGGGAGCGCGAGGAGAGAGAGAAAGAGAATTGACCCGCATTCAACTGGCTTAATTTTAAACTATACCATTTTAGGCATAGTAGCAACTATAAAGAAGGTCACTGTAGGTGGAAAGTTGCTTGGTGCAGGTAAAACACTGACGAGTGTCGGAGTTTGTCGATCATTCTGAAGAGAAACTGTAATGGAATTGGCCTATTTAACTTGAGAGTAGCGGAAATTAATGAGAGTACTTTTGAGAAATGACTTTGTGAGCATAGCGGGTGAACATAATTGAAGATAGCAACATAATCATAGCAATTAGTTAACTTGGCATGAACAATACTTTTGCAAGAGAAAGAATTTAGAGAACATGACAACAATTGAGGACCGGATTTATGTGGAGCCGGTCCCCCCTCCAATAGGCATTTGTATTATGATTTCTCCCTTTAAGAGAGTGTTAGCGGCTGGACACACCCTACGGAAAATGACTGCTCGGCAATTATTAGTTTTTTGTAATTATTCATTTAATGAGAAAACCCGACATTTCACCTTTGTAAATATTGGGGCTTACAGAAGTTTCCAGATTGTATCCTAGTTTTGATATTTAGATTGAGTAGATGGTTAAATTGGAACATTAGGGTTTGAGATTGTAAGGTATTTATACCACTTTTTGATCTTAATGAAAAACCTTTGTCATTTTAAAAAAGTTCTGTCTGTGAGTGAGCGTACTGTGTACGAGAGAGTGAGTGAGAGCTTCATCTTGACGCTACGCGCGCACCGGTGGTCGGAATCGAGTGCGGAGAAGTGCAGCGTGTTGCCCCCGACGAGAGCTACGCGCCAATACTTACATTGCGCTCGTATGGTCCGGTTTTGCGAGCTCGACCTACGAGCTTCATCTGGTGATTCGATGAGCATATGTTATCCATTTTCGCATTTCAGCATATCCACGCGTTCGCATTGAGTAGAGCTACACATTAGGCACTTTAGTTTTTGAAAATGACGACCTGCAAATTTTGGCCAGACATCCTACGTGATTTTGCACCAGGTATTTAGGGTTGGGATTTTGGTTCATGGACCTTAGGGAGAGCGACCTATTGGTGTTAGTAGGGTCTCCTTCAAGTTTTATGGCATTTCGAGACTGTTTGATGGGTATTTGGCTCTAGGAAGCGTTGTAGGAAATCTCCTCTTATGCACTCCTGAAGGCTGTAGCTTAGACATTGGGTAGAGACCTCTATAGGAATTAATCGAGAGTCGGTCGAGTGTAGATTGACACCCTATGCTTGCTTCCACACGCCTGCGGGTCGAGCTTCGTCCTTAGCTGACAAATCTTGTTAGGTGAGTTCTCGCTGTGCTGACGTCCGTCGCGGCGTATCCACCAACATTGGCTCCGCTGTGCCGGGGACGACAACCCTAGGTAGGTGACCGAGACTAGTCCTTGAGGATAGGGATTCTCTGGCTTGCCAAAGTCTCATTTTACATTTAGATAGGATCAGAGGGTGGAGGACTCTCTAGGTCTTAGAGGAAGTCTAGGGAGCGTGTGTCTGGCCTAGATCCTTCGACTTAGGTAGACTTAGGTAGTTTTTAGGCCTTAGGTAGACTTAGGCCTAGATCCTTTGACTTAGGTAGACTTAGATAGTTTTTAGGCCTTAGTTGAGTTGATGAGTAGGAGTTGGAGTGGTAGAAGCGGTTAAAGGAGAGATTGAGAGTCCGGAGAGGCCAGGAAGCAACCGAAACACCAATATCACCATTTCACAAGATGAGTAGGAGTAGGATAAGTAGGACATCATGATTCATGATCTAGAGCACTTCATGCATGTTATACTTGCTGTTAGGTTCATCACAAGGTTGTAAAAGACGCAAAAGAGTGTTTGAAAGCTGAAGTGAAGTTCAAAAGTTGTTGTGAGTATTTCTGATAGAGCTGCAGAGCATCAGGAGCATTTCTGTCAGGAAAAATATAAATATTAAGCCAGGAGACATCCTACGCGTAGGATGTCTACAGGGTGATTTGGTGGGAATTTTGAAATTTTGAGTTGATCAGTGTGTTCAGAAGGTAGGTTTTACCCTATTTTCACCTAGAAAGAGGAAATTTGACCATATCTTGACAAGATAAGGTCAGATAGACAGAAATTGCCAGACATCCTACCCAAATTGTACCAAGGCATTATTTTAAGAACAAAACCATAGGATGGTTACATGAGCATGATCTGTTTATTGAGTGACTGAGAAAGGTTTCATCTCAATTGGGTGAGAAAATTGGGTTCTAAGCAAACTTTAGCACTTTTGACTGAAAAGATCTAGAACAGCTAAAATTGGGGTCCTTTGAAATCCAAACGAAAATCTAAGCGTAGCACTGAGTTGTTGATATCAAGGGGAAGCTCTGGGTCAAGTCTGGGGTCAAACATGCCAAAAAGACATCCTACGCGTAGGATGTGTTCTGTGTGACTTGGCACTCCAAACTCAGATTTGAGCATACCAAAGTGATCAACACCTCAAGGAGAGTCTGTGCTTTGCATTTGATGCCATTTTGATCAGTTAGACATGCTACGCGTAGAATGTCTAATGCATGAAACTGAAGCCAGAAACTGACTGTAGGCATAGCAGGGTGTTGTATAGCCTAAGGCAAGCCTCCTATTCAATTTTGGTCCAAATTGGAGTTGATTTGACTGGTCATACCAACATCAGGCTGCTAGAGCAGATTTTTGATCCATTGACCAGCTTATAGGTGTCCAAATCAAAAAGTAAAAACAGATGTGGACTCAGCACATCAAGGGGAACCTATAGTGCAAAAATCAGGCAAAACAGAGCAGGAGACATCCTACGCGTAGGATGTCTACAAAGGCTTAGTGAAGAGAAAATTTGACTGAGGATATACATTGATGTTCCAATTGACTTAAGAGTTCCGGAACTTCTTTCAGAAGTGAATTTGGACCTTGTTTGATCTTTTGACGAAGTAAAGACGGAATTAAGACTTTCCATGTAAATTGACCAACATCCGAGGGAAGTACAGTTCCAGATTAGCAGACCTAATCCAAAACATCAGAAGTATATAAAATACAGTAGTGATTGAGGTTAACTCTCCAGTTATACCAATCATAACTAAAACCACCTCTAGCGGTTAAATGCTTTGATTCGATTGCCGAAATTAAACGCTTGTGTACAGGTATATTCAGCGGCAAAGCAAGAAGTTGTGCGGAAACTGATCCTTTGCCAGGTGAGTGGTTGGATTTGTGTTAAGTTACATTGCTAAGTTTGATGAATTTAAGATCAGGAAGACACATTTTTAAAGACCAAAAGGTGGCAGGTGATTAGGGTAGCTTAGTGTCCACCGAGGAGAGGGTAACTCAAGCAAGGCTAGATCCACTAGCTCCGATTATTGAACAAAAATGGACAAACCATGGGACGGAGGAATGTTATTATAACAAGGGGTATGTGAGAGAACAACCTTATGCTCCCCAGGCTCAGGTAGCATCTCCTCAACTTCCGTCGATGCTTAGGTATCAAGCAGGCAACCTACCAGGACCTGTAGGTGTAGAAAGACCACAACCAGTGTTGGGGCAACAACCACCCCTACCAGGATTACGACAAATCGGCATAAGATACATACCAACAGTAACCGAACCAGAAGAGAAGGCTTTGGTACCTATGCATGCATATTACGAAGATCCCAATGGATATGCTGCAAATCCTGCCGGAAGAACCCTCAACGCCAGAACCATGGAGCATGATAGGAGGTGCAGGACCACCAACAGCTGCACAGGCAGCAAGAGAAGGAAGATATAGCTTAGATGAACGAACATTGTTGTTCATAGCCAACGGAGGCATGGGCGGGCAGAGACATGCTTACCAACAAAGAGGAGCTCAAAGAGCATCTCAACAGCCTAAGGGACCCTGCTACAAGTGTGGTGGAGACCATTGGCTAAGAGATTGTCCTCATGATGAAATCATTAGAGTCAACGCATATTGCATCGAGTGCGGAGTTACTCATTTGATTCCTGATTGCCCTAAGAACCCAAGAAAAGGAGCAAAAACTACCTTGAACATGCTGTAAGCAGTGTCTTCGAGTGGAGGGTCAGAAAACGAGACAATAATACCTATTCAGGCAGTGACACGAGCCCAAGCTCAAAGAATGACGAACGAACCCATAATTGAAGAGCCAAAAACCGATGCCCCGAGTTCAGAAGTGAAGAATCAGAGAAGTACTTGGAAAGCTAAAAAGGCGTGTATGAAAGCCAGGAGAGAACGAGAGCAAACGGCTCTATCCGAGGAGTTAAAACACACGAAGGATAGATTAGAGCGGTTAGAGGATCTAGCTAGTCTAAGCTTACACACTGAAATAGCAGAACCCAAAAGTGCAAGATCAGGAGGATCAATGTTGGCAGAAAAGGTAAATGAGCAGTTAGACGCACTTTTAAAAGCCTACAAAGCCAGACTAAAAAACAACCAAACCCAAGAGCAAAGATGGATGACTTATCCATATGCTGAAATAGAAAAACAAAGGTTGGAAATGTGTAGAAAGACGATTGAAAAACCTCAATCCTTGATAGAAAACCCGCTTCGTAAACCTGCAAGTTGGCATGAAGTACTAGCTCCAACCCCTATCAAACCAAATTTAGAGAAACAAGTAGAAACGAAAGAGAGACTCATGAATGCCTCTGAGTCTAGGGGAGAGCCTATCATAGTGCCAAATACAACAGATGAGGTAAGTGACGGGTTCCAGCGTAAAACATTGGTAGAAATGGGTAGGGATTGTAACGATCTAGATGACTTGTGGAAGCAAATCCGTGATGCCAACGAAGCTAACAGGGTGAGCTACCAAACGAATAGCACGAGAAAAGAGAAAAATGAGATCTTACCTCCTATTGAAGAATTTGAGGCAAGATCACAATGGAACTTTGATAAACATTCACAAGGGGGAGACCATGGATCAATAAGTTCGGGACACAGCCAACCAGACTCGCTGAAAACTCTACCCTCTTACCTAGGAGAGTATGAAGCCAAGTCTGAGGTGAGAGCAATCCCATCTCAAAGACTTTCTTCTAATAGAGTGATGGATTCACAAGGGTTGATTGAGTTGTTGTCCACCCCTGTAGCATGCACAATTACATTAGCCGAACTCCTAAGGCTATGACCAAACATGCAGACCACAGTAGGCAAATGCTTAGAAAAATTTGGAGTGAAAGACCCCACCTCGAAGCTTCAAGAAGGGATCAAAGAATTGGACACGTCTCAACTAAACACTAGGCCAGTACCTTTAAACAAGGTTGGAGAGTATTGCGAGGGAGAAGATGGAAACACCACGCTACTAGTAGAATTCCAAGGAGTAGTTTCCAAAGCTATTCTTGACAGTGGAGCAGGAGTCGCTATAGCCACTAAGGAAATCTGAAAAAAATGGGGAAAACCGGCTTTGAGAGCTACCATAATAAAATTTCAATTGACAGATGGGTTCGTGGAAAAGCCTCTAGGACTCTTAGAAAAAGTAATTGTTACCTCGTGCGGAATTGAGTATGAGCATACATTTGCAATAGTCGATTTTGACAAAAAGAACAATTACGAGATCATCTTGGGAAGACCATTCATGAGACAATTAAAGATGGTCCAGGATTGGGGTTACGACCACATATACCTTAGACATGGCGAGACTACAACCAAAATTCACCTAAAAGACCATAGTAACAAGGATGTGAACCGACACCAGTAGAAGAGTTTGATTCAGCTACATTGGCAGGGGCAGAACTCCCAGCATGGTTAGGGCAACAAAAAGAGCTATGGATGTGCGGAGCTTCACATTGTGGGAGCTTAAAAAGAGAGGAATGCGTCTTAGAAAGAGTGATCGAGGACAAGGATTATATTCCGAAACCTTTTCTTGAAGATGCCTTGGGGTCCTTTGGAATGGGAATACATACTAGCAACATTGGATGTCTGTACCATTACAGATAGCCCAACGACAAAATTTTGCGATAAGGATGGCTATGATGTGCTACCCTATTACATGGTAAGCCTTATACGAGGAGGAGATGAGATTGTAGAACCACCAGAACAAGAAGAGTTTTATAACTCCTTTGAGCATCTGGAGGTAAATAACGATGCAGATAATGAGTGTTCAGACAGCTCAAGCGAGCGTGGGGAGAAAACAGCAAATATCAAGTTTCATGATTTTGCTAATCAGCACCCTAGACGCCAGGAACGCTATAGGGAAAAACGAGCAAAAAACAAAATGAGAGAGAACCTGATGCCCAGAACAGAAGATAAAACTCACTATCTAATGCTTGTCAAAGCAGAGGATTATGTAAAAGAGCAAATATCAGGAAGATTCTCGAAAGTTCGAAGAAAAGGGACGCAAGAGGAAATAAAACAAGTACGGAAAGCTAAAATAGAAACAAAATCAAAAAAATCTCAAAAATCAAAACAAGAAACAACAAAAGACCCAGAGTGGACCAAATTGGAGCGTAAAAAAAAATACCAAGAACTAAAACGGTCTTTACGAGAGATATGGACTACTGAGGAAGAAAGTGATGGTAAGAAGGAGTCAGAAAAAAGAAACATGAATGTACCATCCCACTATCGGAAATTCACCATCCAGGACAGAAAAATCATAATGACACCACCAGTCAGGGAAAGAATAAACCAGGAATCTTACGATGGGCCGGAAAATGCAAAATGGATAGACCTCGCTGAACCAGGTAAAAAGCCTCAACCGGTCTATATTGCAACTAATTTAGAGCCTGAAGAAGAAGAACGGCTAACACAACTTCCCAAGAAGTATAAAGATGTGTTTGCATGGTCCTACAAAGACCTCAAAGGAGTTGATCCATCGATATGCCAACATACAATTCCTTTGAAATCAGATGCAAAACCTAGCAAACAGCGTCCTTATACATATAATGACACATTTGCTAAACGAATCAAAGAGGAGATTGATAAGCTGATGGATGCTGAATTCATCTATGAAATCGAGCATACAGATTGGGTGTCACCCATTGTGGTTGTCCCCAAAAAGAATGGAAAATTGCGAGTGTGTGTGAACCTCAAAAAGGTAAATGCAGCCACCATAAGGGATAATTATCACTTGCCGATCACAGAACATGTACTTGAGAGGGTGGTCGGGAAACGGGCTTATTCCTTTCTAGATGGGTTTTCAGGGTATAACCAACTGGCAATTGCAATAGAGGATCAACACAAAACAACGTTTGCCACAGAATGGGGAATCTATGCATATAGAGTTATGCCTTTTGGCTTAACCAATGCCCAGCAACCTTTCAAAGGTTAATGGCGCATGCGTTCAAAGAATACCTGAGAATATTCTTAGAAATATATATGGATGATCTTTGTGTACACTCTCTTCTACGAGAAGAACATATTGACCATTTACAAAAGGTATTTGAGAAGTGCAGAACATATCGAATTTGTCTTAACCCGGAAAAGTGCATTTTTATGGTTAGGCAAGGCCGCATCTTATGACACATTGTCTCAAGAAATGGCATCCACTAACCTAAACAAAATCAAAGTCATAGTAGACTTGCCCAGGCCTACTAATGCGAAACAAGTGCAATCCTTCATGGAACACTACGGATATTATCGAAGATTCATATATATGTATGTAGTCATTGCACAACCTCTGTATCGTTTATTAGTCAGTTTCGATTGGACTAGAGAGTGTGAAACTTCATTCCAAAAGCTGAAGGAAAACCTTGTGTCAGCACCTGTACTTAAAGCACCAGATTGGGAAAAGATATTCCATGTTCACATTGATGCATTTGCATATGCAATTGGGAGTATTCTGGCTCAACCTTGAGATGGAACAATGGATTTTCCGGTTTGTTATGCAAGCCGCCAATTAAATAGTGCAGAAAAAAACTACACAACCACTGAAAGAGAGGGGTTAGGAATGATGTATGCTGTAAAGAAATTTCGGCATTATTTGCTCGCAAACAAATTTGGGTTCTTCACAGATCATCAATCTCTTTTGTATCTGGTAAACAAACCATGCAATACTGGGAGAATTGTACGCTGGTTTATTATACTGCTAGAGTTTAATTTCACAGTGGTGGTCAAAAAGGGTAAAACACATCTACGGGCGGATCATCTTTTGAGACTGCAGAACGGGGAAGCTTCTAAAGGAGTAGATGATGACATACCTGACGCTTATCTTTTCAATATTAAAATGATACCCAAATGGTCTCAGGAAATTGTTAGCACTCTTTCCTTTGAAGGTAGATTTGATAACAAGGAAGACAGATCCAAACAACAAACAATTAGACAAACAAAAAACTTCCAGTTGATTGCAGGACGACTGTATCATCTAGGATCGGACCAAATTCTACGATTATGTATAAATCCGGAGGAATTCAAGTGTTATCTTGAAGAAGCACACGTCCAGAATTGTGCATTTCATTGTTCAACAATGAAAACACACCAGAGGCTGAAACAATTAGGGGTTTATTGGCCAACTATGTATGCTGACACGCATTCTTACGTTAATTGCACCTACATGGAGTCAATATATCATTGATTTCTTAACCACAAGGACGTTTCCTAAAAACATAACAAAAGCACGGAAAAGGGATATAGAGCTGGAGGCTCACGACTATAATTTAATTGGGAACCAACTCTATAAGCGAGGAAAGGACAATCAACTTAGAATCTTTGTAAGTGAAAGTGAATACTTGCTGATTCTAGAACACGCACATGGAGGAATAAGTGGAGGCCATTTTTCAGGTGATAAGATAGCAAACATTGTCTTAACCGTAGGAATATGGTGGCCTACATTGCATATGGATGCTGAGGAGTTTGTAAAGCGTTGTGACGCATGTCAGCGCACCAAAGTGCCGATAAAGAGAGATGAGATGCCACTACGGCCAATGATGGGAGCAAGGGCATTTGCAAAATGGGGCATTGATTTTGTGGGGCCTATTTCACCCTTTGCATATCACACCCATACCCAATATATCATTGTGGCTACGGACTATCTCACAAAATGGGCAGAAGCCAAGGCAACACAAAAAGTAGATGTACGAACCACTGCACAATTTCTATATGAGAATGTCTTTGTACGATACGGATTACCAATAGAAATTGTCAGTGATCGAGGAACACATTTTCTTAATGAAGTCATTGAATATCTGCTAGAGGAATTCATGGTCATACATAGAAAATCTGCTCCATATCATCCACAGGCAAATGGACAAGCTGAGACCACAAATAAAACACTGTGCACGGTTCTGACTAAAATTGTATCAGAGTCAATAACAGACTGGGATCAACAGCTACACTCAACACTATGGGCATACAGGGTAGCTTACAAAACATCCAGAGGAACGACACTGTACAGCATGGTGTTTGGCCTAAATGCTATATTACCCATAGAGTTTTTAATTCCAACTCTACGAGTAGCGAAACGCTTAGAATGGATAGGGCATGAGCTCTCTTCAAGAATAGATGATCTTGAAAAGCTAGATGAACTTTGCTTGCGAGCTATAGCTTTGATCTATGCTAAAAAGAGAAAACAAAAAGAGTTTTTTGACAAGCATGTGCTCATGAAAGAGTTCAAAATAGGTGATTATGTACTTGTTTATATCTTGAAGCAACATGCCAAGAAACTTAAAAAGCGAGGGATGGGAACCTTTGTGATTAGTGATTTATCACAAAGTAGAGTTGTCAAGCTTGCTACATTAGCAAGTGAAGAAATGTCAAATGGGATTAGTGGGTGTCGATTAAAAAAATATCATTTACCACTAACACAGGATATGCTTCAACAAATCCATCAAGAAAAACAACGGATGAAGGAGAAGCAGAGATGCGACTCGCATTTGGATCCCAAAACCGAAGCAAAAGGAACTCCCTTCAGTACAAGCAACATCGGAAGGTAGACATACACTACATATGAAACCGGCAAACCGATCTATGTGGGTGCCAATCAGCAACAAAACAATGACAACCGCGGAAGTAGCAATAAATCTACAAAAACCTCCAAAGAAAATCTACAAATGGAAAGCAAAAGAGAAAAAGTCTATGGCCAATTCTGCCACGAAAATTCTCTCCAAGGAGACGACTACGGCCATATCGACAATAGCGGCAAACCAAGCGACTTTTGCAAGAAAGATTATCAAACAAAGAGCGGTAGAGTTACAATTTTTACTTGCAAAGAAAATCTGCCAACCAAATCAACAACAAACAGGAAACCTTGACGGCGAACACCAATAAGCATATTGCTTATATCCTCCTCTTGCACAGCATTAATTTTTCCATGCGTTGACCAAGTATGCATAATATAGGGCCACATTACACGGCCAAGCATTAGCACAATTTTTTAGCCCATGCACGGCACATACACCGAGGCGATACCTTGTCGTCCCGGAAGACTCCGACTAGGAGGGGGGGAGGCATTCTCAAATGCGGACCCAATGGAAGAAAAAGCAAAAAAGAGCATGTTTTTTTACTATTTTAAAGGGTTGTTGTTTGATTGCAAAATTTTTTGGACTAACCCACATACATATGCCCTTATACAGCATAAATCTACAAGTATATGGGGCCAGACGCCAAATCAAGCCCCTAGGTGTGTGTATATAGATAACAATAACCATTTTTTCGGACAAAATATTGGTAAAACAAAGAAATCCGGCCATAAAAATTGCATGTGAGTATATATAATGTTTTGCGGTGATGTTTTGATTTATTATGATTTTTGGGGATTTTTGGGGTTTAATTTGCTATTTTCCTTTTAATTTTACTAATTTTCGGCATTAAAACTTCAAAAATACAAAAAGCAAGTGAAAACGGTCGTAATGAAAAACAAAAAATATGGGGATGATCAGTGACTATAGGACAACCTATGGTACAATGGGGGTGCAATTATGAGAATGCAGTGAAAAGCGTGTTTTGGCCAGATTTTGACCGAAACGTCAAATTTCTCGGAAACTGGGCAACTGGAGTCCAAATCAAGAAATTTTTGAGCCTAAACCGCATCTCGCAAGAAGTTGGGAGCACATGTCAAATTTCATGGAAAGTGGTTTGGGGACCCCCATTATAAGAAATTTTCACTTCATTTTAAGCTCATTTCCACTATTGACTTTTGAGAGAGAGCTCCTGCCACCTAGAGCGAACGGGACTTCTAGAAGCTTCTACGATGCGCACAACCACCCGACGGGCTCCAGACATGAGAGGTAGGCTCACCACCTTGAGCTTTTCGCGCATGTTTGTTGTTTTGTCGCGAAAACTAGTGTAGGGTTCACACAGAAAGCGAGCAGTAGAGAACTACAGGTAGAAGTGACCACCTAATGGCTACCCCAAAAGCAATGAGACTTCATCGGCGGCTTACCCTAGCATAAGAGACCACTTTTGGATGACCAAAGGCAGTAGAAAACCATTGGGAAAAACCCTAAATCCTAGAGCCATGCAAGAGGCCACCAAAATGGGAAATCGGTGGAAAGGCGCCCAAATGCTACCAAAACTCATGGGTAGGAGCATCTCGACATGCTCGACAAGTTTATATAGCCCACATGACCATACGGCACTAAACTTCAGAAACGGCATGAAACACCCAAAGCGTCAAATAGCTCTCGCGGCCAAACCGCATGTCCGTTTGCCACCAAACTTCACGAACGGCTTTCCTAGACCATCAACAACCAAGTCCTATGGTGGTAGACCACCACAAGTCATCGAAGACATGAAAACACAACCACGGGTGCTTCTAGAGCGACAAATTGCCAAATGGAGCTCCGGTGAAGCCAAAGTCGACAAAAATCATATGGCAAGGATCCCCAAGGGATCGGGAAGCTATGGAGACCAACATCGAGAAATTTCATCGCCAAAAAGCACTCCAAAAGTCAAAAAACGGTTCGAAGGCTTTGAAATGCACACAGGGAGTTTCTTTCTATCAATTTGACTTTTTTGTTGAAATAATTCTTAAAAGGGACTCATGGGGGCTCAAGGCCAGGCACCAGTAGTACTTCCAACAAAAAATTCATCAGGAGACATCCTACGCGTAGGATATCTCAAGGCCAAATCTGGGCACCAAACCTAACATTTCTCATTACACACAGCTTCTGAATAGCCTGTACAAGCTAGCCTCCAAGTTTCATCACATTTGGACAAAAATTGACCTCATGTGCACCAAAAAACACAAAGTCATGGCATAGAGGCAATGATGGGCCATAGACCTACCAAAAATTGTCCAAATCACATGAAACTTGCACAGTACATTCATGAGCACATTGCCAACCTATCTGTGTGGTCATATGTAAAGAATGATGAAATAGACATCCTACGTGTAGGATGTCTAAATGACATTTTTGGCCCCCATATGGTATTTTTCAACTCCAGATCTCTTTATTACCCCTTCATGAGCTCATATATCAAGTTTCAAGCCATTCCCATCTCTTTTGTCCCCCAACACCTCCAAGATGCACTTTTTGAGCCCAAAAACACTACACATGCTCTTACCAATACCAATTCTTGTCCAAATCACAATCCAAGAGCAGAGCCATGTTCGACATACCAAGAGCTACCCATAGAACAAATCTCAAGTAATTTTGATGAAAAAGACATCCTACGCGTAGGATGTCTCCAGCATAATTTTGACCTACTATGCAAGAAATGACATCATGGGAGCCATTACCACGGTGCAAGAAGCTCATATTTCAAAGATCAACCCATTTGAATATCATTTGCCACTTGTTGTGGACATCCTACCCAATTTGTGAGCCTAAAGCCTGAATCTGCCCAAAAATGCACTTTTTGATGCCCAAACCCAATTCCAATCACATAGCCATGTTCAACAGGTCAAGGACCACCAGCAGACCAAGTTTCACCAAAAACTGATAAAATAGACATCCTACGTGTAGGATGTCTAAATGATAAATTTTGTCCAGAATGATATTGTGAGCACATGCAGGGTTTCCCAAGTTCCTTTTAAGTTTTATTTTCAATTTTTCAAGTCATTTGGATAGTTAGAACTCAGTTTCTTAGCTAATATGAAAAAAAACGCTAACTTCGGACTACTGAGTGCAATAGGATCTACGGCGGCCACAAAATCACCGGCAAAGAAGAAGAGAATGACAATAAAAGACTACTTGGAAGAGGTAGAGCCGTTTGTCATCCCAGAAGGAACTCTGAAGCCAACCAGCACGTGGATTCAGGAGGATTTGCTAGAGTCCAATGATTTGAAGATCTACCAAGGCGTGTTCAAAGATACTGAAGGAAATGCAATAGAGCTACCCATGCTACCTCGGGAGCTCAATGAGTTTGTCAGAAGCAAGATGGGAGAATACCTAGAGAAGATAGATCTCCATAACTACTTTGAAGCTCTGTCAGCGGGAATCGACATCAAAAGAGTGTGGGAGTTTGTAACTACTATCAAAGAAGATGGAGTGGCCACAGTCACTGATCTGCAGGTCAAGCCAGACACCATGATTATCATCACAGAAAGAGTGGTGGCAGCCGCTCTAGACATCTCCAACAAGGGAGATAGTGTGACCAAGAGAAGAGATGAAGTCAAGGTGTGCTCAGAAAAGAAAAACAACTATACCTTTGAAGACATTGCAAACCCTAAAGTGGCTATCATGAGCCAGCTCTACAACCAGTACTTCCACATGTGTACAAAGCGGCCACAGAAGTACAGAATGCCACCTGGAGCCATTGCTACCACCTTCACCTGGGCAATGCAGAAGAGCAAGCCAAAGGTGATAAATTATGCTGCTTATATCCATGACAACCAAGTGAAGATGGGCAACAAAAATCCCACCTACATTGTGCCGGGTGAGCTGATAACAAAAGTGGTTTATGGAGCATTGCATGCCAAGGGAAACTGTCCTGACCCTCCATCACAGAATGATTGGCTAAGGCTGAAAGAGATAAAGAAGAAGAACCGCCCAAGGCACCAAGAGTAGCCACAAGGTTGAAGCGCCGGCTAGAGACAGTGCTAGAAGAGCCGCCAGAGCCGAAGAAAGGAAAGAAAGAGAGTTTACAAGTTCCGATCAAAGAGACCAAATCACAGAAAGCGGCGCGGCTAGAGCGACTGATGGAAAGCTTCAGAGCCGAGAGAGCACTGAAAGGAGATTTGAGCGAGATGTGGAAGCCCTCGCTAGAAGCCATGTCGGGATCATCCCGAAGGGGGCACATAGATCGGTTTGAAGATTACATCAAAAACTTCGAGATCCTGGATGCTACAACAGAGAATATCCCAAATGTCCCTTTCACAGAAGAAGAAGTGGATGAAGTATGACGGCAACTGCTAGAAGAGTAGGAAGGCCAAGAGAGAGAGAGAAAAAGACAAAGGCGGACAGGGATTTCAAGAAAAAGCTACCAACTCCACCGTCCAGCCTGGAATCCAGCCCACCGCCATCACCACCTCCCCTTAGCCCTCCACAAACCCAACAAAAAAGGAGGAGCTAGACACATCTGATGAACAAGAAGATTCAAAGCAAGAAAAGATCCAAGAGCAAGAGCAGAAAGAAGAAGCTAAGCCCAAAGATAAGCAGCCAGAGCCAGAGGAAAGAAAATTTAGCACATTTCTTGATCTACTAGCTGCGGGGTATTCAAGAGAAGAGGCATCTACAGTAGCATTTGAGTTGGCAAGCACAAGGCCCAAAGAACAGATGCAGAGCCTGCGGTTAGTGGAACTAAAAGAGATGGCACTCATACAGTGGACCTACAGTCACCTACCAATGACTGGGATGTGGTGATGCACAACATAACTGGGCTCAGGGCAAAATCAATGGCCACGGACAGTGAGATTGACAATCTCAAAGCCAATGAAGTTCTTATCAAATCTGAAGTCGACACACTACAAAAACAAAGCTAAGAGCATATAGAGAAAGAAGCAGAGCTGCAAGCCAGTCTGGCCACGACATTACAAAGATGCCAGGAGATGGAACGAGAAAATCAAGCAGCATATCAAAGGCTTCAAAGAGCTGAAGAAGAATAGACAGATAGTAGAGAGGGAAAGGGACAACCAAACCCTGCAACTTGCTGAAGAATCCAAAGAAGTGGAAACACTCAGAAATGCCAAAGAAAAGGCAGAGATAGAGTAGGAGGCGAGCCAAGATGAGGTAATAGATCTTAAAGATCAGATTAAAGTCAAAGATCAAACCATCCAACGGCTACGGGCATCTCCTGCCAAAGTCAGAGCTACTAGCTCGACTCACACTACTTCAGAGACTGATTTATATGAAGAACAAATGAAAGAGCTTCAAAAGGAGTTAACATTGGAGAAGCGGCAAAGGCTGATGCTGGCTGAGGGCTCTATGGTAATGCATAACCAACTGGAAGAAGAGCACAAGGCCATGCAAAATGAGCTAAAAGCCATCAAGAGAAAGCTTGAGGAGGCAAAAAAGATAAATGCTGATCTGAATGACCTCCTTGTGAATATGGGAGAGCAAGCTGAAGAGGAGAAGAAAACATTTCAGAAGCAGATAGAAGAGCTGAGAGGCCAGCAACAAACCGAACAGTAGCAGTTCAGCACTGGGCCAGCAGCCATGGAAGGAATTGACATAGAAAATGTGTCAGATCCTGTGGACACCACCATGCATAAGGAAATCCTTGTAGGACCCTCACAAGAGCCACAAGATCTGACACAAGAAGAAGAAGAGAAGCTGCAAAAGGCCATAGAAGCGGCAGTCATAGACACAGCCAAAGAAGCCTTGGAATGGGAGTAGAGGCTCTTTAAATCATACCAGCAACCTTCGACGTGAATGGCTACAGCCCTCTCTCCCATATCTTCTGCTGAAATATGAAGCTGCCATGATCAACAAGCGGATCAGAGAGAAGCCAACAGTGCCAATGTACAAAACAGACATCTCCAAACCTGAAGGGGTCAAGCTGATAGTGGACTCTCAACCGAGGTGGAGAAAGGCATGGCTGACAAAGTATCCACAATATCTAATCCATCTGGTAGAGGCACATAAAGTGATCAGAGACAACCTCAGTTTCTACCCTCTACCAAGGATGAGGACATGGAATACCCATGAGCTATTGCAGAGAAGCCAACCCACTTGGCTAAATTACCCTAAGCTTCCAGGTTCGAAGGCAGGCGAGAGAATAAGTGAGCAATACATGGTGAAAATCCTAACGAGCTCCATCAAATTGTTCACAGGCTCGCGTAACCTATCTTGCATCATGATGAGAAAGATTTGTAAAACACTTTTGGTAGTCTTCGAAACATTCAAACCAGGCCAGGCGACAGACAGTATCTTCTTCTTTCAAGATACATACAGATGTGCATACGATCCGTCTGGTCAGCCTTCTCACGAGGTGATACATGCATTGTACCAGAGGATCACGTTTTTACCATCTTATCACCTCCAGGCCTTTGAAGAAGCCTTCTACACCGGCTTCTTCACAATCAGCACAGACATATTCGGCCCGACGCTACTAGCTCAACATGTAAGATATGAGTCACTTCTCAAGATGAGAGAAAGCCTACTTTGAAGAAGCAGCTCAACAGCCATGTCGGGGACGACATGAACAAGGAGGGGGGGGAGTGTTAGCGGCTGGACACACCCTACAGAAACGGCGGATTATTATTTTTTTGTAATTATTCATTTATTGAGAAAACCCGACATTTCACCTTTGTAAATATTGGGGCTTACAGAAGTTTCCAGATTGTATCCCAGTTTTGACATTTAGATTGAGTAGATGGTTAAATTGGAACATTAGGGTTTGGGATTGTAAGGTATTTATACCACTTTTTGACCTTAATGAAAAACCTTTGTCATTTTAAAAAAGTTCTCTTTGTGAGTGAGTGAGAGCTTCATCTTGACGCGCGCACCGATAGTCGGAATCGGTGCGGAGAAGTGAAGTGTGTTGCCCCCGACGAGAGATACGCGCCAATACCTACATTACGCGCGTACGGTCCGGTTTTGCGAGCTCGACCTACGAGCTGCATCTGGTTATTCGGTGAGCATACGTTATCCGTTTTCGCATTTCATGATATCCACGCGTTCGCATTGAGTAGAGCTACACATTAGGCACTTTAGTTTTCGAAAACAACGACCTGCAAATTTTGGCCAGACATCCTACGTGATTTTGCACCAAGTGTTTAGGGTTGGGATTTTGGTTCATGGACCTTAGGGAGAGCGACCTATTGGTGTTAGTAGGGTCTCCTTCAAGTTCTATGGCGTTAAGAGACTGTTTGATGGGTATTTCTCTCTAGGAAGCGTTGTAGGAAATCTCCTCTTATGCACTCCTGAAGGCTGTAGCTTAGACATTAGGTAGAGACCTCTGTAGGAATTAGTCGAGAGTCGGTCGAGTGTAGATTGACACCCTATGCTTGCTTCCATGCGCCTGCGGATCGAGCTTCGTCCTAAGCTGACAAATCTTGTTAGGTGAGTTCTCATTGTGCTGACGTCCTTCGCGGCGTATCCGCCAACAGGGAGACCTGTTACAATACAATCTTTGTGTTCCTTGTGACCTAGGTGATGCAATGAAGATGAAAAGCTTCATGCATCACAAACATAACATAAACTTGAAGAAAGCTTTAACTATCCCAAGCCTCAGTCCCAAGACCTCAAACACCTTCGAAGGTGGAGAGAGCTAGCAGGGAATGAGGGTAGGGAAGAGGAAGAAGAAACATTTCGTAGGAGAAAGAATTAGTTCCTCACTTATCATAACTCTTCTTGCTAGCATGCATAATGCATAGTAATGAAGAAGAAGGAGATGGAAAGCTTAAGCATTGAAGCATGGCTCTTGGTTGGATTTGCACTCCATATCCAAGAGTGTTGGTGTAGGCTCTCAACCTCTACTTGCTTGGAGAAGGAGAGGGAGCTCTTACACTTTGCATAGCACACAATGAGAGTGTTTGTGGGTGAGTATAGCCCCTAAGCAACCCCCTAGCTTGCTTGGGTTGACCCCCCATTGTAGCTGATGCTTGAAGCTCATTGGAACCCTCCAAGCCTAGCCAATCATAAGCAGGAGGCATTACAAGCAGCAAGGGTAGCCTTGAGACAAGTGTCCCCCTTTCCCCTTTGAGAGAGAGGGCTAGATAAATGAAAAATCAATTAATTAAATCTCCTAAATTATCATTGGACCCCTTTGGTGGCCAACCAATAGGCTTCAGCCACACCATGAGGGCAACATGAGGAGGAACTTGACAAGCGTCCCTTTTGCTTTCTTTGTACCATGCATGCCTTTTGTGAGTGTGTGGGTGTTCTCTCTCATCCCCCCTCATGTAGGGCTGGCCCCCTCCTTGTAGGGATTGAATATTTGACTTTTTGACACCTCAAGCCCCTCATGCATAGGCACAGTTCCCACCACAAGCTTGGCCCTTAAGCACTTTAAGCTTGGGCTAGGTTCTCACCTCAAGTACAACCCTAGCATCTCAAGCATGTCAAGTACCTCAAGCATCTCAATCATTAAGCACCTCAAGCATCTCAAGCACCTCAATCATCAAGCACCTCAAGCACCTTAGTCATGCATGACAAGCACCTCGAGTTGGGTCTGGTTCCCGCGCCTCAAGGTCAGTCCTAGCTTACCTAAGGTCAAAGGACTTTTACACACATTATTGGAGGTCTTCAATGAAGCTAACCCTAAGGTATTAAGCTCCATTGGTTAGCCTTTCTCTTTGATAGACCATCTCTCATTTGGGCCCCTTTACCATTGGCTCCGTGTTGAGATAGATCTATAAGCATATGTCTATATCTTAACCCTTGTTCCCGTTTATTCTCCCACATTAAGTGATCAGTTTAATATGAGAGAATCATTTGGGTTGGTTAGATATTAGATTTTATGACAGAAACTAAACCTCGCGTGACCATGGTCTAACGTTTTTAACCTCACTCAATAGCCCACTACCTCAAAAATCGAGCAGATAATAATGAGGGTTTGTAAAGCTACCGTCGGATAATCTTACCATATCGTAGTACCTTGTCTTCATGCCAAAGGATAGATTCGTGTTGTAGCACTTCTTCTTGGTCTTCAAATTTGAGAGGGTCTTCAATAATTGGTTTACTTGGTGGCACTTCTTTGTAGGGCTTGAGTAGGCTCACATGAAAAGCATTGTGTATGAGCCAATGGTTGGGCAATTTGAGTTGATAGGCAATCTCATTGATAGGATTCAAAATTTGGAAAGGACCATAGTATCTTTTTGCTAGCTTAGCATAATACTTTTGATGGCCCGTAGGATTTTTGCCCGTCGTTTGTCTTAATCGAGCCTTAGGAAACTTAAGTAAGACCCAATCATTTTCTTTGAACGTTAAGGCCCTTCTGTGCTTGTCAGCAGCAGCTTTTTGCCTTTGTTGAGAGATGGATATAGCCTCCTTAATCTTTTGAAAAGATTCTTATAGGTCACGGCTATACTCATCGGCGGCAAAGATCTTCCCATGTAATTTGAGTAGCAAGGGACTTTTAGGTCTTCCCTCAATGATCTCAAAAGGTGCTTTTCCTGTAGAAGTATGTACAGTATTATTGTAGACATACTCTACAAGAGGTAAGTACTTTTCCCATTGTGAGCGTTGATCTACTTTGGTAACATAATTCTTGAGTAGATCGAGTATCGTAAGATTGGCTATCTCACTCTGGCCATCCGTTTGTGGGTGATAGGCCGAAGAGAAATTCAATCTTGTTCCTAGATTTTCAAAGAGACCTTTCCAGAAATTACTGGTCATTCTAGGATCTCTATCTGACACGATGGATGTGGGTAATCCATGGTGCTTGAAAATCTGAGATACGAAGAGAGTTGCCATTTGATGTGCCTTAATAGTCTTTTTGACAGGAATAAAATGTGCTTGCTTGGTAAAGCTATCGACTATTGTCCATATTCTTGTATCTCCATGGATAGACTTGGGTAATCCAAAGATGCAATCTATGGATATACTCTCCCATGGTGAATTTGGGATAGGCAATGGCTGGAGTATTCCAGGTTGCTTTCCTCCATCATACTTGGTCTTTTGGCATACTACACATTTTGAAACATACTCTTGTATGTCCACTTTCATGGTAGGCCAATAGAAGTACATCTCTACTCCTCGGAGAGTAGGTTGAATACCTCTATGCCACGCATATGGAGGAGCATGGGATTCATAGATAAATTTCTCACGAAGGGAATGGGTAACACATAGCCTGATGCTGTGGAGAAGATAACCATCCTACAAGGTGAATGGTTCCTCTTTCTTCCCCAAAGCAAGGGCTGACATTATGTGTCTAAAGTCAGGGTCAGTAGCATACGCATCTATCATAGAGGATAGATCATAGTGAGTAGCTATAGACACCGCATTAACTTTGGATCGTCGTGAAAGTGCATCGGCCACTTGATTGTGCTTACCAGCTATGTGAGCAATATGGAAATTAAATTGCGAAAGAAAATTTTCCCACCTCATTTGTTTGTCGGAAAGCTTGGTTTGCGTCATGAAATACTTGAGACTTTGGTGGTCGGTTCGTAGGATAAATGGAGTCCCCAATAGGTAGTGCTTCCATGTGTCTAGGGCATGTAGAACACCTAAAAGCTCTTTCTCATAAATTCTCAAGACTCGTTCATCAGTATTGAGCCTTCGGCTCTCATATGCTATGGCATGCCCTTCTTGAAGCAAAACTGCTCCAAGGCAATCACCACAAGCATCACATTGGACCTCAAATGGCTTTGAGAGATCCGGAAGCACGAGGACTGGTTGGGAAGTAAGCTTCTCTTTGAGCTTATCAAAAGCATTTTGCTCCTTAGCAGTCCATACATACTTAATGTTCTTCTTAGTTAAGTCATGTAATGGTCCTGCTACTTGAGAGAATTTTGCTATGAAGCGTCTATAGTATGCGCACATACCAATAAAGCTTCTTAGCTCATGTAGATTTCTTGGGTTAGGCCATGATTTTATTACCTCTAACTTTGATGGATCCATACGGATACCATCATGAGAGATAATATGACCTAGGTATTGAATCTCTTGAAGGAAGAATTCACTTTTCTTTTGGTTGAGAAAAAGCTTGTTCTCCCTCAATGCTTGAAAAATCACGTGGAGATGTTGCTTATGTTCCTCCAAAGACTTGGAGTAGATGATGATATCATCAAAGAAAACTCCAGTGAATTTACGGTATGGTCTAAAAAATTTCTCCATCAGACGATTGAACGTAGCTGGTGCATTAGTCAAGCCAAAAGGCATGACTAGATATTCATAAAGACCAAACGTTGTGCAAAACGAGGTCATTAAGATATCTTCATCCACTATCCTTATTTGATGATAGCCACTCTTAAGGTCAATGCTATTGAAGTAGGTAGAGCCTTGTAGCTTATCAAACAGATCCTCTACCCGAGGCAGGGGAAATCTGTTTTTGATAGTGATATGGTTTAGTGCTCGATAGTCCACACACATACGGTATGTACCATCTTTCTTTTGCACTGAAAGGACTGGAGAACAAAAGGGAGAGGAACTAGGCCTCGCCATCCCTTTGTCTACCAATTCCTGTACTTGCCTCCTCTTGTTGAGCTTGTGAGACTCAATAAAGAGGTTTGTTAGGCGGTGAGCTTCCTAGAAGGAGCTCAATGTGATCGTCATCATCCCCTCGTGTTGGAGGTAAGTCCATAGGGATATCATCGATGAACACATCTTGGAATCCTTTTAGAAAATTAGACAAGTCTAACCCTTCTCGATTCCTACCATTTACATTTGATGAAACATTAGTATCTTTTAGAGACTCTTTGACAAAAATCATGTACACAGAAACTGAGCTTTTCATTGACCTATCAAAAGAAAGAGGATTTACAAGTGGAATAGTGCGACCACGCTCACTAGCATCTATATACATGTTCTTTCCCCTGTACATAGGTGAAGTAGATTCTCCTTTTAGGGAACTTCATGTTGGCAGCCATGCGATCAACCATGGTGCCCCTAGGATAACATCCTCATGTTGGAGAGGAGAGATGAAGAAGTCTTCTTTGTCGACATAGATTTGGACATAAAGCCTCAATTTCCCAATCAAGGGAGTAACGGAGGCTTGTTGTACCTTGAAAGTTGCATCTGCTACTACTATATCTCCCATCTCAAAAGCTTGAATGCCCAACTTGGTGGCCAACTCCGTTGATATGAAGTTGAGAGTAGAGCCAGGGTCAAACAAGATGAAGGCATCATGCTCTCTTACCTTTCCCCAAGCATAGGAAAGTGACGATCCTTTGCAATGAGCATCCTCTTTTGGAGCTTCGATGGTGGAAGCCCTAGGAGTCTCATTGCGAGTATTCTTCTTGGGGCAAAAACGATAGCTATATCCTTGCTCCCCACACTTGAAACACTTATGGTCCTTGCAAAAAGCTTCAAGCTCTTTAGGAGAGAGTTTGTTTTTATCTTTGTAAACTCCCTTCTCCTTGGACCGATTGTTGTTGTTGTTGGAAGAGACTTGGGAAGTATTTTGAACATTGGTTTTTCCCTTTGCATCATTTTTGTCTTTGTTTTCCATGGGCTTGACATTACGTCTAGCCCCTTGATGGAAATAGATGTGTGAAGCAACCATGGTGTGATGGATTACTTTGCTAATAGTACCAGGCCGTTGAGAGTTGATGTATTCGGCCATCTTTTCAGGTAATCCCGCACAGAATTGCTACCTTTGCTCGGCAAAGTCTATCTTTTGAAAGACAGTAGCCTTGAGATGTAAATCCCAAAACTTGTCTACGTACTTGTGGATAGAGTCATGAGAGAGAAGCTTCAAGCTACGCCATTCGGTAAGCACTTTATCTTTTGCATCGCTTGCAAGGAATTGCTTCATAATGGAAACTCATACAGTTTTCCATGGCTCAATAATGGTAAAGCCATAGGCAAGTCTAAAAAGACTCTATTATTAAGTCCAAAGCTCCCGAGGTGTGCACCATCTCCCACATAGTGGGATGAACAAAACGGATAATAGATCCCAGTTCCACTTACCCTAATATAATTAACAACATCAACCAGTTATAGGCTACTTAAGGACCTCTCTTCTTAAGCAAGAAAAGAGAAACCAAATGCTCTGATACCAATGTAATGGAATTGGCCTATTTAACTTGAGAGTAGTGGAAATTAATGAGAGTACTTTTGAGAAATGACTTTGTGAGCATAGCGGGTGAACATAATTGAAGATAGCAACATAATCATTGTGATTAGTTAACTTGGCATGAACAATAATTTTGCAATAGAGAGAATTTAGAAAACATGACAACAATTGAGGACCGGATTTATGTGGAGCCGGTCCCCCTTCCAATAGACATTTGTATTATGATTTCTCCCATTAAGAGAGACTTGTTACAATACAATCTTTGTGTTCCTTGTGACCTAGGTGATGCAATGAAGATGGAAAGCTTCATGCATCACAAATATAACATAAACTTGAAGAAAGCTCTAACGATCCCAAGCCTCAGTCCCAAGACCTCAAACACCTTCGACGGTGGAGAGAGCTAGCAGGGAATGAGGGTAGGGAAGAGAAAGAAGAAACATTTCGTAGGAGAAAGAATTAGTTCCTCACTTATCATAACTCTTCTTGCTAGCATACATAATAGCATAGTAATGATGAAGAAGGAGATGGAAAGCTTAAGCATTGAAGCATGGCTCTTGGTTGGATTTTCACTCCATATCCAAGAGTGTTGGTGTAGGTTCTCAACCTCTACTTGCTTGGAGAAGGAGAGGGAGCTCTTCATTTGCATAGCACACAATGAGAGTGTTTGTGAGTGTGTGTGGGTGAGTATACCCCCTAATAAACCCCCTAGATTGATTGGGTCGATCCCCCCTTGTAGCTCATGCTTGAAGCTCATTGGACCCCTCCAGGCCTAGCCAATCATATGCAGGAGGCATTACAAGCAGCGAGGGTAGCCTTGAGACAAGTGTCCCCCTTTCCCCTTTGAGAAAGAGGGCTAGATAAATGAAAAATCAATTAATTAAATCTCCTAAATTATCATTGGACCCCTTGGGTGGCCAACCAATAGACTTCAGCCACACCATGAGGGCAACATGAGGAGGAACTTGACAAGTGTCCCTTTTGCTTTCTTTGTACCCTGCATGCCTTGTGTGAGTGTGTGGGTGCTCTCTCATCCCCCCTCATGTAGGGCTGGCCCCCTCCTTGTAGGGATTGAATATTTGACTTTTTGACACCTCAAGCCCCTCATGCATAGGCCCAGTTCCCACCACAAGCTTGGCCCTTAAGCACTTTAAGCTTGGGCTAGGTTCTCACCTCAAGTACAACCCTAGCATCTCAAGCATGTCAAGCACCTCAAGCATCTCAATCATTAAGCACCTCAAGCATCTCAAGCACCTCAATCATCAAGCACCTCAAGCACCTTAGTCATCAAGCATGACAAGCAGGACAAGCACCTCGAGCTGGGTCTCGTTTCTACGCCTCAATGTCAACCCTAGCTTACCTAAGGTCAAAGGACTTTTACACACATTACTGGAGGTCTTCAATGAAGCTAACCCTAAGGTCGTAAGCTCCATTGGTTAGCCTTGCTCTTTGATATACCATCTCTCATTTGGGCCCCTTTACCATTGGCCCCGTGTTGAGATAGATCTATAAGCATATGTCTATATTTTAACCCTTGTTCCCGTTTATTCTCCCACATTAAGTGACCAGTTTAATATGAGAGAATCAATTTGGGTTGGTTAGATATTAGATATTAGATTTTATGATAGAAACTAAACCTTGTGTGACGATGGTCTAACGTTTTTAACCTCACTCAATAGCCCACTACCTCAAAAATCGAGCAGATAATAAGGAGGGTTTGCAAAGCTCTATCTTTATAGATCTTTATAATGAGTGTATGCTCTGACAACCAACCAATAAAAAAATATATAAATTTTCAAAACAACCTCTCCTTTTTCATTAGGAAAAAGGGAACACGTCACTGTGGCCTTAGCCCTCTGGGCATGCCAAAAAGCTCGATGCAAAAGGGAAACTCGAACTCATAATTGTAGATTCAAACGTCAAACGCCTAACCATTTGCTATACTCTCAACAAATTAAAGGGAGTATTTTGAATTGTTAATCTTGATAACGATGCACCAATACGTTTCCTTGGTTCACCCCCAGCACAGATGACATCGAAAGGTCTCGAACTAAGTTTTCCACTAAGAAGGAACCATTTGACAAAGACCTAGAAGCTGTCAAGCTTCCATAGTATGCTAAGAAGTTCACAGAACAGGCACGCAAGGATTAGGATAGATGAATTGTAAGGAATGTGTCAACTCTCCAATCATAGCACACCAAGGCATGAGTAAAGGATCTACCAATTGCAGGCCTTGTGTAACGGCACAACAGATGCATGAATGTCATAAAATCTAATATCTAACCAACCCAAATGATTTTCTCACATTAAACTAATCACTTAATGTGGGAGAATAAACGGGAACAAGGGTTAAGATATAGACATGTGCTTATAGAGCTATTTCAACACGGGGCCAATGGTAAAAGGGACCCAAATGAGAGATGGTCTATCAAAGATCAAGGCTAACCAATGGAGCATAAGACCTTAGGGTTAGCTTCATTGAAGGCCTCCAATAATGTGTGTAAAAGTCCTTTGACCCTAGGTAAGCTAGGGCTGAGCTTGAGGTGGGAACCCGACCTAGCTCGAGGTGCTTGTCCTGCTTGAGGTACTTGTCGTGCTTGATTATGGTGCTTGAGGTGTTTGTCCTGTTGGATGACTAAGGTGCTTGAGGTGCTTTGTTGTGCTTGCTTGAGATGCTTGTGGGAACAACCCCAAGCTAGAAGTGCTTTGTCATGCTTGATGAGTAAGGTGCTTGAGCACCTAAAGTCAATATGATCCCTACATAAGAGGGGGCGAGCCCATATTGTAGGGGCTAGTGAGAGAAAGCGTGCGCGCATACACACACACACTCAAGGTAACCCCAAGCCTTAAGAGGCAGCAAGGACACAAGCTCTTACCCATGTTACCTTCAAGAGGTGCTTGAATCCTATTGGCCAGGCTTGAAAGGGGTCCAATGATAAATTTCTTGAACTATTTAATTGTTTTTGCATTTATCAAGTCCTCTCTCTCAAAGGGGAAAGGGGGACACTTGTCCCAAGACTACCCCTATTGCTAGACATGACCCAAGCTTGTGATTGACTAATAGGCAAATTCCATTACAATGACCCTAACCCTAACCTTGACTCTAACCCTCGCCCTGTCCAGGAGGATGTTTACAGATTAGCTCTCCCCATAGTTGGGGCCTCTTGTTGAGACAAACCCTTGCTACGGTTGGATTACCTCTCCAACATCCACCCAGCGGTATGGTTGTTCAGGGCAGAGTCAGCACTTTGTGCTCTCATTAGTTTGAATAGAATAGCCTCAAACTCTAGCTCCCCCTCCACTAAGAATTGACAACAAGGTGCTAGGGAATCCAATAGGTCCTTGAGCTTCTCCGTTGGAGATGGTGAACTTGGCAATGTTTGTTGGTTTCACCCAGCCTGCTCTAGGTGAATCTACAATTGGATCATCCTTCATGTACGATCTGGACACTTTATAGGAGAGCCCTACAGACCCCCATTGTGGATGGGTTCAAGTAAAATAGAACCCTATACCAGTTTATTAAATCCCCATCACCACTCTTGTTCATCCAATAATATGTCCCATACTGGTTTATTATTCAATCACCAAGAGTTCAAGAATTCAGGAATTTCATAATTTAACGATCACTCAATAGTTCAAGAAAACCAAGAAGAGACATTGAAGGGAAAGGGGACTGGTGGAAGTACTCTAACAGCTAACGAAGCACTCTAGTTACTTGGTGAGCCTAAGAAGGTTTTCCTAAACGAGACCAGGGGGTTAAGCCACTTGGCTCAATCCCCATCCTCCATTAGGAATTTAATCCAAGGGTTTGTGTTCGGCTGCATCCGCCTGCCCCAGCACCTTGAAAAGCAAGCCGCTACAGTCATTGAAAATCCATGTTGAAAAGAAAGCCGCTGCAATCATTGAAACACCAATATATTCTCAACCTTCTACCTCAACCTAAAGCATAGATATCAGATAACATGTATCTCTCTCTCTCTCTCTCTCTCTCTCTCTCTCTCTCTCTCTCTCTCTCTCTCTCTCTCTCTCTCTCTCTCTCTCTCTCTCTCTCTCTCTCTCTCTCTCGCTCTCTCTCTCTCTCTCTCTCTCTCTCTCTCTCTCTCTCTCTCTCTCTCTCTCTCTCTCTCTCTCTCTCTCTCTCTCTCTCTCTCTCTCTCTCTCTCTCTCGTCGTTTTCGTGCTAGGGTTTCCCCCTCTGTGACTGCATTAACACTGCGCCAGGTGCAAGGCAGCGCTTGACTGGGCGGTTAGCCTCAGCTCTGTCCTCCCCCATGCCAGTCCTACTGTCGCGAGAAAATATCCTGCTTCCTGCGACCTATTGCCATCGCAAGCCATCTCCAGCCAACTCTCCAACATGCGACGTGCGCCCGAATCTCCAGCCAACCCTGTGATTGCCAACTCCCTCGACCCAGGCGGTGTCTTCTTCCACAACTCGCCCCTTGGTGTGGAGCATAAAAGAAAGTTAGTACGAGTTTCCTGCTCGTCCGGCCTATCAAGTCCATAAAGGACAGTCGGAGTGTGTTCTTGCGAGCCATGACTACTCGAGCCGCTTCTCGAGGCAAGCCCACTTTTGCAAGAGTTGTGGCAACACCCCCACTGCTCGATAACCACAGCCGCCTTCAGAATGAGGTCGAGAGACTCCGCAAGGAGAATCAAGACCTCATACAAAAGCTCGCAATAATCAAGATCCGTCTAGTCGCAGTGGAGACAAGGATGAAAAAACAGAGAATATAGAAACCATGCTCACTAAAACCAAAGCAGAAGTGGAAATCACTCTCTCAAAGGAGGTCAAGAATCAAGTGCTAGAAGTTGTTTCTCAAAAGATCGACGATCCTGTAACATTCACGTTACGGGAACGACAACGACGATAGGAGGACATTTCTCTCAATGTTCGCATTGGTGGTCTCCCAATTGATTGGAAAGGGGAGGGAGACAATGAATTCAAGAAGGCCCTTCCTCAAATTCAAGCGGCACTTCCCATGGTACAATGGGATGAAGAGGCAACTACCACCATTACACACAAGCATTGAACCAACCATGCCATCCTCACTCTCAAGACTATAGAGGACCGAATCAAAATCCTACAACAATGAAGGCTTCTCAGAGACACTAAGCTTTGTCTTGTAGAAGATCTTACACCCACTCAACTCAAACAAACAAAGACAGAACTTCAAAAGATGCGTGACGCACGAGTAGCAGGAAAATGGGCAGTTTATCGAGAAGGTAAAGCCATCATCCAGGAGTTTCAAACTCCCAAACTGACTTCCCTCTCACCTGCCCCTTCTTATCCTTTTTGTCCTTTTTTCTTTGGACCCTCAGTCCTTAACTGAGATGTATATGCACCCCACTTAGCAGACTCATTGTACGATTTTGTTTCTAGTCCCATAGGTCATATTTGACCTCCGTGGACGATAATGCAATCTCTCTCTCTCTCTCTCTCTCTCTCTCTCTCTCTCTCTCTCTCTCTCTCTCTCTCTCTCTCTCTCTCTCTCTCTCTCTCCCCCCCCCCCCCCCCAAGGTTGGCATCTTCAACAAGTAGTTACGTGCTCGTGTTTCATGACTAAACATGATCCAACCAGGAGAGAAAAACATTATCGTCGCTGCGCTAGCCAATACTGGTGGCTTACACGTTATCACAGTAGGGGTCTTCTTTGTTGATCAAAGTGCATGAAGCCCTGGTTGTAACATTCGTTGCAAGGCAGGCACTGCACCCATGCTACATCACTTATGGGCCATTGAAGCATCACCTAATAGCTGAGCAAGGGCACTGTAGGGCCCCACAACAATGCCTCAGCAGGCAGCCAAAGAAATAATCAAACTTGGAAAGAAAAGGGGTGCTATTGTAGTAGCGTTGCCATGCGAAGACCCACCACCTTGTATGGCCATCGGAGGTTTGAGGAGAGAGAGAGAGAGAGAGAGAGAGAGAGAGAGAGAGAGAGAGAGAGAGAGAGAGAGAGAGAGAGAGAGAGAGAGAGAGAGAGAGAGAGAGAGAGAGAGAGAGAGAGAGAGAGAGAGAGAGAGAGAGAGAGAGAGAGAGAGAGAGAGAGAGAGAGAGAGAGAGAGAGAGAGAGAGAGAGAGAGAGAGAGAGAGAGAGAGAGAGTGGATGTTGGAGCATGGTGTATGGGACCAAACTAATGCAATCCTTGTGGATCTAATCCAATGTTCGGGTACAAAAATAGAAATGAAGTAAAGTAAAAGACTAAAATCGTCATATTGAAATCATTATCATGATCATCCATGCACGAGGATGCCCAGGATTGGAAGTTGTCCAAGAAAGTATTGCATCAGTTCGCTGAAGAGCTTCATCAATGTTCGCCTCTGTAAATAGTCGTACTAGGAGTCCCCCATGTCGTGCTAGAATAGTCATGATTCTTTGATGGAGCCTTTGTCGAAGTCGTGGTTGCCCCCATAGACGTGGGCGTTTAGCTCTCCTGAGCTCAGTGGCTCTATCCACTAATATACCTCTAGTAGAAGCGGGCTCTGAAGTTTGTTGTGAAGCATGCTCATCTGGCTGTTGAGTCCCTACTCTAAAGAAGTCAGTGATCTCCCTCTGTGAATGTCTCCCATTGCCTGGTCTCCTCAAGAGACTCTGCCTGTGTCTGCATAGCTCTAGCAAAAAAAACTCGAGGCATCTCTGATCCCGATATCTCATGACTCTAGTCAACGGTCCAAAGCCCTCTCTGATTAGACAGTGAAAGCGGTCTCATATCTCATAGTTTATCGGAAAATGACAAATCTATGTGTGTGTGTGTGTGTAGCTGTATTAAATCTTACTTAATAAGACATAATTGAACTTTTACATTCAAAAGACAACTGGCCAAGGATCAATGAACTGATTTGTACAAAAATAACTCAGTATCAGAATTATCCAAGTAGAATGATTGTAAGAAAGAGATCCTCTTGCAATGTGGTAGGTAGTAAAAAAACTTCCCCGGTTTTCAATGGATATTTCATAACAGTACTGTTGCTTGCCAAAGAAAAGAAACCCTCCAAGATAAGATAGAGTCCTTACCTGCATCCATCCAAACAAGACAACAATTCAGTTAGCCTTGGATGTGTTTTACAGGTATCAATGGACCATATCAGTTGTTATCCATGTCCATCTTATAGGATTTAATTACTTTAGACAAGCTAGGTTATTTAGTAGTCTCTTTTTTTATAAATGAGTGATATATTTTACTTTTTAATGTGAGTGGTGAAGTTCATCAAGAGTCAAAAACATTTCAAGATCCATAGCTCGGTAGCTATGCTTATGCCCAAAAATAGCAACCATATACTTACCTTCAGACTTAGTAATCCCATGGTATCATCGGTATCCCTTTATTCAAGCATAGGTCATGTCCGACCTTTTCTAGCACATGGAATCCCAATTTTTTGAATCATAGCTTGGAAGCTATGCCAAAGCTAAAAATACCATCCATATACTTACCTTTATAATGCCAATGATATCCACAAGTCATTATCCATTTTACAAGAACGACAGTGTCCGGCCCTTGACTGAGTGAGATACCTTACTTGTTTATCAACCAGAGGTACTAGATGCAATGAGTACCACCCCAACCATTTGTTTTTATATGAAATTACAAGTGCCAAGCTGTACTTAAGCCCAGCAACTTATCACGCCAAGTTAAAACAAGTAGTTTTTAACATATAGCTTCCAATCCTGCACGTCATGCAATACGTCAAAAAAATGTAAATTAACGCCCTGTAATGGTTAAGAACAGCGCCCCAATCATTCAGTATGCGCACACACGTCACAACCAGTAGCGCACCACTTGCAGAGCCAACAATAACCAGTAGCTATAAACCAGCGACTGCTCGAGAAAGAGCCAGTACAACACTCAGTAGCAAGAAATAGTCGGTAGCAGAAAATTCTATCTACCAATGTATGTCAAATCATTCCAGCCAGTCATTATTTTTTACTAGCCTAAGAGGTGCCAACCACACACAGTATGAACAGCCGACATACCCCGACAGTTTACCAAAGACGCGAAAAAACCAATTCAAGGTCAGGAGCACCTCGCATTTGCATTATCATGATGTTATATCATACCATGTTATCCCATAGCAGATGGGGGTGTACCATGCCCTAGTTACCATACTAAGCAAACAGCATTACCTCATGTGTTTATCTCCATTAGTACAGCCCTAGGAAAGGCCAAAAAAAAAACCATTGTTTTTTATGCACAAGCAGTCCCAAGGCTTACCATAATGTCCCATTCTATGCATATGAAGTTTTAAGGCAATGCTAAAACATGCCTCGGCCTAGTAATTTCATTCAAAAAAATCAGTTAATGAGTGTGTATACCAACAAGCTCCCGATTGAAGCCAACCATGCCATAATTCATAACCAGGTGCCTTACCACAAAAAATCCATAACAAAAAACTCATGCCCAGGTAACCCAATATGGCCATTTGTATAGTTTAACATCACTCCGTTAGGTGTTTATCCCCATAGTAAAATGCCTTGCTCCAATATTTAAGAGTCACAACGAATGTCTGTCGAAAACAAAAAACCAGTCTTCCTCAAGCTACCCTTATTGCAAAACAACCACTAAACGGTGCCAACCACACACAGTATGAAGAAAGAAACACAGACCCTGATAGTTTACTAAAAGATGCGATAGAAAACCAGTCTAGGGTCAGGAGCCCCTCTCCTTTGTATTACCATGATGTTTATATCATACCATTTCAGCCCATAGCAGATGGGGGTGTGGCATGCCCATAGTTACTAAACAAACTCCATTCCTTCGTTGGTATAGTCATAGGAAAGGCAAAAAACAAGAAAAAAACAGTTGTTTTCTATGCACAAGCAGTTCAACGGCCCACCATACTGTCCCATTATATGCATATGAATATTTTAAGGCAATGCTAAACCATGCCCCGGCCCAAAAGAACCAGTTACTTGTGTTATATACCAACTGTTTACCCATTGTTGTGCTACTACAATCTAGCTCTAAGAGAGCCCGTCGGGCAGAGTACTCAAAAAAACCAAAAAACCAGTAAAATGCCTAGTCTGCAGTCAGTTTAACGGCTGCAAAAACAGCCTTTGAGTAATTAGCAACCATATGTTATGCTAAAATATCTTAAGAACCACATTTGGTCACGGAATAACACCCATTAGGCTTGATCAAGCCCCATGTTAAAACATTTTTTAGAAAAACACAACAGTCAGTCTCTGATGACAAAAGACAGTTTAGGTAAACTATAATACCTGTGGAGTCTGAGCAGCAAGCTCCATTGTTTTCGGACTTTCAAGTAAAAATGACACAGAATCAGGTTTACCCCACACAAAACACTGACTCTCAAGCTAAGTGAGGGCAAAGGAGTGCCCTCACCTTTAGAATTTATAGGTTGGTATGCACGCTTCCTGAGTGTCTGAAGTGAAGAGAGCAGAGCCGCCCCTTGCTGTGGGAGTCCTCTCACGCGTCAGAAGCCATTATTGTCAGGGGAGAGAGAGCGCCTTTACACGGTCCGAGGGTGGAAGGAGCCGCCTTCTTATTGTCATGATAGTTTTGAGGATTTTGTACGAGCCATTTGCCCAATACCCAAGTCGGTGGTGCAATGTAGCAATGAAGGCCCTATTTTGTCAATAGGGGGGGGGGGTTGTTTTTTCTGTTTTTTTTTAATATAAAAAAAGGGAGGAACTTATGAGGGAAAGAAGTATCTGACTTCATGATGTTTAACCATAGTGTGTGTGTGTGTGTGTGTGTGTGTGTGTGTGTGTGTGTGTGTGTGTGTGTGTGTGTGTGTGTGTGTGTGTGTGTGAGAGAGAGAGAGAGAGAGAGAGAGAGAGAGAGAGAGAGAGAGAGCTCGTATTTGTTGTAGGAAAGATGGTTGCCCAGTAGAGTAGGAAGAGGGGACTGAAAGGAGAGAGGTTGGAAAGGAAAGACCCTTCTTTCGTTTGAACGCCTCTGATGATCTTTCACAAGTTGAGTAGGTGCCCAAGAATAGCAACATGTTGAGCAAGAAGATGCTGCAATTTTTCTTCTTTGTATTCATAGGCATTCCACTCCCTCGCTCCCTCCCTCTCTCTCTTCCTAGATCCCTTCCTTCTACATGTTCTCACTCCTTAATGCTTCCTTTCACATGGTCCCTCCTCCTTAAGGCTTAGCTTAACACCTTTATTCCCAAGGTGAAAAGGAAAGTATCAAATCTGAATTGGCCAAACTAAAAATAAAAGTCCCAAGGAGAGCACTCCGGCCACTCCCATGAACATAACCCTACGATTGGAAAGACCCCTAGAGTTCTTGAGGACAAACCCTATGTGTGATAGCATGCTATTGCATGGCCGATGGATTGCATAGTTGAGAAGAAGCCCTGCGTGGTCTACAAGGAGAAAGCGCACCGCAAATAGAAAGCATGCTACATCATAAGACATGACAAGAAGTTGATGGCTGAAAAGAGGGAGATAGTGCAATTTTAGCAAGGAAAAATCTATCGAAAATCACCCATAACTCTTTATGTACCAGACCTTTGATATAGAACATAAAATTAGATATGTTTCTCTTCAAGCTTAATCAATATGCTACATCTCCTGTATTTATCTTAATGCGTGTTTTGTGTCTGGCAGAGAGAACATCTATTCACAACACTAGACATTTCAATTGCACAAGCGCGACTCCAATTGAACTACACTGCAAGGTTTGTTATCTGCATCCAACTCCCCATGACTATGTGTTTGCTTGGCGCAACACATAAAATGCTAGGGGGCAGGGCATGGCTTCCGTTTCTTATAATTTTTGGAGAGACCACAGTGCCAGCTCTCCACCATACTTTTGTATGGCACTTCTGCATGACGTGCACTACATACTTTGCAATTTTGATATATAATGTTTCTTTGCGTGACATAATGTTTAACTATTCACATTCCTTTCTTGTAGCGACTCAAATATCGGCTTGTAGAGTTGACAATTGAAAAGTGCTAGTACAACATTGCAGGTCAGTAAAGCACTTCATTTCATGTTGCAGTTTATTAACGCTTTCCCCATTCGCTTGTTACTTGGTCAGCCAAAGGCTCTTTCTGGGCTATCTGGAGGCAAAAAAAACGCTGTGAAATAAGAAAATTTACCGTGAAAAGCTACCAACTAACTAAATACAAGCACCAAGTTCAAAGTAGTTCGGCATTTTTCTGTAGATATAAGTTCAGAGCAATTTGGAGCTTTTTCTGCAGGTTTTACACACACACACACACACACACACACACACACACACACACACACACACACACACAGAGAATGAGACCGCAAGGTGGTTGCACGCTAGAGCAAGAGATGAGGGTTCTTGTTTGTGTAGAGAAAACAAGAACTGGCTGCAAAGGAGCTTGTGGCCAAGAGGAGCACGAGATGTGTGTGGTATCAAGAGTGCCGCCAGTGTGTGTAAACATGCTTTTCTTTACCAAAACCCTCAATACCAAGAGGTTTTTGCTTAAGACCATACAAGGCCTTAATCAACCTGTAAACATGCTTTTTTTACCAAAAACCTCAATACCAAGAGGTTCACCAAGAGTTCACAGTGAACCATATTTGCGAGAGAGAGAGAGAGAGAGAGAGAGAGAGAGAGAGAGAGAGAGAGAGAGAGAGAGAGAGAGAGAGAGAGAGAGAGAGAGAGAGAGAGAGATGTTGAGACGCTTGTAGAGAATTTGTGAGGAGCGAGGGAAAGGTGCCTGATATGAGCTATTCAGATCTTTCGAGACCATGTCCGCTCCCTTCACAATGGTCGCTTCCTTTTTGGCCGTTCACATGGAGCTCCTCCAACCCACCGATTGGTTCTTGTGAACCACAGTTGCGAGAGAGAGAGAGAGAGAGAGAGAGAGAGAGAGAGAGAGAGAGAGAGAGAGAGAGAGAGAGAGAGAGAGAGAGAGAGAGAGCAGAGTAGAGGTGTACGGGGAGATGCTGATCCGTTGCAACTCGGCACCAGCTTTATAAAGGATCCCAGGGCTCATGCCAACTATAGATATGTTGATGTTTACAGTCGCTCCACCTTTTTTGATAGATTGAGCCTTTCTTGAATTTGACTTTGGAAAGAACAGACAGACTTGAGACCCAAGGCCATATTTTCGATAGGCTGACTTAATCAATATCCTACATCTATTGTATTTGTCTTAATGCATATTTTGTGTATGGCAGGGAAGACATATATTCACAACACTTGACATTTCGATTGTACAAGTGAGACTCTAGCTCGACAACACTACAAGGTCCATTATCTCCATCCAATTTCTCATGTCTATGCGTTTGCTTGGCGCAACACATGAACGTTACGAGACAGGACACGGCTTCCGTTTCTTATAATTTTTGGAGAGATCACAGTGCCAACTCTCCACCATACTTTTGTATGGCATTTCTGCATGATGTGCACTGTATACTTTGCAATTTTAGTCTGTGATGTTTGATTGCAAGATAAAATCTTTAACTATTCACATTGCTTTTTTGTAGCCTGACTCAAATATCGGTATGTGTATTGGACAATTGAAAAGCACCAATACAACATTGCAGGTCAGTAAAACACTACAGTTTCTTGTTGGAGTTCATTACCGCTTTAGCCATTTGCTTGTTTTAGAATTTTGCACATTACTCTGTTTAGTTAGGTTTACTGAGATGTTGTTTTTAGAAGTACACATTCGATGTCGATCAAGATCTACACATGTTAATTACGCACGCAACTCCTTGCAATTTCATTTAAACCAACAAATATCAATCTCTATTTATATCTATTAATTCATGCACCTAACTTTGTATCCTCCCATAACCAAAAACATAATAAAAGTTTTATAATGTTTTTGTACTTCTCTTCAAAACTTAACTAACTCTCCCGAAAATCATCCCTATAATCTCTATTAATTGCACCGCCATTCCCAAATTAGTCATGGTCTTGTTTCCTAGAAATCTCAATTTGCAAATGTCCTGGTATATTCTATAGATGTTATATAGCAAGGCCCACCAAGCAAGACTCTTTCCTAAAAATCTCAATTTGCAAATGTCCTGCTATATTCTATAGATGTTATATAGCAAGGTCCACCTAGTCAACGGGTGCTAGCTCAGTTGGTGGAGTCATAGCCTATGTGCATAAGGTCTTGGGTTCAATCCCTCCTTGGCAACCTAAAGACATGTTCTAAGTCCTTAGGGACTGATCCCATATGCCTCCACCATGGGTGTTGGGTGTGTGTGTGTGATGGGATGCTTCTTTCCCTACCTATGAGGCTGTTGTACATAGAGTGTGCGTGGTGTGTTTCAAAGTTCCACTCTCTATAAAAAAAATTTAATCAAATAGTTGTCATGGTTTGAAACACATGAAGATTTAGACATTTTCTCATGTAGGAAAACAAAGTCTGTTTCAGTGTTTTTCATACAATGCATAACATCATGAGCTTTTGCTTGAGAGGCACCGCATACCTAGCTAGGTACGATTCGAGGCCCCCCAAGCGTACCTAGCTAGGTATGCGGTGCCTCCCTCGCAAAAGCTCATGATGATGTTGAGGTAAGTCACAATGTGGGAATTATTCTGAGAATTTGTCCAAAACTTCTTGTGAAAGTCTATCTCTGTATTTTCTTATAACTTCATTTTGCAGTATTACAAAGCATAACTTTGCCTTGAATGAGAATGATGTTCTCTTGTCTTTGCTTATACTTCATTTTGAAGTAGCCAAAGCATGACTTTTCTTGAATGAGAATGATGATGGCTTATTGAATCAATATGGCTTCTTGTAGGTGATGCTGCTTGCCTAACTGAGGGAGAGAGGTGCATCCTTGTGTATGTGCTCGGGGCATCGACCTCGAACTATTGTTGCAGACCACTAAATTGCGTATCCAGTGCCTGCATAATGTGACGGACATACTATGAGACAATCTCTTGTAATCTTTGGCTCTTCAATGGTTTCATCATATGTGTCTTTCTTCTTTCTGGCCTACATAAGGCTAAGCTTAGTAAAGCATGGAAATTTATGGTGTTCTCTTCCTTTTGTTTTTTGTAGGAGGGACATATTAGGAATTGAACTCTTCATATGGGATTGGACACTTTGGGATGATCGTTTGATCCACAATCCCTCCATAGAGGCTTAAAGGCAAGCGGAAAAGTATCCACTTAACCACATTCAAGTAATTGGCCATTTGTCCAAGCAATTCAAATCACAAGAAGTTTTGGACAAATTCTCACAATAATTCCCACATTGTGATTTACCTCAACATCATGAGCTTCTGTGAGGGAGGCATTGCATACCTAGCTAGGTACGATTGTGGGCAGGGGACTATTGGCCCGATGGGGGGGCCGGTGGTCCCCTCCCCCCAATCGTACCTAGCTAGGTATGCGGTGGCTCTCAAGCAAAAGCTCATGATGTTAGGCATTGTATGAAAACCACTGAAAAAAAACTCAGTTTTCTTACATGAGAAAATTTCTAAATCTTCTTGTGAATGGCAAGCCTCATAAGACCTTAAGAAAGTCATCATTTTGGAAAATTCTGAGGGCTATGTCACAAAATGGGGTATTATGAAACCTCTAGCGCCACCATAAGCAACTCTAGTGAAGACAAAGATGGAGCCAAGTTCTAGGCTTCCCTCTAGAGTGAATAGAAGAAGAATGGTGCATGTGTGTGATATTGATATGGTTGAAACCAAAAGAAAAAATCCAGTCCATGTATTCTTCTCATGTGGTCAAAGAAAAAAGGGTGAAACTCTCACACTTTCAAGTGGGATCTCAATATCTTCTCTCAACACATCCCGAGAGGTCTTAGTCAAGTACTAGCTTCTCTACGATGCTCTGCACCTGGCAAACAGCACCACAATTGGCATACATGTAAACAGGAATTGCAGCCAAACGCAATATGATGCTCCAATGGCCTTCACCTCAAAAATGCATCATGGACTTTCTCGAGCATAATTTATCTGAGATGTTTCCATACAGCAAACACAAACACGCATGGAAGCCTCATTGGAGTATGCTCCAACCCTTGAGCTTCAAACATGCGAGACCCTAATTTTATCTGGAGAAAAATAAACAATTATATATAGAAACCACTCATAGCACCATAGAAGTTGGAACTTTTCACACCTTACTTGAGCCTTGAAGCTAATATCATCGTAGTTCCCACATCAACCTCATTAGCTTGAAATTTTCTTGCTAATTTGGCCAAGTATGATAATATCATTTTTCATACGGGATATGAAACCAATTTTTCATACAGATATGCCTAAACTAACCATGCGAGTATTGTTCCAACTATGATTCAAGGTACACAATAAGTCGTCTCAACTGGCAAGAATGCCCTCCCACTGCATTTGCTCGGAGCAGTCCAGAGTCTATCGGCCTTGCCCATTTTTAGCATACCCTGCAATCGGAGCACACCAGGCAATGATGGCCACGAGAAGGGATATAATTTGTGCCCGGCAATGAGCACCTCACTTAGCACACATGTCCATGAGAGCCACCCAGCATAACATGATGCTCCCACAGCCTCTACCTCCTTCACATATTGTCATGAGCTTTGTGCATGTTCTGTGTGCTGCATAAACATGATGCTCCAGCAGCCCCTACCTCCTTGACATATTGTCATGAACTTTGTGCTTCTTCTGTGTGCTGCATGGTGGGGGCTCTCTGCACTTTTCTCTGAAAAGGGATTGATTGCTGCAAAAGCATGGGTGATTGCCACGTGGATAACTGTCCTTCCTCGATTGAAATGAAAGAAGAGAAACTGGTCATGACTCGCCTTCAAAAACAGCACACGTCACCTTCTTTAAAAACTACTCTAAAACATGAAGAGATACTAGGTACCGCCACAAGACTCACTGCACGATAGCTTGCTAGCTGAACAAGAAATCTGACTTTTGCCTTATTGAGCAAGACCAGCACCCTGTAACATGTATAGAATTGAGGGAAACAAGATTAACATCAACTCGGTTTCATAACCAAAGAATTTCACTAAAGTTGGTCCGTTTCTCCAAAAAATGGAGCTATCTTTATATTATAAATTAGAGAAACGGATCCTCGATCAAGCACTCCCATGTTGAACATGACTATACATCACTTGCATTTGCTCATCCAGGAATCTGAAAAGAAATAACCACAAGATGAATGATCAACGAACTGACCAATAAACACTCTCGCCTAGAAGATCGACATGCTGTGACCAGAAACAGAAAATTTTCATGAAAAGGACAACCTGCAGTTCCTGTATAAAGTTCCAATCTCTCTTCTTTTAACTCGCTCGTGTTGGAAGCTCAGTCATACACAAGATTTTTCAGCAAAACGAACTCCTATACATTAAGTCTCAAAATTCAACATCTAATTGAGCCCTACCCATAAAAAGGGACAAATTAATAGACACATAACCTTTGTATACACTGTACACTGTATTCGAATGTCCCATAGCTATTTTCAAGATCTAAGCTTTTGTAATACATCAAAATAACTTGTTGCAATGCTGCTAGCTACCTTGAAGAGTTCAAGGCGAACCGTTTCAAGCACCCACCATGTTCTGATGAGAATTGCACGAATCGTAATTCTAACATCTTTGGTTGAGTACATGTGTCACTCAATAATCATGTATCTGCCCGCTTTCTTGCTCGGTTCAGAAGTGACTCACGGCCCGGAAACACACTTTGAACATCGTCTATAGCTGGGGGTAGAGTAGTCAAGGACTTAGGAGCAGACCGTTCTCTTCGAAGCTGCCTGCGACGAAGAAGTTCCTCTTGCAATGTAAGAGATTTAGTGGGCTGAGACTCACCAACAGAAGCTTTTATGTTAGTTAGCTTAGAGCTCAAAATAGTGTTATTCCCAGTGACTTTCAAGCTAGAGAAAGATCCATCAAGCCTACTTGGAGATACTCTGCCACCTGACGATGTGCTCATTGTAGCTTCCATGGCTGGCTTTGGTGGAACAGTCTTAGGCTTAGGTTTAGCGATAGCAGATTGCAATTGGTTCAATTCTTTCCTGGGTATTCTGCCTCCAACTGTTGTGCCCAAGAGAGAGAAATTCACCTTAGACCATGCACTGCTATCCAACAAGTCCCAGCCTAGAGCAATCATGGAGCCCTTGACACCTGCACTGGCAGCAAGAGGGCCACCTTTCTGCATTTCACCCCGGACACCAAGCTTTTCAATGCTCTGCCATTCAAGCCTGTCTTTATAGTAGGGGTCTTGAAGGACTTGTTTTGCATAGTCTCCCCAGACGGTGAGGCTGGAATGGTGGGCTTCTCTGACGAGCCATTGGAGGTAGCGAGAAGGGAGGGTGCCCATTTTGCAACCCTTGTACTTGCCAAAGTCGATCACCACATCGCGAGCAGGAAGGGAACAAACAGCGGTAAAGAAGAGACGCTGCTTACCTTTGCTGCAGCAAGAAACGCTTGTCACAGAGTAGAGCTCCGACGCTGTGGATCTCGAGAACGAGGGCTGGTAGGCGAAGCTCACCCTCATCACCATGGTATCGCACACATGAGAGAGCTGTATAAATTTATGTTTTTAAGGATGGAAAGTGATATAAAAGGTATGGAGGCACGATTCTGAGAAACACCTTGTTTAAGAATTCAAATGCAAAACACCACCTAGCAGGGGTTCAAGACCGTGGCCACATGTAATGGTGATGTGCCTTTGCTGGGATGCCTAGCACTTATTACTCCATTTGAATCGGGCTTGCGAGAGTTCAACAGATTCTGTGATTGTTTTGCTTCATCTCTTATGTGGTATGAGGAGTAGAGGGGAGGAATCTGCAAAGATTCCCGCCAATAAGTGAAAGAGTTGCAGGCAAAATATATAAACAAGGATATCCCGAGGAGTAGAACCCTTTTAAAAATGTGAAAGGTATTGAGGTATGGGTGGGTAAGGGATTTGGTGCATTGCTCGCTCATGCAAAGTTTCATTGCTATCCATAAAAAGGATGGTCTAAGGAAAACTTTCCACTTAAACATTTTTACACATCCGTATGAAAAATGCCCCTAACATGACTTTGGCATTGTTTATTTGTCACTTTCTCTTTTTTAATACAATTCAATATGGACAAAACGTGTAAATTCAAGAGATCAATTCACATAAAGATATAGAATAACTGGAATTCAAACATAAATGATGTCGCTGCATATCTCAACAGTTTTATTGCTAGGTTAGTTGTCTCACTCAATCCTCCACTATGGCTAGAAAAATTGAGAATTTATTTGACATGTTGAATCTACCATGCACTTGAATTTTGTCTCCTCATAGCATCGAAGACATTCCTATATAAAGCCGGTATGTGTGCATGAATAAAATCAATATTTTCATTTTGCTTCAAAGTTTATCTTAAATGCCTTAAAGTTAATAATCACATGATTGCATTACCACAAGAGACTACCCATGTATTGAGCAAGCTTCATGACACTAGCTTTGTCAAAACTCTTGCAACTGAAGTACATGGGCACATGCATGCTTGAAACAACTACTTAACCTATCACATAGTTTGGTATAATTTAGAGACGATTTGTTAATTTTAGATCTAAGAAGAAGATTGCCTTAGTAGTAAAACTAATTTCCTATCATGTTCACCCTTTTATGTTAGCTTTATGGGCTATCTCTCAAGCTTAGGTCTCTCCCATTGATACAATTGATTAGGTCACATCACACTGACTCAGTCAATGATATCACATGCACTTCGTTGGGGCTATATAAGCCACCACCTATGTACATTATTATTCGGTGTTGCTTATTGTCTTGTGTCTAGCTCCACATCTTTCCTTTGGAATTTGCAAATCGGTGAGTGGTTCCTCTCTACCTCCTCAAGCATAGGGATGACTACCCCAAAGACCCCCGCCAAAACACGATCGAGTTTTGCAACGGTGCTGGCAGCCCCTAGCAAGCTCGATCGCATCACGCAGGTGCAAGCAACTCTTGATCGTGTCTTGGAAGAAAACTTTGAACTCAAATCTCGCCTCAGCAAACTAGAAGAACAATTTAATTCTATGGTTGACCTCACCACCGACAAGGTAAAGGAGGTTGAGGCTAAGGTTAGCCAAGCTCACTCAACAACCATCGCCCAAGTGAAGACGTGTGTAACAAAGGAAATCTCCGAACAAAAATTTCAAGAAGATAATGCCCTCAAGGTCCACATCGGTGGGCTCCCCTCGCAGTGGTGCATTGTTGAGGACCCCCTTGAAGAGGAAATCATCAAACTCAACAACATTATTGAGCCTGTCAACATCAAGCCAGAGACTATCACTTGGATCAATGATACACATCGCCATGTGCGTCCCGAGCATTGTGTCCTTACTTTCAAGAACAAAGAGGAGTGGGTGAAGCTTCTACCTCAATCCCGCCTCCTCAAAGGAACCAAGCTTTGAATTGCAGAAGAACTGACCATGATTCAACTCAAGAGTAACACGAGCGAGCTCAAGAAAGGTACATGAAGCGCGTAAGCAAGGCAAATGGGCAGTCTACCGAGGTGGCAAAGCGATCATCCAAGAATTTTGAAATCCCAAACCAGCTCTCCCCTTAGCTGACCCTTAGGTTTTTGCTCTCTCTTTTTTCCTACTCTACCCTCTTGATGGACCCTCAGTCCTTAACTGATATTTATCGACCCGCACTGAGAATGAATTGTTGTAATGATGTGTTTTTTGTCCCATAGGCATATATGACCTCCATGGACAATAATTCAATCTATCAATCTATCTCTCTCTCTCTCTCTCTCTCTCTCTCTCTCTCTCTCTCTCAACATGGTATTAGAACAGGATTTATGATTTAGTAGATCTTTATTTTATTTAAAATCCTATTGTTATTTGAATATTATTCATGCTTTAAAATCCTATTGGATTAGGGAGTTAATCTATCCATCTATTTGGCCAAACTTAGGGGATTCTCCAGCCAAAGTAGAATATGCATAGATTACTAGTTGCTCAAGCAATGATATCATGTCCAAATTTGAATTGGGAGCCTTTTAAGGCTTTGACTATTCTAGCATAGCATTGTTATGAGCCTATTTTGAGCTAGAGGAGAGAAGACACTCACAATACAAGAGATAGAGTAGAGAAGGCGCTCACAATACAAGAGCTTGGTGTTTGGTTGCAACACTTGATCTTGATTATAAAACTTGATATTTGATTAAGGAAACTTGATTACAAGGCTTGCTTGCAAGGACAAGGTTTGAGTGCAAGACGAGAGCTAGAAGAGAACTTGTCTTCATAACTAGTGTTGGCAAGAGTGAGGGGCTTTGTAGCCCAAGACCTCTATTTATACTAAAGCCTAAAGAGGTTAAGAATCTTCTAAGTTCTATTTTTTAGAACCTTCTACTTCCTAGTTCTTCCTCAGGCCTCTAGATCTTTCTAGAACTTTCTAGATTTTCTAGCTACTTTTAGAACCTTTTAGATATTTCTAGGTCCTTTTAGAACCTTATAAAATCTTGTAGATACTTTTAGAACCTTCTAGACTCTTCTTGGTGCTTTTAGAACTTTCTAGACGCTTCTAGGTGTTTCTAGAGCCTTGTAGAATCAAGAATTTCCTTGACTTCATATTCTTCATGACCATTGATTTCTGGAGGAGGTGGTGGCTATAAGTATCTACCATGTATCGTGGACTAATGACAAGGTGCCAATACTGAAATATGGAAGACTGAATGGATTTTCAAAGACTGTGGTAACTAAAGAAGGTATGCGATTAGATTCACTTAAATAAGTAAGGCCCCCCAATCTCAAAAAAGTAAAAATCCTTTCAAAACATTTTAAGTGCATAAGTGAAGGGTGAGTTCCAAAAATGAAAAGCGTCATGAAAGTGAAAAGTCAAAAGACTTTATATGTCCTTACAAAGAGGTGGACTAGTGCACATTTGTTATTTTTTTTAATTTTATTTTTTCCTTGAGCGTTTTCTTCTCGTTAGAGTGTCCTTGCACTATGTAGATAGTGAATATATATATATATATATATATATATATATATATATATATATATATATAAGCTATTAGGAATACCTTATATAGTTAATAACAATTATCTTGAATGGTCCATGTCTTTGATAATCTAGCTTTTGGGAAGGGTGAGATGAGTGTTGGCCATAGCAAAGAAGCCAAGCTCGATTCCCAATCTAGTATGATGAATATCATATTTGATGTTCCTCTGCGTTATATTTATACCTTTTTTGAGCCTGCCTGATATTCTTTGTCAACTGTTTGTGAATGCTCATCAAAGCTATGGCAAGTGGATTCTTTACTTGGCGACTCATGTGGATATCCATCCTTGAGTGTTATCCATAATTAGCAAAGAATGGAGTATGATGATTAGATGCATGACTATATTGTTGTGGGTGAACCCAGCCAAGGCCAAGGTTAATCATCACTCCCAAAAGCTTGAATAGTACTTTCCAAAAGCTTGATATGAATTGTCGCCCTCAATATGAGACAATGTCATCTAGAAGTCCATGATAGTGGTAGATATTATTGAGAAAAAGCTTTGTCATTTCTTCTCCCATGATTGATTTGGTTGTTAGGATGATGTAGTCTGATGTAGAAACTGCTATATTCAAGCAAAAGTAAATGACAAGAAGGAAAAAATTGGAAGAGTTGTGGTAGTATTTTGGTAATCATGTCTCACCCAAAAATACAAAGAGAGATGCATAAACCAAAGAGAGTCTATGGCTTAGTCAGATGTAAACATTGTCATATTCAAGCACAAATAAATGGCAAGACAAAAAAATTGGAAGAGTTGTGATAGTATTTTGGCAACGTCTCACCCAGAAAATACATTGCCATATTCAAGCACACGTACATCTACACTGATATTGTTTAAACTAGTGAATCTATTATTCATTGGTGTGTTGCCTAAATTGGCAAATATGTACTTGTGTTGCCTAAATCGACGGATCCACATTGATAATTGGTGCTACCTAAATCGACAAATCTACGCTAGGATGAGCATTTATACATTGCCTAAATTGACAAATCTGTTTGCAAGTGAACAATGGACTACGCAAGGCATATAAGACAAAACATTTACTACCTATTTGATGCCAAATTGGAGTATGTTTGGGTAGCAAAGTACTTACAAATTGTTTTCCATTATCCCAAAGCACCTTAGCTCTCATGATTAGGTGTATAGCTTAATGACAAAGCAAGGCATATAGGACAAAATATTTACTACCTATTTGATGCCAAAATGGAGCATGTTTAGGTGCAAAGTACTTAAAAATTGTTGTGCATTATCCCAAAGCATCTTAGCTTGCATGATTATGTGTATAGCTTAATGACAAAGCATCTCAATAAAAATTCCATTCGATACAAGTACAAGCCACAAAGTTAGAGATCATTTATTTTACAATTCATAAGACAATGTAGGTAAGAAAAAGATCTCTTTCCTTTAAAAGTATCCGATGGAATTCTTCCTTGTCACAAATGGCATGAGGTAGTCCATGTGATTAGAGGGTATCTAAAGATATAGCTAGTAGTCAAAGTGTTAACAAAGCCATATAATTTGAGGTTGTGTATCTTGGTTGTTCTCTTTGAATGAGAGCAATAGGCACTTCCAAGATGTTGGCTTGGTCTTATGCTACTTATAGGTTAGCTAGATATTGGAATGTGGCTAGTGTATTATTATCATCTCATTTTTGAAGTGCAAATATAAAAAACTAAAGTGAGGAGAGGACTTACTTGTCCACTTCTCCAAATGTGCTTGTTCTTGATGGTATATACTTGTCCACTTCTCCAAATGTGCTTGTTCTTGATGGTATATATGCATTAAGCTTAGAAAGGTAGGTAGGCCACGTTATGTGCTACATAACACTTTGTGAATCATTAGAATATGCTAAGCAAGTTCTTCAAAATGAAGGTCAATAGCAAAATTATCACTGGATAATGTTATTCAAGATAGACAATTGGATTATCTTTAAAAATTTGTACACTAAACAAAAGTACGGATGTTAAACTACTTTTGATATAATCAATAACTAGAAAAATATAAGAATGAGTCACATAAACATGACAAAATCAAGAAAATATCCACAGATTTGTAAGTGCCACAATTTGTAAGCTCTATAGATGCGTTCATAATAGTTTACATCAATTTATGAACAAGTGCAAAATTCATGTAAGGTAGCTTAGCATTAATTAGGAATTATAAAAATGGTCACAAAAGCAAGCTTATAGTAGGAGGGTTTGCAGCGAATGTGATCAAATAGCAATATAGATTTGTCTTAATTAAAAGCAAATTAACTACTTTTAAATATCACACTTTTATAGATGTTATTAAAAGGAGCAAAAGATTCTTAAATGCCATATTGCATACTACCTTAGCTACCTTAGTATTTGCCTTTTGTAGTACATATTTATACTACCTAATTTTGAGATTTTGCTAAGGGTTCAATGTCTCTAATGAGGTGTGGCATATGTGTAGATGCCTTTTGACTTAGCACATATAAGAACATCATCTATGAAGTTTAAAAGAGAAAGTCAATAGTAGTTTTGTTAAGAATACCCATTTTGAGACTAAATGAAGATGACAACCTGTGATTATATCTATAATCATGGTATGTGTAATACAACAAAATTTTCAGCAAAGTTGTAAGTAAGCCAAGCTCCCAAAGCTCAAACCTGAGGGAACACGTTGTAGATTTGCAGCTTGTTGTGTCACCTTCAATATTGGATATTTGATCAAACACAATTGGTCACATTGATAACCCATTTTGATTATGGTGACATGAGAATAGGGATGAGTACAATTCATTACATGAAGTAACTCATGAGCAAAGCTAAGCTTCATGGAATGTACAATACATATAATAACTTGATCCTCTGCATGGCCTCCACCTCTAGTAACAACATAAGAAAATGCAGTCCCTAAAAAGAACAATTGATACTGGATATGTTCGCTCAGAGTAAGCTTTAAAGGTGGTGGGGGTGAGTAGCGAATGGGTTGACTATCCAACCATAGCCATCCTGCAGTCATCATGCGTTTCTGTAAGTCCTTCAATCAATGTTAATGTGGTTATGGTCCCTCTATATTCATCAGCATTGTCATTGTCTCTATGTCTTTTGTTACTTATCTTGTGTTGATCATTGACTACCCGGATCTTCATCATTACCTCTTGTGTGATGCTTTCATCATGTGACGTTGTCCATGACAAATACCCTTCGTAACATTGTCTATTTGTTGACCACCCATGGTACAAGTTCGGGTTGTCATGCACACTTCTACTATCATGTCTACCATCACCACTATGTAAGTGTTGTTCCTGTATTTTCAATGTAGCCTCATGCGTGGCGCCTTTTGGCAATGTTCTGGTCAAGGTTGATGGTAAACTTGACTAACCTTCATGATCATCTAGCGAAACTGGAAGTTAAATATATATACCTGTTTTGGTTGTGTCAAGGTCGGTGTCGAATAGGTCTGGTGGAAAGACTAGCAAGTTTGGATGGACATAGATGTCTCTGAACTGTCCCAAGAGACCTCAAGGATCTAATTGACGAGCCTTGAACTCTAAAATCTAAGGGTCAAAAGCTCACCACTCGGTGGGAATGACCCCAAGAAAACAGGGGTTTTGGTGGTTAATGAAACCACTTGCTGAGTTGTCAGCAGTGAACCTTAAGAGGTCATGCCAGTGCTGCCTATCAGATACTATATGGGCCGGAGAGTGGTATAGGTCCATTCACTCACAATGCAAAACAAAATATCAACGGTGATGCATGCAAGTCTTGCAGTATGAGATCGAGATGAAAGAGTGTGAGAGGGAGCGATAGAGACACTTGGATGATGGCTATGGGTTTCCCATGCAGAAACCGAGCCAAGCAGTGGAGCTTTGAAGTAGACTCTGTGTGTGTGTGTGTGTGTGTGTGTGTGTGTGTACAATATTGCATGACGATAGTCACCGTAAGTTGGGAAAAGGGTACGCATGTAGAGGGAGAGGGGAAGGGTTAATCGGGGTGGTTGCATGCTGGTAAAAAAATTATGGGTGCCGTTGTTTTGCTAGCGACACGTGCATCTCACATGGCAATTGCATCAAACTCTTGGTCGGTTACAGATGAAAAACCTGCTACTACGGTTGCACAACGGAGCAGTGTTCCTGCTCCAGCTGGATACGCTTGATCATTTATAGACAGGAGGGTGGTCAAATTGGGACATGTGCTATTGGCAACCAACTTCGGCACCAGATGATGGTCTACTTTGGGCGTTGTTCGTCACCCTAGGGGCCACACGTACCTCGTCACCAACTTGCAAAAAATTAATGACAAGTGGCATCAAGTAGTGCATCTCATGATGTCCCTCATAGAGTCATATGCAATGGTGCTCCACCAGCACGTGGCTATTTGCTCGTTAGGGGAATCATGGCCGATTTCCTTGTTGGGACTTGCTCTATAGTTTCAACCGTTCTACTCACAAGCACTACTACTGGAAGGACGTGTCTTCCCTCCTTACCTCTCGAGGCTGACGTGCCCCTCCCTCCTGGAACTCGCGAGCCTACACCGCAGCTCCCCCTACCACTCACAGAGCTGGAACTCCTCCTTCCTCATGAGCCTGCATCGCAGCTCCCCCTACCACTCACAGAGCTACACCTACAGAGAAGATCTTGAGCTTCATCACCACTACACACATCCTCAGACAAGACGCAAGAGAGAGAGAGAGACAGAGAGAGATTTTCTCTTTGTTTGTGCCCACTGCCCTATGAATCGTCCTCGTGTCTACTCTCTGATGTGCGCATGAGAGATTTGTGTGTGAGAGAGAGAAAGAGAGATGCCCTTGTTGTGTGATGCCGTCCAGAGAGAGAGAGATCAAATTAGGAAGGGAGGAGCATGGCCTTCATGTCGCCTACCTCTAGAGTCCCCCTTTTCACTCTTTTAAAATTTCTTGGGAATATTCTTATGATTCTCACTATTTAAGCATTTTCCTCAGTTGGGTACCCCCTACTCACACTATACTCTATAACCCTTTTGCGGTTCATTCCCATGAAAACTCTTAGATATAGAGAAGTATGTTCAAATTGTGCCTTTCAGTTGGTTTCCAGGTCGTTAAATTTTATTTCTTCCCAGAACCCATCATCCTCGGTCTTTGTTCGTCCATCCCATCTACTCCAAGGTCGCTTGAGATTATTCCTTCGACATCCAAAACTATTGTGTGTTCTCTACCCCTTTTCTTCTTAAGATCTTCCAATTATGGTAGACTCATCACCCAAATTTCCTCTTGCATAATAGATGTTGACTCTTTAGAACAACGCTTGTTGAGTGGACCTTTGAATTCTCTTGGGATTGGTCTTACACCGTAAAACAAGCTTCTCCTTCCCTCTTCGTCGCATTCCCTTCGGGTCTTGTTTCTCTAATTCTTTTACTATAATTCGTCTAGTGCTTCTTCCTACACAGATGTGCGCGCGCACACATGCACACACACACACACATATCTATATATCATATCGAATTAAGTGATTTATGTAATCACATGCATCCTCACTATCATATGAACGAGTTACATCAAAATTATCTCAAAAATTAATTACTATGTTAACAATATTTAGGCTTTATTAATTATGTAAAATATCGTTATTCTTGTTGTCCTATTCATGTTGCTTTCTATCATCATAAACTCAATAGAGATTACCATTAATGTATCCCAAATTTGCCAAAGATAAATAGAAAACAAAATACAACTATGGCGCAATTGCACTTATTTGTGATACAGAATTGCAAAGACCTATGTTGCTAAGGGGCAAATCATAATATCATGCACTTCGGGTGTTTGCTTGTTAGTAAGAGCATATCCATAGCTCTGATACCACTGCTATAGTCAAAAGCGAGGACTGTCTGCAAATATACAACAAAGCATGTTGCAAAGAATACAAATAAATAGATATGGATACCTTAATGAGCGCATAGACATGTAATCCAAATCCAGATTGATATGTTAGAGATAGATAATGAGAGAGAGCAGAAGAGAACGTGCAAGTACACGAGAATGCACCTACTTAGAGCGGAGTGCTACACAGGCATAGAGAGAGGAGAGGTGAGAGAAAGAGAATATGAACACATGACACTGGGTAAAATCTCCATCCGTGCAAGATCAGTGAGCATTTTTCTCTTGCACGTATTTATTTATAGATTCTTTGAATGCTCAAAATCATTACAAATTGTCCAAACGGACATAAAAATAACCACAGCTCATAAAGAGCTCTTTAATCACAAGATACCCATAAATTTGCTATCCCTTTGACATAGTCCATACATCAAGTGAGCTTTTTCCATCTATTAGCTGCAATAAATGAATAAGTATCCATTTTCATAACACTACTTTTTTGGTTTGGGAAATCTTTCTCTTCTTTCAAGGAGGAGTTATGATTGTTTCAAGATCCATAAGATTCCAGCTTGAGAGGATCTCATGCTTCGTTTGTAGCACTGATTGTGTCTATAATAGTGGTATTTTCAAGGGTATGACCCATCTAATAAAAATCTCTGCATTTGTGTGGTCACTAATTGGAATCCTCACAATTGTACTTTCACGGAAAGATTAATTTCTCAATCTTCCAAGGGCTAGTAGATAAGTTCACCTTACCAATTGCTTACAATCACTATTGGTGACATGGTAGACTATGCTAGTCACAGCTCACTGATAGTTTAAGCAGTTTCTTTGTGGAATCCAACCCAGGGGTTCGGATTGCCAAGGCAACACCTAGGGTTATCATTTAAATATTTATTTATCTTTACTAATCTCTAATTTAGTGTTAAAAAAGTCAAAGAAAGACTAGGCCTTTTGAGGCTGGACTTTTGGTAATGTAATATCTTTCAGGATTGAAAAGTGCACTTGACCTCCGGGTAAGTGTAAGATATTTTCACCTCTTAGTATGCATATGATTTGGTTTAGTTTCATTTTTGCATATGCTTTGATTGCGTTTCCAAGTGGGATGCATATCCTACAATGTTTTCATCCATTTTGTAACTAGTTACTTTTTCTTGTAACTGTTCATTCTGATACAATCAAGGGTTCACTCCCTATTAAAATAGTTATTGGCCTACATGGTAGGATTTCATTTGGCACATGTTGTTAGTCACAAGGTGTGCAACATGGTCTAGGAACTTATGGAGTTTGGTTTAGCCAGTGTGGAGCAAGATTTATGAGGGTCTCTCTCACTCATGTTGTAGAGTGTTAAAAGTTACCTCCACACATAAGTACATCTTATACTTGATGGATATCATATTTGTGACATCATTATATGAGACATATTCCACATGTGGAGAATATGAGTCTCTGGAACTAACACTCGCGTCTATTTCTCTAATTATGTGTCGCGACAAAGACCCTAGGTGCTAGTCAAATCTGATTTTAGACCATCGTGAGCATGTATTATCAAGAATCATTTCAGTATTAAAAAATTGTTGAATATCGAGTACGACTTGTTACGGCTACAAATGTTGTAAACCAACATTAATGGATGGTTGTTCACGCATATAACAAGGCTGTGTATTGTTAATGAAAATGTTTCATTGTTTGTACCTAGATGTGATTTATTTTGCACATTCTATTATGGTCCAAATGTTCTAACAAGACTTTCAAGTGATTGCAATGGGAAGTATTTAGCTTCTTTCATAGAGCTATTTACCCTCTTGTTCCATGTGTGCTATGAGCATAACATCCGCCATAATCATCAGCAACCATAGTCATGAAAATACAGGTTCGGATCAGTTTTTGCTAAGTGCATGCACATTAGGTATTATGGGCCCTAATGTTTAGCAAAGGCATATATGGAGCAGCATGCAAATTCATGAAATTGATAGCTTATAAAGCATTTCACACTATAGGTGCAGATGGATCTACCAATCATCCTAAACCTGGTCGGTTTGGGTGCTTGTAATACGTTGACTAAACTTTGTAAAAATTATTCAATTCCCTATTCAATCTCTAAAGTTAACCAAGTTGGTTGTTTATAATCTATATCGATCATCTAGATTACTCAGCAATATTGGGAGTAATTGCAACCCACATTTACCAGTCATTTTTGGAGGATTGTTCATAAATGGTTGGGAAACACAAATCACTACTGCCAGTCATCCAGATGTGGATAGGCAGTTTACAAATATTAATCTTGTACTAGAGGATATGTAAGAGTGTACATTAGCAAGAAGCAATCCAATGGGAATGGTTATCTCTCTAGTTGGAGTTTGTTTATCATGATGCCAAGATGTTGCAAATAGGTTTAGTTCTTTCATGTTTTCAACCTTGATCACCAGTTAGAATGGATTTTATATTCATCAGAAATGATTTCAAGTCGAGAACTTAATCTCTGTTGATGAGTCATGTCAACATGCCACTTTCATGGAAAGTTGAGAAGAGGTATTCTTGCATTTTCCAATACCTTAACACAAAGTCTGAAACCTCGTCATTCATTTCAACACCTCTTAGTTGTGTTAGCTCATTTAAAATACTCAAGTGACTTATAAATAGTGCATACACACTGTCAGGACAGGGTCCTGTACCCTAAGAACTAGGTTAGTCATGGACTACAGCCAAGGGTCGGGCTAGGCAGTGTGGATAGGGGATCCGTCTAGGGCAAGGGGCTAGGAGCCCGCCTATATAAAGGGAGGTTGGGAGGAGGATCTCGGAGCCTAGTTCCCTAGTTCTTATATTGGTATCAGAGCTAAGTTTGGAAGGCAAGGCGTGGTCCTCTCCACTTCTCCTTTTTTGGCATGTTCATGCAAGCAAGAAAAATTACGAAGCTTGGCTGTGCGGGCCTGGCCGCTTAGCAGGCACCGTAGTCGAGCTTGGCTCATGTGCAAGGCCACTTGCGGCGAGAGAGGAGGGAGCAGAGACCACAACCAAACACAGTGAGGGTGGGCTCATCTTGAGCCCGACGGGTTGGGGGACAGTTCACGACACAGCGGCATCTGCTTTTGCTCCTCGCAGCTCTCCCCCTCACCTTCAGAGCCCTCGCGCTGCCTGTCGGATTTGCCATCACCTGTGTAAGCTCCTTTTTTTCACACAAAGGGCGCCCAACCCATTTTGGGTTAGAGGGCATAAGTTTTTTTTACATTCAAGGGACGGTACCCACAGCGGGTTACCCCCCCCCCCCCCCCCCCCCCCCCTCCCTCTTGTGAAGCTCGGGCAAGGCGATTGGCCCCCATCCTCTCCTTAACTGCTCCACCGCGACTGTCAAGGCACCAGTTACATTGGGGAAAAGACGGACCTGATCTCCAGAAGATCTGCAATTAACGTCAACACCGAATGCATAAGCCGGAAGAGGGAGCGATTCAAGGAATTCGGTTTCAAGGCCGAACCAAGTTACCAATATCTGCTGCAGCAATTCTACACAGTTTGCAGATTTTTTTTCTTCGAATTCAACGGAGTCAGGATTATGATGACTTCGTTCCATCGCTCGAAGCGGGCTATAAGAATCAGTAAGCAAGTTCACGTGTGTGTTTTACATTCTGCATTCATGAAATCTTGCAGTCTGCAGATCTCTTCGTACTCTTGGCATGGCAAGCAATTGTTGCCTCTGAGTCTACAAGATTTTTTGGGACTAAGCAAAGTGCTTTCACTGTTTACGCCCTCACATATCGCTTGCCAAGGTCAACCATGTACACGAACAAACATGGCCGGCAAGACTAGAAAGTGTATCATGCATGGAGTATGTGTGATAACTTATATGGCTTTGAGCACAGCAGCTGGGTCGGTTTGATGCAAAAGCATAGCAAGTTGTCATTGTTCTGGAATCTCAAGGAGATTGACCTGGCTTGCTGATCGACTTGATGTACGGTGCCCAGTTGCTCGGTATGACCGCCTACTGTCACCTTTTTTAGAAATTGGCAGAGAATACATCAATTATGCATACTTTTTTATAATTCTCGAGGTGTTGAGATGTTCGACCTGGTCTTTTAGCTAAAATTGTTCGACAAGATCGATTCGTTTTTGCCAATTTTCCATGTTTTGTAATCTCAAGGAGATTAGCACATCCTACTGCTTGACTTGATGTAGGAGGCACGTTGTTCGGCATGGCCGACTCCTTGTCTCTGTTTCTACCCGTTGCCAAAGGATGCTTGTCACATAGTCTTAGCTCATTTCAATTGAAATTCCTCGACAAGGTCGATTCTTTTTGTCATGCTCTCTGCATGTCAACAACCGCCTCAGTTGGCTATCAGCGAGGCTTCAATATCTGTGAAGCAAGGCTTCAAGTTAGGCATCTTGCATTGAGACTTGGGAGGAATTTGGTAATCTGCTTGCAGGTTCTTTCATTACATGCCAGATGGATGTATATGATACAAGGGACGTATATATATACACGCGACAACCTTCTCTCATGCAGCAGACTAGGCTATGAGCTGTTATGGAACGAGTTCTTCTCCATCAAAATTTCAGGATGACTGGTTACAGCAGGATCACCAGCAAGGCTTCTCACGCGTGCCACGATACTGCCCATTGACTTGGCATCAAGGGCATTGGCACGCCAGTTTAGGAAACTATTACCATTGCAATTGACTTGGCATCAAGGGCATTGGCACGCCAGTTTAGGAAACTGTTACCATTGCATTTTCTCCCATTTTATGTGTGGCAACAACACGTTGTGATGCATCGCTACCAAGGCAGACTCTGCAAGGCACTTATGGTTTCGGATCTCATGCTTGAGGCCGTTATAGTAGCCCAGGGCTTACAATTCTGCATGCACGGCATGCTAACCAGGTGGCATGACTTCCACCGCTTCATGGATTATGCTTTCGCTATCACACTCGCAACTCTATCAAGGACAAACTAAGTGATGGATTGTTTAATGTGTTTTTTGGTTGCTGTCAACACAACAACACTAAAAAGAACCAAAAATTTGGACTTGATTCCCAAGCGAAGTGCCAATGCCAAGTCATCCTCATACAATCATGACGGATTGCAAAGGCAACACCCAGGGTTCCCAGTGCAATGCTGTTTGTTTCTCGCAGGTAGGGGACGTGCTCCTCTCCATTTGAATACATGTAAGTGTACATTACGTTCAAATCTCCTGGTACGCATCTATTGATTTGGTGTTATTCCATTTTTAGTATGCTTTGCTTGGTTTTCCAGGACGTTTAAGTACGATTGAATGCTACAGAGCCATGCCAAGGGCATGTCAACACAAAGTATTTTGGGCAAAGTGTCCAATCTATCTTTCTGTCTTATGATGTTACGAACATACTTGTAGGGTTCAATTTGACACATGTTGTCACATGGGATACAACATGGTCTAGGAACTTAAGGAGTTCGGTTCAGCCAGTGTGGAGCAAGATAATGAGGGTCCCTCTCACTCTTATCGCGGAGTGTTTTGCAATTCCTCCACACACAAGTACATCTTGTACTTGAAGGATGTTCTTTTTTATACATCCTTACATGAGACAAATTCCACATGTGGAGAATATGAGTCTCTGGACTGACACTGGTGCCATTATTTCAATTATGTGTCACGACAAAGTCCCTAGGTGCTGGTCACATCTGTTTTTTGGACCATTTTAGCACGACGTATCAAGAGCAATTTCGTGACCAGAAATTGTCGGATACTTAGAATGACTTGTTAAGGTACAAATACTGCTAAACAACATTATAGATGGTTGTTTATACATATAGCAAGGCTATAAGTTGTTAATGAAAACGTTTCATTTTCTGTACCTAGAAGTGATCAATATGTTACCTTCTATTGCCATTCAGACGTTTCAGCAAGGCTTGCAAAAGATTGCAACTGAAAGTATTTAGTTTCTTTTCAAAACTATTTACATTCTTTTTTAATGTGTGGTACGCGCATCACATTTCGCCATAAGTATTGGCAAGGCTCATTATGGATATACAGGTTTGGGTTAGTTTTTGCTAAATGCATGCACACTAGGTGTTATGGGGCCTAGTGTTTAGCAAAGGCTAATTAGGAACGGCATGCATATTCCTCAGGTTGTTGCTTATGAAGCATTTTGCACTCTATGTGCACTATCTCTATGAGATTACTTTTGGATCTACTAATCACCAATAGAGGTCATGGCTTTGGGCGTTTGTGGATTTTTTTTCAAGTTAACCACGATGGTTATTTCGGACATTGTTAAACACCAATGTTAAACACTACTGTGATTTCCCGTTTACCAGTCGTCTGGGGCGACTGTCTATAACCCGTGAGGAAAACACACCTCAGTACTGTCAATTATCCAAGGGGATAGGCAGATTACAAAGAGTAATCTTGTGCTAAAGGATCTGCTAAGAGCATACGTAGCACAACGCAATTCGGTATAGATGATTTTCTCCCTATTTTAGAATTTGCTTAAGTACGATTTTCGACTTTGAACACCTCTTGTGGTGGGGTTGGAGATTGTGTCAATACTTTCATACGTCAAGGACTTACCAGGTGTGCTGAAAAAGTATGTTGGCAAGTAACCTTCATGAGGGATGAACATGTAGTTCTTTGTGTTCCAAACTATTCAGAATTCTAACACAAGGACATTCCCTATCTACGGACTTTTCAAGATACTGAGGCGAGTAGGAATCTGGTTCACAACTGCATGGAAAGTTACGCCAACGTTTCCTTGAATTATTCCAGTACCTTCAAAAGATTTGAACATGGTTATGCCTTTCGGCAACTCTTCGTTATGGTTTCTCCTTTACAGTACTCAAGTGAGTTATAAATGGAGTTACCAATTAGACCCAATTGACTCTTAGTGGTGGCTACTCCTTTATAGTACTCAAGTGAGTTATAACTGGAGTTACCATTCCGACCCAAACGGTTGCAACCGGACAACAATGTTGAAAATCAAGATGTTGCTCTTGGTTTCATTGAACCTCCTCACTGCACCAACTATCGGTCATACAGACAACTGGCTCACTTATGGGACGTCCATAAAGAAAACATCGGTATCCTTAAGACGATAGTATTACTTGTGTTTTCGAGGACGAAACTCTTCCTTAAGGGGGAAGTAATGTCAGGACAAGGGTCCTGTACCCTAAGAACTAGGTTAGTCATGGACTACGGCCAAGGGCCGGGCTAGGTAGTGTGGACAGGGGATCCGTCTAGGGCAAGGGGCTAGGAGCCCGCTTATATAAAGGGAGGTTAGGAGGAGGATCTCGGAGCCTAGTTCCCTAGTTCTTATACACACTATTTGGGTTACACAAAAGATTGCAAGAGGACAACAATGTGGACAATCAAGTTTTTTTTCTTGGTTTCATTGATCCTCCTACTAAACAATGTATCGATCAAATGGACAGCTCAATTTGTAAGGGATGCCACTGAGGAAAACATTAGTGTTCTTACAAAAATATCCTCACCTTTGTTTTTGAGGACAAAAACGCTTCTCCAAGGGGAGACTCATGTCAGGCCAGGGTCATGATGCACATACAATACAGAGGGCCTATATTTAGCAAGCCAAGGGCCTATATATGGTAGAGTTGGGTGGTGATGAGTATGTGCCAATCTCCAATCTTACAATACACATTACTCTCACTAATTATTTGTTTACATACATCACTTTGGGATTTTAAATTCATAGGTATCCATACAGTAGGACAACATCATCAAAAAGCTCCTACGTAGGAGAATGTAGGGTAAAATAAAGAAGTACTAAAATAGCACTCATGAAAAAACAACGCTCCACATTGTGACTTTGACAATATCTTAGAACACCATCAATATATGAAAATTTGGAAGCTATAATTAATTATTGATATAAGCGGCAAAGTTAACATGCTTGACCTATTAAAATGGGAATGTTGATGTGACCATACATGCTCACTCAAAATTTGGAAGCTATAATTAATTATTGATATAAGCGGCACAGTTAACATGCTTGACCTATTAAAATGGGAATGTTGATGTGACCATACATGCTCACTCAAAACGGCTCTGATTTTGGGTGAACCATAAAACTCAACCATCTTTGTATTGTTATGCTATATGGGGTATTAGGTGTCCCAAAACTCAAGGAAGAATAGTCATATGTTATGGAATCCACATTCACAATCAAAATTGCCTTTGATTTTCATCCAAGCCACCAAAAAAATCATGAAAGCGCCAAATTTCTCCATAAGAAAGTATTGGAAAAATGTTTAAAAATAGACCATAACTTTCAATAAGAAGCTTAAATTGTACTTAAAGGCATGAAAAGATATTCAAAACTTCTAAGGCTAATCATGTATCAATTTAAACCTCAAAACATGAGGTTTAGGGTGGTATACTTGCAAAACTTTAAAAAAAAAAGTAAAAACAATACAACTATTTTGACAGAGTTTAGCTGCTCATTTTCAGTCCTAAACTAGTCAATTATATTCTATAAATTTGCATCAAAAAATGGTATGCTCATTTTGGTCATCTAAATTTTGTCGTGCTAGGACTTACGTTCATACCAACAAAATTCAGACGACCAATATGAGCATGCCAAAGTTTTTCATCTAAAATAGCCTTTGAATCAAAAATCTTGCACGTTGAAACTTCCATACATCTATTATAAGCATTGAGCTTATAGAAACCACAAACAAAGTACTAGATGCGACAATAGTATCACCAAAACTGAGATCATGCACACTTGATCTATCATCCACAAACTTGATTACAAAACCAAGTTCTGAAAGTGTAGACACATATAAAATATTCTTCTTGCTCCCCATTATATAGAAAGCATCCAAAAGTGAAAAGAGCTGCCACATGTAGTAATTAGCACCAATTCCCTGAACTAGATAAGAGGCATCATTGGCATATGTGATAGTATTCCTTCAATATTCATGATAGGAGTGAACCGTAAGGGTGCAGGCCATAGTGACCTGGTGCCGAGTGCTGCCCATCATGTACACTAACCTTATTCTTTAATACATAAGGCAATAAGGAGTAGTGGTGCATTATCCACTACAGCTCCACCAACACCAAGCATACACACTCCTGCACTCTGCACTCGCACTCGCATGCATCCACTCTGCCTCACAAGTGGTATCAGAGCACGATGGCTCTCCCGGGTCCGTCGGATGGCAACGTGTGCACAAGCTCTCTTTTTGAGCTAAGGCTCAAAGCCTTATAGCAGGAGATTTTACAAAGAATCGAAGGAGCTCGACACTCAATAATTCAAGATTCTGAAGCAATGTTTTGGTGATAGTAAAGCTTGAAGCATTGGCAAGGTTGAATCTTTTGCAAATGAGCAGCAAGGCCAAGCTTAGCAAATTCTAAATAGTGTAAATTTTTCTCACGTTTGCAATCTTAGCATAGGGCTATTGTTCTTTTACTGCAATGTTCGAAGGAGACAGAACCTCATGGTGTAGAATTTTGCCAAACCATAGCAATGCACGATCTCCAGTAGACAGCACTAAATGAGATAATATGCACAGCATTCTTCTTTTGTGAGTCTCAACAATAGTGCTACATACTCAATTAGATAGTGTTAAATTTTTTTAAGAATCCTCAAAAAATTAATGCTGCCATCATGGTTGAAATAGCTTGCAGTGTTGGGAATTGAGTGCTACAGAGAAGCAGAAGTAGAACTCAGTTTTGAGTGATGCATAGAGAGAGAGAGAGAGAGAGAGCAAAGACATTCTGGCTTCTTCGACATCGGCATCCTGTCTCCAACTCCAGATATCCGACATCCGTTCTCCGACATAGACACACACAGAGTGTGTGCACACATCCGGCTGACATCGACTTTACTTTTTGGCATCGACTCTACTCGCTTTTAGTTACGGCATCAATTCTTCATGACATCTCTGACATCAACTTTTAGAGCATCAACTCTTCTCTGACATCTTCAACATTGTCTTTTATGAAATCAACATCACTCTCAGACACAAATAGAGTTTGAATGTATGCTTTTTGTGATTTCATGATGCATACACCTGTGGATTTTGCCCGAGTCCATGATTCCCACTGCGAGCCAAACTTTTGCTCGATTAGTGGGACACAGAGATAGTCTACTTTCTATGTTAGTTGTCTCTTGAGAGACCTAATTTCCCGAGCACACAGCTCTGAGGCGTAGATTCAGCACCGACATTACAGGTGGTGTTAGCATTCGAGATCCGATCGTTGATCATTTTTTTATCAAGGCATGGCATTTTGCATCGACATTACAAGTGGAGTTTTACAGGTTTACAGGTTTCCAGATACGCACAGGTATAGCTCCTTTCAGGTGATTTTGGTAGTCATTTTGGTAGCAGTTTCTCTGTGGACGGTTGTGCATTGACAGATGCATACATTTTTTGAGCACACACAGTGCCATTGAGCTCTTTTGAGAGAAGATATCCTCGCACAATTTGTCTATTGCATGCAACAATTTTTTGGCACATGTTTATGTGTAGTTTCTCATGTATGTTGAGTTGCGGTTAATGCCTATTATACTTTGCGTGGAGCCATTTTTTGGTAGTTTTGGCAGTTTTTTGGACCATTTCTAAGACTTGGAGCCGGAAGAGCCCTTTCTGAGACTGTGGCTAGTATGGAGTCTGCTTTAGCCTTTTGGAGGATCATTTGTGTGAGGTTTTCTTGAGCTTTGGTGTTCTCGAATGTTGAGACACTTTCAATGATACAGGTTGCTGGAGTACCCCTCTTTTGATATCCTTGTCATAGGCCATGTATCTAAATGGACACTTTTGCTTTTGACATCGAGTTGATAGTCACATAACAATTTGTGACGTCAGTCTTATGCCCAGTGGTTACTTTTGTCAGTTTATGCATTGATTTTGTACTGTTGGGCTTGAGATTTTGCTCCTCGTACAGAGGAGACTTTGTTGTGAGCCGACCATATGCAATCTTGCCACATTTGAGTGCTTATACCCAGTGACTCTTCTACACTTTGTCTTGAATCTATGTTCCTGTTCTAGGGGAAACTCTGTCAAAATTCTCCCAGAAACTTTTTCCATCAATCTTTGGTGATTTTCTCTTATGTTGTGGCTGCTAGTAGTGCTTCAAAAAGGGAAGACTACTACATAAAGAAGTTTGATGGAACAAATTTCACGATTTGGAAGCAACATATGCTTGATGTCTTGGTCAACACGGGCCTGTTAGTGCCATTGAAGAGCGTAGAGAGCATGCTCACTGATGATCAATGGAAGAGTTGGATGCCCATGCTATGGCCATGATTAGATTACATCTTGGCGAGACCATATTCTTCACGATTATCGACAAGACTACATCACGAGATCTTTGGGAGTCTCTATGTGCATCTTGGGATGGAAAGAGTGCTTCTAACAAAGTCTTCTTGATGAAAAAACTTATGAGTTTGAATATGAAATGTTTGTGTAAAATTGGATCATTGATTCAGGTGCCAGTTTCCATGTTACTCCCCATAGGGAATGGTTTTCCACATATACAGTTATGCATGGTTCAGTCAAGCTTGGAGATTCCTATTAGCTTGATATATGCGGTATGGGAGATGTCAAGTTATGCATGACGAATGGCACTAAATTTATACTTTGTGGAGTCAGACATGTTCCTAAACTGACTAAGAGTTTGGTGTTAGTTGGTCATATTGATACTCTAAGCTATACTACTATTTTTGGCAATGGTTCTTGGATGGTGCATAAGGTAAATTTGGTTTTTATAAAAGGTCACAAATCTGGTTCATTGTACTCTTTATATGTGTCTTCAGTCAAAGAGAGTTCTATCTATGTAGCCGAGCAGCCTTCTATTGAGTTATGGCATAGCCGGCTAGGCCATATGAGCCAGAACAGAATGAAAATCCTTCAATATTTGGGCTACTTACCTATGTTAAACTATTTTGATTTTGGTTTATGTGAGCATTGTATCTATGGCAAGAAAACTAGGCAAACTTCCTTGCCATTACATCGAGAGTTGGGAAACCCTCTAGACTTGGTTCATAGCGATTTATGTGGGCCTATGCCACACAAATCTCTAGGGGGAGCACTGTATTTCCTTACATTCATAGATGACTCTACTCGGAAGGTGTGGGTCTACCTCTTGAAGGGGAAAGATGAAGTGTTTGCTACGTTCCAAAATTCTTAGCCATGGTTGAGAATCAATTTGGTAAAAAGCTCAAAGCTTTTTGAACGGACAATGGTGGAGAGTATGTCTCCACAGATTTCAAGAATTTTTGTAGTAAACGAGGAAATCGGTACCAGTTTACTACGCCGTACACACTTGCTTAGAATGTCATTGTTGAGTGCATGAATCGCACGATTCAAGAAAGGGTAACAACCATGTTATCTATGCCGAGCTTACCTCTTGAGTTTTGGAGAGAGGCTGTTATGACATATGTACACATCATAAATAGATCGCCTAGTACTCTATTGAATTTCAAGGTTTCGCAAGGGATGTGGACTGGCAAGAAGCCAACTTATGATAGATACATGTGTTTAGGTGTGAAGCATTCTCACACATTTCTGAAGAACTTCGTAAGAAGCTAGATCCCAAGTCACACAAGTGCATCTTCATTGGTTATGGTGCAGATGGAGAGATAGAATATTATCTTTGGCACCCGGAATCTAGAACGGTTATACGTAGCTCACAAGTGATATTCAATGAGATTAAAATGCATGTTAAAGAGGACAAATATTGAAAAGTCAGATTTGAGGATGTAGCCTCCACAAATTTGGGAAAACCAACTAAATCTTATTACCATATACATGTGGTAGTGATGTGTGTGAACACACTAGGATTGTCAGGGCATTTTTTCCCTCTTTAGGAGGTTTTTTCCCCCGAGCATTGTATATACGTCCATCACTCTAGGGCTATCTATCTTTCCATTGCACATTAAGTAATACACTCTCTGTTGTGTTCTTTGAGCTTCCTTTGTCTTCTCCAAGCTGTGTGCGTTTCTCTGCAACCCTAATTCCAACAATTGGTATCAGAGAAGGTTGCGTCCTCCCCGGGCTCAGTCACCAGCAGCTCCAGCACACGCCTACTCACTTTCTTCGATTTCTATGAGCTTTAGCGAGCGTTTGTAGGTCAACAAAAATTTTGGGATAGCTCATAGAGCTTAGTCTACTCAGATTTCTAATTCGAGCTCATTTCGGCCTCCATTTCCACTACAGGCAGGTCTGCACATGCAATTTTGCCATTTTGTGCAAATTTTTTGTTAGTGTTGTTTTCTGCATAACAGGTGCCTTACAGTCTTCTACGGTTTGTGTTACCATATACATGTGGTAGTGATGTGTGTGAACACACTAGGACCGCCGGGGCATTTTTTCCCTCTTTAAGAGGTTTTCTGCCCCGTGCATTATATATACGCCCATCACTCTAGGGCTATCTATCTTTCCATTGCACACTAAGTAACATACTCTCTATTGTGTGCCTTGAGCTTCCTTCGTCTTCTCCAAGCTGTGGGTGTTTCTCTGCAACCCTAATTCCAACAATTGGTATCAGAGCAGGTCACGTCCTCCCGGGCTTAGTCGCCAGCTGCTCCAGCACACGCCTGCTCACTTTCTCCGATTTCAGTGAGCTTTGGCAAGTGTTCGTAGGTCGACAAATACTTTGGGCGCGCTCAAAGAGCTCAGTCTGCTCAGAATTTTGATTTGGGCTCATTTCGGCCTCCGTTTCCACTACAGGCAGTACTGCACAGGCTATTTCGTCATTTTGTGCAGAATTTCTGTCAGTGTCGTTTTCTGCATAACAGGTGCCTTATAGTCTTCTACGGTTTGTGCTATATAGCATAGGTTGTTCCCGCTCCGTTTCTCCTATTTTCGGGCAGTTTTCACATCCGGTGCAGCATTTACCATGGCTGGCAACAACAACACCGATGTGTTCAAGACGTTTGTTGCTGAGGACAGGTTGGATGGGGATAACTACCCTATGTGGGCTTATATGATGCAACATGTTCTTGTGTCAAAGGGTGTCTGGAACATTGTGTAGGGCATTGATGTACATCCTGGTTCTGAAAATGTAGGCGATGTTGAGGATGTTGCAGGTCTTGCTGCAAGGATTGCAGCTATTAGAGTTATTTTGCCTACGGCAAAACAAGCTCGTTGGGATGTTAAGGATGCGCAGGCTCATGCATTGATTGCATTGTCTGTGAAGCGCACCATTGTTCCTCACATCCGTTCATCAAAATCTGCAAAACAGGCTTGGGATATTTTAGCGGGTCTTTATGCAAGCCGCAATAAGGCTAAAATTGCTTTGCTGCGTAAAGAGCTGGAGTCGAAGATTATGCATGAGGAAGATGATATGGACACTTTCCTTGCTAGTGTCAAGGATATCAATGAGCAGCTTATTTCTACAGGTGAAGTCATTTCAGACAGTTCCCTTGTGCAGACTGTTCTTGATGCCTTACCAGATTCCTACCAGACTTTTGCTAGTACTTGGAGACTGATGACCCAAGGAAATCCTGAAGTTGTCAACTTTGATGCATTATGCACATTGTTGTTGCAAGAGTCACTTTCTAGAAAAAAAAGGACTAGGCAGCGTGCAGTTGAACCGATTTTTATTGCTTCTCAAAGAAAGGGTGGTAACAGTAATGCAGCCACTTCTTATGCTGCGAGTGGCAAAAATTCTATTCCTAATGCTTCTGCTAGCAGTACTTCGTCTGGCATTTCTGGTGATCAGGGAAAAAAGAAGATGCATTGCCATTATTGTAAAGCCAATGATCACTTGATCAAGTCGTGTCCTAAGTTGAAGGCCAAAGAGGCTAAGAAGAAAGAGGGCGGTTCCACTGCAAATGCTGGTTCCACTACAAATGCAGCCATTGTTGAGTCTTCTGTGAAAGGAGACTGTGTTGTTGATGTTGATGCAGAATGGGCTTTTAGTGCAGAGTGCACTTACAATCCTGCTGTCCATGATGCATGCTTGTCAGTTGCTGCAGATTCACATGTGTGGTATTTCTACAGTGGTGCTACAAAGCACATTACCTCACATCGTGAATTGTTTACCTCTCTTGAGTCTGTCCCTCATGGGAATTCAGTCACTTGTGCCAACAACGCCTCTTATCCAGTTCAGGGAGTTGGAAAGATTGTGCTCACTGCTGCTAATGCAGTTCCTTGTACCTAGGATCAAGAAGAATCTCTTGTCTGTATCCGCATTGCTAGACTTGGACTTGTAGTCAAATTTGTGGATGACAGATATACAGTTCATGATCTCAGTTTTGGTGATGAAATTGTTGCATCTGGCCTTTTGTGCCGTGGGTTGTATAAGCTCACTTTGTATGACAAGTGTGGACAAAACTTTGCAAATGCTGTTGCAGATTCAAGGGCTATTTCAGATGCAAAACTTTGGCATGCACGTTTTGGTCATTTGAATTTTGCCAGTTTGCTGCGTTTGTAGAAATATGATATGGTTGCTTCTTTGCCACCTCTTGAAGCACCTGTCAAACATGTTTGTGAAGGCTGTATTTTATGTAAGATGCAGCGTTCTAAATTTCCAAAGGATGGTTCAGTTCGGGCCACATGCAGGTTGCAGCTTGTGCATATTGATGTTTGTGGGCCCATGCAAACTCCGTCCTTGGGCAATTACCTGTACTTCGTGACTTTCATTGATGATTACTCCAGGCATGCATGGGTATTTCCGCTTAAAGCGAAGTCCGAAGTTTTTATGTGCTTCAAACAATTTCTGGCTATGGCTGAAAATGTCTCGAAATGTACTATGGGCACCCTCTGTTCCGATCGAGGGGGGGAGTATATGTCTCATGAATTTAATGCATTTCTGGCTAGTCGTGGGATAAAACACCAATGTACAGTGCCTTATACACCTCAGCAAAATGGTGTTGCTGAGAGGAAAAACAGGTCACTGACGGAAATGGCACGATGTATGGTCAAAATTCAAGCTTTGCCGCATTCTTTTTGGCTTGAGGCCATTATATGTGCCACTTATGTACTTAACAGGTGTCCTAGGAAAGCTTTGCAGTCTATTACTCCATATGAAGCATGGCATGATAGAAAACCTTCTATTGAGCACATGCGTGTTTTTGGCTGTTTGGCATATGCTTTGGTGCCACAAGTGCAGCGCAGAAAATTGGATGATAAGGCTGTCAAATGTATTTTTGTTGGTTATAGTGCTGAAAGCAAAGGTTACAGGTTGTATCATCCGGAAACAAAACGTATTCTGGTTTCTCGGGATGTAGTGTTTGTGGAAGATTCTGTTCAGCCCTTGCTGTCATGTACTAGAGACAATAATGTAAGCTCACAGGACATTTATGACTTTTTGTTGCCTCTTTTCAGTGGTGGAAATACGAATGTAAGTTCCAATGGGGCAAATGTACAGCCTATGGGGTTTCTGAAAATGTTTTAGAACAGCCTATTACTGATGCAGATGTACATGATGTACTTGATGAGGAAAGGGCTGAAAATGAGCACGCTAGAGGTATGCCAAAATGGCTGGTGCACACTTTGCGTGACAGTAAATTGGATGCACCTTTGTCTACTCGTACTTGTTCAGGCTCTCGCCATGCATCTTATGCATCAAATTGTTATGCTTTGGATGTGTCTAGTTTACATGATGTTGAGGAGCCTCTGTCTTTTGATGAAGCACAGAATTCAGAAAATTGGATGGCTGCCATGCAATCAGAATATGATGCACTTATAGAGAATGACACATGGACTTTATGTGATTTGCCTCTTGGCAAAAAGGCCATTGGTACGAAGTGGGTTTACAAGTTGAAACGCAAGCCGGATGGTGAGATCGATCGCGCCATAAGGCTCGGCTTGTTGCAAAGGGTTATGCACAACAAAAAGGCATAGATTATGAAGAGACTTTTGCTCCCACTTGTCGTATGACTACTGTGCGTTTTCTATGTGCATTGGCAGCTCATTTTGGTTGGGATGTACATCAATCAGACATTGTTACTGCTTTCTTGAATGGTGACATATTTGAGGAAGTTTATGTAACGGAGCCTCGCGGTTTTGTCATAAAAGAACAAGAGGACAAAGTGTGCAAATGTAACAAGGCTTTGTATGGGTTGAAGCAATCTCCTCGTGCTTGGTATGAGAAAGTTGACACTCATTTGGTCAAACAAGGCTTTCGTAACAGTCCAATAGAAAGCACATTGTATGTAAAGCGTGAGGGTGATGTATTTCTCATCGTGGTTCTTTATGTTGATGATTTTCTGATCACTGGACCAAATGAGAGACATATTGCTGAATTTAAGGCTGATTTGAATGCTACTTTCAAGATTAATGATTTGGGGTTGTTGCATCATTATTTGGGCATACAGTTTAAGCAGTGTGATGGTGGTATTGCCTTGTGTTAGAAAAGTTACATAGAGACATTGCTATGTAAGTTTGGACTTGAGGATTGAAAACCTATTGCCACTCCCATGGAAACAGGTTTGAAGTTGAGTCTACATGATGCTGGCGATCCTACTGATGTCACTCTTTACCAAACTGCTGTTGGTTGCCTCATTTATGTATGCAACACGAGGCCGGATATTCAGTTTGCAGTCTCACAGGTCAGCATATTTATGCATATCCCAGGGTCTAAGCATTGACAGGCTGTCAAGAGGGTTTTACGCTACCTTAGTGGCACTTTACATCTTGGCTTGTTTTATCCCAAGGGGGGATCATTGCCGCCAGACTTACATGCTTTTTCGGACTCGGATTGGGCTGGTTGTTTTGACACGAGAGTGTCCACAAGTGGTTTTTGTTTCATGCTTGGCAGTTCATGTATATCATGGTTGAGAAAGAAGCAACCTTTTGTGGCCACTTCGAGTTGTGAGGCTGAGTACAGGGCAGTCTTCACAGCTACGGTTGAGTGTGTATGGCTCAGACGCCTTATGGCTGATTTGGGTGTTGGACAAGACACTGCCAACACTATCTACACTGACAGTCAAAGCGCATTGGCAGTTGTGAGGAACCCAGTTTTTCATGCTCGCACAAAGCACATTGAGGTGCATTACCACTATGTCAGGGAGAGGCTCCCAGCAGGAGAGATCAGCTTGGCTTATGTGCCAACACAGGACAACCTTGCAGATATTTTCACAAAGGCATTGTCTCGTGAGAAGCTTGAAGCTTTCCGCAAAGCTTTGGGCTTACTCCCCTTTGTGGACTGATCCTGTCCTCAGGGCATGGCACTTCCCTTTACTCATGTGACAGCTCTCGTTCACCGCATCACTCCAGGGGGGATTTGTTACCATATACATGTGGTAGTGATGTGTGTGAACACACTAGGACCGCCGGTGCATTTTTTCCCTCTTTAGGAGGTTTTTTCCCCCGTGCATTGTATATAGGCCCATCACTATAGGGCTATCTATCTTTCCATTGCACACTAAGTAACATACTCTCTATTGTGTGCCTTGAGCTTCCTTCGTCTTCTCCAAGCTGTGGGTGTTTCTCTGCAACCCTAATTCCAACAGTTTGTGCTATATAGCACGTGTTGTTCTTGCTTTGTTCCTTCTCTTTTCGGGCAGTTTTCACATTAGGTGCAACATTTACCATGGCTGACAACAACACAGATGTGTTCAAGATGTTTGCTGCTGAGGACAGGTTGGATGGGGACAATTACCCTATGTGGGCTTATATGATGCAACATGTTCTTTTGTCAAAGGGCGTCTAGAATATTATGCAGGGCTTGATGTACGTCCTGGTTCTGAGGATGTAGGCGATGTTGAGGATGTTGCAGGTCTTGCTGTTATTAAATTTTTTTTGCCTATGGTAGAACAAGCTCGTTGGGATGTAAAGGATGCGCATGCTCATGCATTAATTGCCTTGTCTATGAAGCGCACCATTGTTCCTCACATTCGTTCAGCAAAATGTGCAAAACAGGCTTGGGATATTCTAGCAGGTCTTTATGCAAGTCGCAATGAGGCTAAAATTTCTTTGCTACGTAAAGAGCTGGAGTCGAAGATTACGCATGAGGAAGATGATATGGACACTTTCCTTGCTAGTGTCAAGGATATCAATGAGCAACTTATTTCTGTAGGTGAAGTCATTTCAGACAGTTCCCCTGTGCAGACTGTTCTTGATGCCTTACTAGATTCTTACCAAACTTTTGCTAGTACTTGGAGACTTATGACCCAAGGAAATCCTGAAGTTGTCAAGTTTGATGCATTATGCACATTGCTATTGCAAGAGTCACTTTCCAGAAAAAACAGGACTAGGCAGCGTGCAATTGAACATGCTTTTATTGCTTCTCAAAGAAAGGGTGGTAACAGCAATGCAGCCACTTCTTATGGTTTTGCTACGAGTGACAAAAATTTTGTCCCTAATGCTTCTGCTGGCAGCAATTTGTCGGGAAATTTTGGTGATAAGGGCAAAAAGAAGATGCGTTGCCATTATTGTAAATCTAATGATCACTTGATCAAACAATGTCCTAAGTTGAAGGCCAAAGAGGCTAAGAAGAAAGAGGGTGGTTACACTGCAAATGTTGGTTCCACTACAAATGTAGCCATTGTTGAGTCTTCTGTGAAAGGAGACTATGATGCTGATGTTGATGTAGAATGGGATTTTAGTGCAAAGTGCACTTAAAATCCTGCTCTCCATGATGCATGCATGTCAATTGCTGCAGATTCACATGTGTGGTATTTCTACAGTGGTGATACAAAGCACATTACCACACATCGTGAATTGTTCACCTCTCTTGAGTCTGTCCCTTATGGGAATTCAGTCACTTGTGACAACAATGCCTCTTATCCGGTTCAGGGAGTTGGAAAGATTGTGCTTACTGCTGCAAATGGCAGTTCCTTCACACTTGTTGATGCACTTTATGTACCTGGGATCAAGAAGAATCTATTGTATGTATCCACACTTGCTAGACTTGGACTTGTCGTCAAATTTATGGATGACAGATGTACAATTCATGATCTCACTTTTGGTGATGAAATTGTTGCATATGGCCTTTTGTGTGGTGGGCTATATAAGCTCACTTTGTATGACAAGTGTGGACAAAATTTTGCAAATGCTGTTGCAGATTCAAGGGCTATTTCAGATGCAAAACTTTGGCAGACACGTTTTGATCATCTGAATTTTGCTAGTTTGTTGTGTTTGTAGAAATCTAATATGGTTGCTTCTTTGCCGCCTCTTGAAGCACCTGTCAAACACGTTTGTGAAGGCTTTATTCTGGGTAAAATGCAGCATTCTAAGTTTCCAAAGAATGGTTCAGTTAGGGACACATGCAGGTTGCAGCTTGTGCATAGTGATGTTTATGGGCCCATGCAAACTCCGCCCTTGGGGAATTACCTTTACTTTGTGACTTTCATTGATGATTACTCCAGGCATGCATGGGTATTTCCGCTTAAAGCAAAGTCCAAAGTTTTTATGTGCCTCAAACAATTTTTGGCTATGGCTGAAAATGTATCGAAATGTACTATGGGCACCCTCTGTTGCAATCGAGGGGGGGAGTATATGTCGCATGAATATAATGCATTTCTGGCTAGTCGTGGGATAAAACACCAATGTATAGTGCCTTATACACCTCAACAAAATGGTGTTGCTGAGAGGAAAAATAGGTCACTTACGGAAATGGCACGATGTATGGTCAAAAGTCAAGCTTTGCCGCATTCTTTTTGGCTTGAGGCCATCATGTGTGCCACTTATGTACTAAACAGGTGTCCTATGAAAGCTTTGCAGTCTATTACTCCATATGAAGCATGGCATGATAGAAAGCCTTCTATTGAGCACATGCGTATTTTTGGTTGTTTGGCATATGCTTTGGTGCCACAAACACAGCACAGAAAATTGGATGATAAGGCTGTCAAATGTATTTTTGTTGGTTATAGTGCTGAAAGCAAAGGTTACAGGTCGTATCATCCATAAACAAAGCGTACTTTGGTTTCACGGGATGTAGTGTTTGTGGAAGATTCTGTTCAGCCCTTGTTGTCATGTACTAGGACATTTATGACACTTTGTTGCCTCTTTTTAGTGGTGGAAGTTCGAATGTAAATTATTCAAAAAATTGGATGGTTGCCATGCAATCAGAATATGATGCACTTATAGAAAATGACACATGGACTTTATGTGATTTGCCTCCTAGCAAAAAGGCCATTGGTACGAAGTGGGTTTACAAGTCGAAACGCAAGCCGGATGGTGAGATTGATCGCCATAAGGCTCGACTTGTTGCAAAGGGTTATGCACAACAAAAAGGCATAGATTATGAAGAGACTTTTGTTCCCACTTGTCGTATGACTACTGTGCGTTTTCTATGTGCATTGGCAGCTCATTTTGGTTAGGATGTACAACAATCAGACATTGTTACTGCTTTCTTGAATGGTGACATATTTGAGGAAGTTTATGTAATGCAGCCTCGCAGTTTTGTCAAGAAAGCACAAGAGAACAAAGTGTGCAAATGTAACAAGGCCTTGTATGGGTTGAAGCAATCTCCTTGTGCTTGGTATGAGAAAGCTGACACTCATTTGGTCAAACAAGGATTTCGTAACAGTCCAACAGAAAGCATATTGTATGTAAAGCATGACGGTGATGTACTTCTCATCATGGTTCTTTATGTAGATTATTTGTTGATCACTGGACCAAATGAGAGACATATTGCTGAATTTAAGGCTAATTTGAATGCTACTTTCAAGATGAATGATTTGGGGCTGTTGCATCATTATTTGGGCATACAGTTTAAGTAATGTGATGGTGGTATTGCCTTGTATCAAAAAAATTACATAGAGACATTGCTATGTAAGTTTGGACTTGAGGATTGCAAACCTATTGCCACTCCCATGGAAATAGGTTTGAAGTTGAGTCTACATGATGCTGGCGATCCTGCTGATGTCACTCTTTACCAAACTGTTGTTGGCTGCCTCATTTATGTATGCAACACGAGGCCAGATATTCAGTTTGCAGTCTCACAGGTCAGCATATTTATGTGTAGCCCAGGGTCTAAGCATTGGCAGGCTGTCAAGAGGATTTTTTGCTACCTTAGTGGCACTTTACATCTTTGGATTGTTTTATCCCAAGGGGGATCATTGCCCCCAGACTTACATGCTTTTTCGGACTCGGATTGGGCTGGTTGTTTTGACACGCGAGTGTCCACAAGTGGTTTTTGTTTCATGCTTGGCAGTTCATGTATATCATGGTTGATCAAGAAGCAACCTACTGTGGCCACTTCGAGTTGTGAGGCTGAGTACAGGGAAGTCTTCACAGCTATAGTTGAGTGTGTATGGCTCATACGCCTTATGGCTGATTTGGGTGTTGGACATGACACTGCCAACACTATCTACACTAACAATCAGAGCGTATTGGTAGTTGCGAGGAACCCAGTTTTTCATGTTGGCACAAAGCACATTGAGGTGCATTACCACTACATCAGGGAGAGGCTCTCAACAGGAGAGATCAGATTGGCTTATTTGCCAACACAGGACAACCTTGTAGATCTTTTCACAAAGGCATTGTCTCGTGAGAAGTGAGAAGCTTTCCGCAAAGGTTTGGGCTTACTCCCCTTTGTGGATTGATCATGTCCTCAGGGCATGGCACTTCCCTTTACTCATGTGCCAGCTCTTGTTCATCGCATCACTCCAGGGGGGATTTATTACCATATACATGTGGTAGTGATGTGTGTGAACACACTAGGACCGCCGGGGCATTTTTTCCCTCTTTAGGAGGTTTTTTCCCCCAAGCATTGTATATAGGCCCATCACTCTAGGGCTATCTATCTTTCCATTTCACACTAAGTAATACACTCTCTGTTGTATGCCTTGAGCTTCCTTTGTCTTCTCCAAGCTGTGTGCGTTTCTCTACACGCAACCCTAATTCCAACAAGTCTACTGGTGATGTTCCTACCACTAGTAGTGCTCCAAAGGAAGCGGAATCCAACAGTCAGACAATGAGGAGATCTATGCGTGTATCTCGTGCCCTTGAGCGGTTTGAACCAAGATTAGACTATGTGTTAGTCACTGGCTGCAATGAGCCCACTTGTTACAAAGAGGCTAATCAAATGGAAGATAACGTGAAGTGGAAGCAAGCTATGCAATGTGAGTATAACTCAATTTTAACCAAGAAACTTGGGAATTGACAGAGTTACAAGAAGGTAAACAGACATTGCCTTGCAAATGGGTGTACAAAGAAGAAGTACACGACAAAAGATCACGAGCCTAAGTATAAGGCTAGATTGGTTGCTAAAGGCTTCAAGCAAAAGAAAGGCATAGAATTCGATGAGATTTTTTCTCCAATGATGCTTCACATTCGTATAGGTTTGTACTAACATAGGCCACTTGGGTCACTATGGCCTTCAAGTGGGAGATTGTAAGGGTGAATGTCATACTGGCCGTGCATCGGGCACCATCCATCATGTACACTAACCTTATTTTTTAATACATAAAGCAATAAGGAGCAGTGGTGCATTATCCACTATAATTACACCCACACCAAGCGTCCGCACTCTTGCACTTTGCACTCGCACTCGCACGCATCCTCTCCGCCTCACATGAACAAATCACGATGAGATGTAATGTGCTTAGCTGCACCATTGTCAAAGTACCACACATTATCCATAAATTTTGCAAAACATGTATCATGAACAAATAGGTCATATCAACATTTCATACTAAAAGCCCATTCTGCATCTTGCACAATGTTTGCCAGCAAATCTGCATTGGAAGAAGGATTTGTAATGGCCACATTAGCCTCTTTCTTTTGAGCCTCTTTAGCCTTAAGCTTAGAACATTACTTGATGAGATGATCATTTGTCCTACAATAATGACACTTCGACATCTTCTTACATTTATTACCAAACTTCTTAGAACTATTGTTGTTTGAAGAACCAGTAGCTATGGGGGCAAGCTTGTTACTTGCAGAAGCATTGGAAGTGGCAACAGTGATATTCTTCTTTTGCTGTGTAGCCATAAATGCATGTTCAACAATGTGCTGCTTAGCCCAATTTTTTTTGTTGGATTGGGCCTCTTGCAACAATGCATGGACAAGACCATCAAACTTCATCATGTTTACTCTCTATCACACGCCTAAGGGTGGAGGCAAAAGTTTGATAAGAATTTGGCAAACATCAATATTTGTTTGCTCAAGAGTATCATCAAGAATGACCTCACCAATTGCAATTAATTGCTTATTGAGATCTTTAATCATCGTAAGAAACACATCCTCCTCATGCATAACCGTGGACTCTAGCTCCTTACGTAGGTAAGCAATCTTTGCTAAACTTGTACTCACATACAAAGAAGCTAGCATATCCCATGTTTGTTTTGTTGTTTGTGCTGAGCGAACATGAGGAGTAATGAAACACTTAATGCAAATGCTCCGTGTCAAAAAGGGCCTTAGACGAATAAGGTAAAGAAAACCAAATGCAAGCACCACACAAAGCACTACAAGAGATCATTTAAATTCCGATGTCAAATTATCGACGTCAATGTCGGGCGTTGATATATGTGTAGGTAAATCTGGAGGGAGATCAAGTTTTTAAAAATTTTAATTTTCAAATTTTCGACGCCTACACCGGTGCACATATCGACGCCTGTACTGGCGTCTGTACCGATGGATTCTGCAAAAACAGAACCCGCGGGTTTCTCCTGCGCATTTTGGTCCTTTCTTTTCTTCCTCTCTTGCCCTCCTCCTCCTCACTTGCTGCAGATCTGCTGCCTCACGACTTGCCGGAGTTCAAATTTTCACTCATACGCTGCTCCCCATCAACAAGGTAAGCTTTTTTCAAGTTTCATAGTAGATTTGTTCACTTTTGCGCGTGTGTGTAACATTGTGTGTGTGTGTGTGTGTGTGTGTGTGTGTTTGCACGTTTGAGGACATTTTTTCAATTGTTTCTTACTCAAATAGATCGCATGTGAGTATCATTTTTTTGTTGCATACGCACATATACACACACATTCACATAAACATGCACGCAAGTAAACAAAAATGCACACTAAACAATATAAACACACTATATACAACACACACACACACACATTTTTTAATTCAAACAAAAAAAGTCAAAAAATTAACTTTTGTTATTTTATAAATAATATTACTTGAAAATCATTATTAACAAAGAAAGATCTTGAAACTTTATCATTAAAAGAAAGATTTATTTTGATTTATGTTATTTTATAATTAGTTTTGTTATTATTTGTGTAAATAAATTTAGAAATTAAAATATTATATTATCATTTTTCTAATTGTGATTTATGTTGTAAATGTAAATTAGAAACTTTATAGTGTTAGATTTTAAGTACCTTTAGTTTGATTAGGTTTATTCGTTAATTTGTAAATCATCGATCGGCGTTGTTATGTCGATCACTTAAGACAAAGCGACGTTATGTCGATCGGACATACTTGTTTGCTTTGGGCTATTTGCTTAATTAGGTTTAATGCTTTGACACTAATCCTTTAGGTAATAAGTCATTTCATCGCTTAGGACTGGTTCGCATTTAGATCGATGAAGGTTAGCTGCTTAATTAGAGCTAGATGCTTACGTATTGAATCGTTTAGCAGAGTACGCTTAGTCCTACACACGGCTTCTCATTATTTGGTCACTTAGCGGCTTAGGGCTAGTCGTGTAGGTTTAATCGGTATTTAGACGGTTTATTAGGGCTTGCCGCTTAAAGGTAGCCGCTTATATTTAGTCGCTTATCGCTCACGTCGGACTACTCCGTATTTAGGCCGTTGAATGCTACACGCTTAGGGCTAGCCGCTTAGTGTTAGCCACTGAGTGTTAGCCGCAAACAGACTTCAACAAACAAAGTAAAATAATGTAATCGGACTTCAATAGCGCACACAGATTTCAAAAACGCAAACAGATTTCAAAAATAGACTTATATCAAACCCTAATATATAGGCATTGACCGATAAAGACGGTATTATTACTCGGTGGTTCTGATCTCGTGCACCTCTAGACCGAGGTGTGCGGGGATCGAGCATGGCTAGAGAATGTGAGGTTGTTAGAGCAAGCGGCAAATGGTAGAAAAATCGCAAACGGACTTTAAAAATGCAACAGTCTTCGAAAATGACTTGTATACTTCAAAAACACAAAAGGACTTCGATGAAAAAAGTAAAATAACGCAATTGGACTTCAATAGCGCACACAGACTTCAAAAACACAAACAAATGTAAAAAACAGATGTATGTCAAACCCTAATATATAGGCATTGACCAATAAAAATGATATTTTTACCCGATGGTTCTGATCTCCGTGCACCTCTAGACCGAGGTGTACGGGGATCGGGCATGGCTAGAGAATGTGACGTTGTTAGATCTAGCAGAAAATGGTAGAAAAATCGCAAATGGACTTTAGAAATGCAATAGCTTAAATAACGCAAAAAGACTTCGAAAAACAAAGTAAAATAACGTAATCGGACTTCAAAGTGCACACAGACTTCAAAAACACAAATAGATTTCAAAAACAAAAAAATGTTAAACCCTAATATATAGGCATTGACTAATAAAGATGAGATTATTACTCGGTGGTCCTGATCTTCGTGCACTCTAGACCGCGGTGTGCGGGGATCGGGCATGGCTAGAGAATGTGAGGTTGCTAGAGCTAGCGGTAAATGGTACAAAAATCGCAAACGGACTTCAGAAATGCAACAGTATTTAGAAATGACTTGTGTACTTCAAAAACGCAAAGGACTTCGACAAACGAAGTAAAATAACGCAAGCGGACTTCAATAGCGCACATAGACTTCAAAAACCCAAATATATAGTCATTAACCAATAAAGACAAGGTTATTACCCAGTGGTCCTGATCTCCATGCACCTCTAGACTGAGGTGTGGGGGGATTGAGCATGGCTAGAGAATGTGAGGTTGTTAGAGCTAGCGGCAAATGGTAGGACAATCGCAAACGGACTTCAAAAACGCAATAGTCTTTAGAAATGACTTGTGTACTTTAAAAACGCAAATGGACTTTGACAAACGAAGTAAAATATTGCAATCGGACTTCAATAGCGCACATAGACAAAAACCCTAATATATAGTCATTGACCAATAAAGACGAGATTATTACCCGATGGTCCTGATCTCCGTGCACCTCTAGACCGAGGTGTGTGGGGATCGGGCATGGCTAGAGAATGTGAGGTTATCATGTATTGTCATGGAGTTAGTGGTGTGCACTTATGACAAGAGTGATTTATTCATTTGCTACATTAGTGGCAGATAAACTATGGACGATAGGATGGCGTGTCCTTGTGCGCATTGCAAGCATCACATCTTTTGAAAACAAAAAATCTACGATCAGCATATACGCAATAATACTCTCTTTCCCATAGAGCAACTACAAGACCCGCATTATCGATCTCATGGTCTGAAGGCAGTAGATTAACCTCTGCAAGCAGATATTGCTCCAACTTCATCCCAGAGAAGAGGATTATTAAATGAACAGCCATCAACCGAGTCCACCCCACCAATACCGGATTCCACATTTCAAGAAGTAGAGATGAAGCAAATATTACATGTGTTCTTTGACATGGATCCCATCATTGAAAACCTAGAAGGCGATAACATTCAAGGAAACACTGCGAACCAACCTCACTCATCACGTCCATATCGATGACAGGATAGCAACAATAAAGAGGGTGAGATGATGTAAACTCTTGAATGTATGCTGCTTTACAATGGTGCAAAAATCTCAGTTCTCCGTACCGCTTTGGCAATGCTTAATTTGCAGTATGTCTACGGGTGGGTCTGAAGCCTCCGCCACAGAGCTTTTCAGGTAAATATATTGTATCCTAAGCATGCCAAAGTGAAAATTACAGGTCAATAATATGATGGTTGTGTTCGCTTGTTGATGTAATGATAGGTTGCTCAACTAGCAAATCTTGTCGGAAGGCAATCACATATCCCCTACCCGTCCAACCGCTAAAAATCTTCTTACTAACTTGGGCTTGGATTAGCACAAAATACATGCATGCCCTAATGATTGTATATCTTTCGCAATGAGTACGCAAATTTAGAACAGTGCCCCAATTGTGGATCAAACAGGTATAGAGAGGACACACAAGGAAAATTTATCCCTGCAAAGGTCCTTCGACACTTATCCTACTATTCCAAGAATAAAGAGCATGTTCAACTGCAAGTCTATAGCCGCTTTGATGACAAATACTAGATCGACAGATGATGTGGTGCGAGTACCTGCTGACTCTCGTGCATGTAAGCACATAGAGGAAAGATGGCCTACATTTAAGGATGAGCCTCCATGTATCCATTTTGTTATGGCAATGGACGAAGTAAACCCATTTGGATTACAGAGTTCGTCATGGAGCACGTGGTCTATTTGCTTGGTTAATTATAATCTTCCACCATGGGTAGCTATTAAGAAGGCTCATCTGTTGTTGTACTGATCGTCCCAGGAAAGTACAAAGCAAAGAACATGGACGTCTATCTGGCACCACTTATAAAAGAGCTCCAAATTTTGTGGACAGGGATCAGTGTGGTTGACATGTCCCAACCAATTGGACGATGAAATGTACATGTGCAAGGCATTCTCATGTGGACAATGCACAATTGGCCAGGCTTCGGCGAGTGTCCAGGTAAGTATCTTTGAAACCCTCACATATATGCTATTCCTAGCTATAACAACGCTTTTATATTTTAATTTTATGATTTTTCAAGCTTGAGTACCGCGGGCAATCATGCATGTCTGAAATGTGGTCCTTGACTTGGCTTCTCTCGCTCTGATCATTTGAGCAAGATGGTTTACGAAGAGCATGGTAGATTTTTGCATGAAGGATATGAGCTACGTGGACCAAACATATGAAAACATGACATGCATCCACTGAAAGCGAGCGATTGGAAAAACATGTGGTTGGAGAGGGGAGATTTCATGCCACCGGCATGAAAAGACATTCTATTTTCCATGAACTCCCGTATTGAAGTTACCTGCTGATTAATCATCTGCTCGACTCAATGCACATCTTCAAGAATGTGGGGGAGATCATATGGAAAACCATCACTAGAAAAAGGGAGAGCAAGGCCCAAGGAGATGACCTACAGGCTGTGGGTCGAATGCCAGAGATGTGGCCTCGACTTAAACCCAATGGAAAGTTTGCTATACTAAAAGGTCCATGGGTTTTGAGTCGTGCAGAAGAGCAACAAGTGAAGAAAACTATATCTTCATTCAAGACTCCCACTGGGTGCATGTGATGTTTGAAAACAGATTTTACTAGAGATGACAATCTTAGTGGTCTTAAGTCCCACTATTGGCACAAATTTTTACAGTTTATCTTAGCAATTGCCATAAAGAATTGTCTGATAGATGACATAGAAGAACAATCTATAAAAATCAGTGAGTTGGTATGTTGGTTCAGTTCAAAAGAGATAAGAAAAGACAACATTGATGCAACACGCTTAAATGCTATTGAAGCAGTGTGTATGGAGGAGAACTACTTTCCAACAAACATTCTTACCATCCAAATGCATATACTTGTGCATGTGGTCGATGAAGTTGCAATTGCTGGGGTAGTCTATAACAGGTGGATGTTCTTCTTGGAGAGATTCATGAAGACTTTAAAGGGGTTCGTTCGTCAAAGAACTCACCCCGAGGGTAGCATGGCCAAAGGATGGCTTGTACAAGAGTCTCTTGTTCTCATCAGTGAATTTTTGGGCTCAATTGATCCAGAGATGCCCCAAATGTGGACTACTAAGGTCACCGTCAAGGTGACAGGGGACGAGCCATAGGGACAAGGCATCATTAGGAAGATGGATATCACAATGTGAGAAAAGGTTATGAGATTTTGCCTTCTCAACTCAGACATCATGCAAAAGTGGCTAGAGAGGTACGAAGGGAAAAAGCAACAATGCTTGACAAATCGCTTGCAATTCAGGTGCAATCATCTTCAAAAATTGCATGACTTTCCAACCGGTGGCTAGATGCGACAATCTCAGAGGCAAAGAGGAACAAAGTGTTGATTACTGAAGAGGAAGAGGAGATGTCAAGGGTTGCGATTGGCATGTAAAATTTCACAACTTCCTTTTCTAGGTCCACATGATCACATTACTTTAGTAACTTTAAGTTTGTTTCAATTTTGTGGATGCAATATCACAAACATGGAGCTTTGTGGTCGCATGGGAGACACTTTAGAGTGCAACAGATGCACGAACAAAGGGTCACCTTCGGCAGTGGCGTTAGGAAAGCTTTATCCAAGAAAGTAGGAGTAGTGCCAGGGATGAGAACACAGAGACTAGACAGCTTGAATACTTTGGCTACATCCAAGACATCTTGAAGATTAACTTTAGGAAGTTTGATATTTTTATCTTTGATGTCCAGTGGCTCAAAGTTATTACCAGCGGCCCTAATGCAACCGTGTGCAAAGATAAGAGTGGATTGATTCAAGTGAACTCTAGGCGGGTGTGGATAGATGCTCGGGATACGTTCGTACTTTCACAGCATTGTGAACAAGTTGTGTTCACAATAGATCCACCGTGGAGAGAAAATGATGAAAAAGAAAGTGTCTAAACCGCACTGGCTCTATGTTGTTCAAGCTGCTCCACAGACCAAGCAAGTGTATGAAGGATTGGAAGTTGAGATCGAAGAGCTTCATGAACAAAGTGCACGGCCGACGGATGATGTAAGTTTGGATTTTGAGCTAGAGGTCAGTGGTGAGCAGATGCCTGAACTTAGAAGTGAGCTTTCAAATAATCAAGTTGACAAGGAGAGTGACGAAGAAGTAGAGTTTGATGACGAAGATGCAGAAGTACAGATTGAGATAGACATTTGGTGCATCATCTCTCATAGAAGATGAGAGGTTGACTACTAATTTTTGCTAGGAACTCTTTTGTAAAATTATTTTAATTAGTCTACAATAATAAATAGATTTAATGAGTTGTGTTGCAGCTTCATTTTTATGTTATTTGCATTGCTTAAGCTTTTGGTTTGTAAACTAACGTATTGTATCTGTGTTTTTTGTGTATCTGTAGCCATGGCCGATGATAGCGATACATACTCTCCTAGTCTTAGTTTTCCTGCCACTCCAGTCGACATGTCACCCGAGCAGATGGGCTCCTTTTTATCACAATTCACACCAGAGCAGGTTAGTCACTCACAGAACCTTTGGGCAGCTGGTTCCTCTAGACCTACTACGGCTACCCCTACGCGTAGGACTAGTGTGTCCCTACACGGACCGGCCCTACACCTCAGTCGAGTGTGCCTCCTACACCAATGGCTTATTCATCTTCGAGACGAGGTAGGCGTCGTTCTAGAGGCGGCAGTTGTTGTGGTAGCGGTTCTACCGATGCGTCCACACCACCGAGAGAGCGTCCACCACTCACTTCAGTAGATGGTTCATCGATTGGCACACCATGTACACCTTGGGGATCACACAAGCATGATCCTAGCAAGGTGTACAAGAGCAGGGATGGGGCTATTGTAGCGAATAGGGTCGAAAAGGCCATGCGATAGAGGATTTCGACAGCTCTGTACAGTTCAATTTGGCCACTTTGTGATGGAGATTTTGGATAATCAAGATGATGAAAGAAAGATTTACATCGTCGAGACCATTCACAGAGAGTACATGCCGGCATAGGGATACGATCCAGTCTTGAATGACTGGATTTTGAGCATGGTGATTGCCACAATGTCACCACTGTTGGTCAAAGGTGAGAGACAGGCAAGGATGTCACTCCAAAGCTGTCATGGTTGGACGCAGAGGAGTGGACGGGGATTGCACGAGAGACACGAGACAATCCTCAGAGATTTTAGCAGCAGAGATGCAGCCAAAGCACGTTTGGAGTCTGTTGGAGCGTCACATCTTGGGAGTGGGGGCTACAACACACTTCGACATGAGTTTGTAAGTATTATACGTATGCTTTAAATCGTCAAAAATGTATATGTTATTTGAAGATTTATCTTATGATTAATTGTTAACTTTGTAGGAAGTTGTCGTGAAGCGCCCTCCGATACGCAGAGAGGAGAAGTATGGTTACAAGCATGGACTTGTGGCCCTTTTGACCCAGCTGCTGGCAGGAGGAGGGAGAGACCGTCGACTGGGAGGCATTACAATGAGGGTCACATCCTCCATATATGATTTTTTTTGGTAGCTGTGGTCTTCTTATTATAGTTGTGCTCATTCATTGTATACATGTACAATTTCATGCTTATTTTTATGGTTTTGCATTTCGTTTACGATTATGATGATGGTATGAAAATCAGGTTATGGTTATGGTTTTGCAAATATGGTATGGCAATCATGGTATGGTTATGGTATGACACACATGTTATGGTTATGGTTATGGTTTTGCAATGATGGTATGACAATCATGTTATGGTTATGGTTTGACAATCAGGTTATGGTTATGGTTTTGCAATTATGGTATGACTGTTATGGTTATGGTATGATAAGCAGGTTATGGTTATGGTATGACAAGCATGTTATGGTTATTATTATGGCATGGCAAACATATTATGTTTATGGTTTTGCAAATACGGTTTGGCAATCATGTTACAGTTATGGTTTGGCAATCAGCTTATGGTTATGGTTTTGCAATGATGGTATGGATGTTATGGTTATGGTATGACAAGCAGGTTATGGTTATGGTCATGGTATGACAAACAGATTATGTTTATGGTTGTGCAAATACAATTTGGCAATCATGTTATGGTTATAATTTGGCAATCAGCTTATGGTTATGGTTTTGCAATGATGGTATGGCTGTTATGGTTATGGTATGACAAGCAGGCTATGGTTATGGTATGACAAGCAGGTTATGGTTATGGTTATGGTATGGCATGCAGATTATGTTTATGGTTTTGCAAATACGGTTTGACAATCACGTTATGGTTATACCGGCAATTTTCAAATCATGTTTTAATTATGGTCAAAAATCTTCATGTCCTTGTGCCTATGGTTTGGGAGTTGAAGTTATGATTATGCATTTGGAAACTTGTCATGTTTAAGCTTTTGATTTTGTGGTTTTGTTATGCTTTACAATTTTGCTAATGTGTACTTACTCCCTCTTCAATGTCAAACTGTAGGTGGAGTGCGGTTGCTTTTGCACTCTTCCTTTGGGCAGAGAGGGCTATTTCTTAGTGCTACAGTACATACAACATCAGTTCTTAGCCCTCTCTGTCCATTTTTTTTTTGCAAGTTTTGCCGTTTGTATAGGTATCGGTATACGTGAGGGCTGTTTCTTAGTGCTACAGTACATACAACATCAGTTCCTAGCCCTCTCTGTCCATTTTTTTTTTGCAGGTTTTGCCGTCTGTACAGGTATCGGTATACGTGTTCTAATAAACCTCGAAATAGGCATCGAAATAGGTGTAGAAAATATCGACGCTTATTTTAGCGCGATTACCGATGTAAACTTCATTGCGTATTTCGACGAAAGAGATACCGATTTGTGTACCAGTGATACGATGTCGATGCTTGTTTCGACGTTCATACCAAGGCTTTTCACTTTTAAAACAAACTTTGAGTCGTCGGTATCGACGCACGGAGTGTTGTAGTGAAGCTTGCATACATGTAACTTGATTATGGCTTCTTGGTAACATTTCTTGGCCCAAGGTTGGCATAGAAAAAGAGAGCGAGTAATGTATGATCATTGCATTTCTCCTAAGCTACGTGTGGTTACTTCTCTTGCAGATGTGGGTCGCTTAGGCCAATAAAACCCTTGCCTTCAGCAATTTTTAGCCGAAAAAAATTGAAGCCGAAAAAAATTGACGTTAGTGGTGTCCATTTCAGCGTACACTTTTAACACGAAAATTGCAGCGTAGAATTTTACAACTCAAAATGTATATTGGGTAGCAGCATTCGTAAGCAAAGGGTGGTCATCGTCTTTTGGAGTTTCCACCTTGCTGCCATCGCCTTCGCTTTCAGGGTAAGATCTCTCTCTCTCTCTCTCTCTCACACACACACACACACACACACACACACACACACACGTTCTTGCTCTTGCTTCTGCCACTCTAAGTAGCCAAGCAAGTACGAATTCTCCCTCTCTCTTGGTGTGTGTGTGTGTGTGTGAGAGAGAGAGAGAGAGAGAGAGAGAGAGAGAGAGAGAGAGAGAGAGGGGGAGGGGTGCCTTATTGGGCATGTCATATACTAATAGCTGATTTTGACGTAAAGTTGAGAATCAGATTTAACAGTGTTGGTTGCAAAGTAGAAAAATTCTGCAATGCTGTTACTAGGGAGGTTACTTTTTCTGGCTTCATTATTATTTTGTTGCTTCCCCTGTTCATGAATTCAATTGTCTAAAGTGGCTTTGTACATGTACACTTCTGCTTTTCAATTTTCTCTGAAGACGTATGTTCAAAGCAGTTAATCCATCTTGACTGGCTGTCCATTTATGGCCTACGTGCTCATTGTTCTGGCAAGGAAGTCTCGATGCACTTGAGTAGCCATCTCATCTTGGAAAATTTTGATGCGCTCACAACAATATTCAGTTATCTCATTCAAATAGTAATCTTGATGCACTAGATTGTTAGACGCCTTTGCAACACAAAAAAACAAGAGCTTTCTAGGCCAAAAACGAACTCTTGTTTCTTCTTCTCCTCCTCTTGTCGTTCTTCTTCACCCCACTTCATAGCTTCCATTTGTAGGTTGACGTAGGACGAGTTTTTCTCCTTAAAAGGAAAAATAAATAAATTATGTAGAATCTCCATGTTCTCTATCATGCTGTTTGGATCGTGCTTCGATTTGTAGAGGGCAAGGGAGCAAGCTGAGGTTTGATACCACTGTAATCACTTCCGATGAGGGATTGGGCTGACAGACAGAGAGAATTGCAATCTACATACTTGGCGATACTTTTAGTACTTTGAAAAAACTGTAAAGAGAAAGAGAGAATCCATGCAAGACACAGAGTGGCAGAGTTCCACCTCTAGGTGGCACTAGCCCCAAAGACTGGTGCCCCTTTTGGTATTTCTTTATTATTGATTCACAAAGGTACAATGTGTCACAAACTTGGACACCCCAAGTCAAGATTCTACCGCGAGACAGCAGAGATTCACTTCAAAAGAGTTCACAATTCACACTTGAGTCGACACGGCCCGGCGTAGTTTTGTGCCTAGAGATATTGGCTCCAAAGACTGGCGCCCCTTTCGTTTTTTTTTTTTTGTATTAATTTGTCTTTAAAGTACATAGGTGCTCACTCTCAGACTCTACGTCCAGATGCTATGAGAAGTGAGGGCCTAACCCACTTATTTATTTGTACAAGGGATGCCCAAAAGTAGAGCCCCAAAAGCAGTAATCGAAAAGCTTCTCAAAAATAAAGCAACTGAGCCCAAAAGCTGCCAATTCAGCCAACGTATTTTCCGAAAATCCGTACGCTCTGCCACGTCAGCAAGTGAGCGCAAAAAGCGGGATTTCCGCGGTCTGTCAGCGGATTTGGCTCCGCAAAATCCAGAAATGTCTACCACGTGTCATGCCGGCCACTTGGGGTGTGTCCAGGTCTGCTGCCACTCGGTGAGTGTGTCCAGGAGCATGCCACGTCACCCATTTGTGACACAATGTTCTAGGCTTCTCCACGCGGTAGAATAATACCAGAGAGAGAACCCTAGTTACATATTTAAAGGCTCTTGGCCCAAACTCAAAAGCTTTCCATGAAAAGCACGGAAGTCTAAAAGCATCTGCTTTATTTATGGTTTAGGCCCCTCGGCTGGCTCCTGTAAGTTGTTGGGGGTTTGTCAAGCCACTGAAGAACGGAACCAACTTGCAGATCCCGACCAAGGAGCCTAAACCCTAAGTGAAGAAGCAAGAGGAGCAATAGAAGTTTTACCAACTTACAAAGTCTTGCCAAGTGGTCTATTTTTAAAGAAGAGTTCCCACCAACTTATGGGACCCCATCCGATGGGGCCCAAGGTACCTAAAGCCCTTAAAATAAAGCGGGACCCCACACACACACACCTAATCTCTTGTGGAAAAGGTGATGATGTGGCAGCTGTACAGACGCGTGCAATTTACGTTGATGACGTAGTAGGCTGTACGGACTTCCGCATTTACGTTGGACTGCTAACGTGGTAGTTGTACGGAATTCCTTGTTTTGTGCTGGCAACTTTTTGGCGCTAGAGCTTCTGAAGACCAGATGCTTTTGAGTTTGATGCTTTTCATGTAAATGCTTTTCATAGGCCAAGGGCCTCTAAATATGTGTAGAGGGCTCACTCTCTGGCACTCTTCCGGGTGAAGGTGCAGAGCGTGAGTACCGGCATTGTACCAAGTTCAAGTAATATAAAGAAATACTGAAAGGTATACCAAGGTTTGGGGCCAGTGCTCTCTTGCGATGGAACTCCACCACTCCTTGTCTCGTGTCGTGCATCTCTTTCAGTTCAGTTGTTATTTGAAGTGCTTTTTTGAAAGTATACCGGTCCCACCAAAGAGCAGACATAGCAAACCGGCGTTTCCAAAGTCTAATGGAATTTTATTTGAAGTATCTTCGTGTCCTGACCCCGGACTTATTAGCCACTCCCACCCTTACTTCATCGCGCAACGGGTGCACTCCCGTCTGCATTGCTCTATCTTACAGGGCATAAGCCATAAAGATCACTTGCAAAGAAGGATCAAGGATTTTATTTTTCAAGCCGCTATTTTTCTCAGAGGCAATGCCATGTAGTGGTGGATGTTTATAGCTACCAAGCCGCACACTTCAAGGACTTGGCAAGCTTTCAAGAAAATTTTGCTCGAAGTTACATGCCTTCAGACATTTTCCTTCGGATCGCAACTTCTGGCAAAGTGGGGTATCCTAAAATGCTTGCCACAGAAACCCTAGCAGATTAAAACTTGACATCTCTCAATAGGTGTCTCTTCTCGAGTTGGAGGTCCAATATGATTGGTATGTCTTGGAACTACCATCACCACCAGAGGAACATTGTTTGTCTAGGCTTGTTTCAACTGTTCAAGAGCTTATGAACCATGTTGCGGTCGGCTACAACCTTATGGAAGAAATCTAGCCCTAATTTTGGTGCAGGTTTTAGGATGGAAAGCCAGTCGTCTTTTCGAGCTCGACTGATGTCGAGATTGCTTTTCAAGTTTGAGTTGTGTTTGAGAACTTGTTTGGATATCTTGTTTGGAAATTGTTTGAAATAGATGGTATCTGTTTTAAACCTGTCTTGGTGCCGATTTGAACTGTTTGACTCTAGTTTTAATACCGGTTTCAATGATTGGTGATTTTACTCTCGGGTGGAGTAGTGAGAAATGCCGTTTTGGTATTGTCTGAATCTCGGAACGACGCAGATGGGATGTCTGGGGAGCGTTTCGTTGTATGCTTGAAAACCTCGGAATGACGCGGATGGGGTGTTTGGGGAGCGTTTTGTTGTATGCTGGAAAACCTCCGAACGATGCAGACGGGATGTCTGGGGAGCGTTTGGTTGTATGCTTGAATCTCCGAGCGACGCAGGCTGCGATCTGGGGAGCGTTTGGTTGTACCAGTCCTCTGAACTCGTGGCCCCTACCTTTTTAGGTTATTTGCGGGAGGAGTGACGAGGTAGTCGTTGAGTAGCTTCATACCGCAGATCGTCTGTCTTGGGGGAGTGCTGAGTGGCGCTGTTCGTTGTCTTGTAACATGCATTTGTGTTGCATTGTGATGTGCCAACCACTAAATATTCCTTATTGGATGAGATAGTTATGGGAAACCAACGACCTAGGATATCAAGAGCTCCGATCTGGAATGAGACTCCTTATTGGATGAGATACTTCTGGGAAACCAACAACCCAGGATATCAAGAGCTTCGATCTGGAATGAGACTCCTTATTGGATGAGATACTTCTTGAAAACCAACGACCCATGATATCAAGAGCTTTGATCTGGATTGAGAAAAGTAATCGTCCCTCGGAATGTCGCTTGTAATGACCCTCAGAAATTTTTGAGCTAACTTGAGTTGTTTTGCAGATATATGGTAATCGCGTACGATTACTTTCTTTCAAGAAGGGGGGATGTCACAAACTGCTGACGTGTCAAGCCACTGAAGAACGGAAACCAACGTGTCTAAGTGAAGAAGCAGAAGCAGCAGAAGAAGTTTTACCAACTTACAGAGTCTTGCCAAGTGGCCTATTTTTAAAGAAGAGCTCCCACCAACTTATGGGACCTCGTCCGATGGGGCCCATGTAACCGGCCTGTTCAATCCAAAAAGGGCGGTAGACTTTACCTTAAACCTTGATTTAGCTTTCACCCATTATTAGTCGTTTATTTTACCTGTACTTTCAAGACACAACAAAGGGGAGAGGGATACAGGCTGCTAGATTGCACCTGTATGAGTAGACGGACACCAGATTGGCCCCTAACTTAGGCGCCCCTTTCGGTATTTCTTTATTGTTCAAAAGAGGGAATAAACGCTGTGGTTCCTACAAGCTGCCCCGCACAAACTCGGCTGAATTTCCACTGTTCCAGCCCGATTTCGGCAGCATAACTGTACTAGAACCCTTCACGGTCAGTATTCCCACGCATTGGCCGACTTTCCCGACGCATACGGGCACTTTGCAAAACCTGGCGAGAATCTGCAGCACGCTGAATTCTCTGTTTTCAGCCCTGAAAATGCGCCAGATCACCTGTACAGCGGTTCCCTTGCATCCCCGAACCTCCTGGGGGTATTAGGGTCCGTTTAGGGCCAAAACCCTAAACCTGCAAAAATACACAGCAGGCTGTAATTCACTGTTTCGGGCTCCGTTTCACGTGCCGGTCGCATCCGTAGCAAGTCCTCGAGCTCCCGCACCTGTAGGGCTACTTGCCCTTTGAATCGGACGAGATTTCTGGCATGAAACCTCTCCGAATTCACCTGTACCTGCGGGGGGATTATCCGCTAGCTAATCTAGTACCTGTGCAAGAGGCTCTTGCCTCGGCAATCGCGCATGAACCCACACAACTGTACATTGGTCAAATGAAGAGCCCACTAGAGGGGCATAACATACTACCAAAGGGGAGAGAGAGGGCAGTGCGTAGCGTGCAGGGCATCACTCCTGGCACCGCACTGTACATAGGAGGGAAAGCAAGCACTCCATAGCTCTTAACCTGTGACAGGCTGAAAATGAGCCTCTTTTCTCTTCAAATTCAGCGCCCCCTTCTCTTGCATGAGGAAAGTGCACCAGAAGGTGCCACTTGGCACATTTATAAGCATTTTCCCGTTTCGGGGTTGCCGTCTAAAAGTATCCCAACCGGTTGCCCAGTTGACTTCACGGCAGAGTAAGAAAATGTTCCCCTTGTCATTCCGAAGATAATGACGTCAACACATTTTCAGGTCCCAAAATAGCAGTTCCCTAAATTTTAGGAGATACTGCCATTGTATCTTTCTAGGTCATCCGACCCTCTTTGTACACTACGGCCACATCCAAAACTGAAATGTAGCCTCTGTAGCAAAGGATTCCACTTTGGCTAGTCAATGACCCCACTTGGCTAACCATAGTCCTTGTCCAACCTTAGTGCTCTCTTGCCCTCAGGCCTGGACTCCCTCTGGACAGTTCCACACTAGCTATGCAATGCAGGGCAGTTAGATTTCCCGAGGGGTGTTTCCAAAAAGTGAAAGTAAATAGATATTAAGAAAGAAATCAACAAAAAGGATAGATAGTAGTCACACGCTGGTGACATACCCCCCTCTTGAAATCTCAAACGTCCTCGTTTGCATCTATGTCGTACATGCTTACTGTCAACACTGATGTATTCAACACCTGTCGACACATATACGACACATACATGCTCATTGTCAACCCTGGTGTATTCAACACCTCGTCGACTCATGTATTGCTTGCGTGTGAACCCTGTCCCAATGACATAGTGGTAGCTGCGGACTCTGCCATTGCTTTGAGTCACTAACTTTCCAATGACAAAATGGTAGCTGCACATTTTGCCACTGTCTTATAGTACACGTTGGATCCCGTAACACTTTCGAGCATACCCAAACCGACAGTTTAAGAATGCAGTTACACATGTACTCTTCAATAGAAGCAATCACTGTATCCTTGACAAACTGACAAGAAATACTCACTTCTATAGCACTAACCAAACTTTTGGACATTCCATAAGAGCAATTGCCAAACTGACAATCTGTACAGCTCTAACATTCATGTAACAGGTATTTGATTTGAGCTCACTTTAAATACCATGTACATCATTTGTTTCAGAAGCCATTGTCACACTGACAATCCATTTAGCTTTGAAATTCAAGGGGTCAAGGTAGGTTGCAAATCGAAGGCTTCAAGGTAAAGTGATAACACAGTTGGTGACTCTGCAAGTTCACCTTCTTCCATCCACTTCGCATCCATTGGTGGATAGTTTCTGAACTTTACCAAGTAACGCCTAGCAACCTTGCCTTTCACTTTCCTTTCTTTGTGTGCCAAAATCTGTTCAGGGACCAAGATCTCGTCAAGTTCCTCGACTTCCGGCTGATGTTCAGCTGGCATATCTTCTGGCACATCACCCACATAGGGTCTGAGAAGACTCACATGAAACGCATTGTGAATCTTCCAACTGTCAGGCAATTTCAGCCTATATGCAACATCACTGATTATGTCGCACACTTGAAAAGGTCCTTAGTAACGCATGCTGAGCTTTGGAAACAGTCTTTCCTTGCCCTTCATCTTCTTTAACCTTGCCTTTTCAAAGCATAAAAGCACCCAATCACCAAGTGAATATACCACTTCACGACGGTGACGATCAGCTGCTTTCTTTTGTTTTGCCTGAGTCCTTTCTAAGGCCACTTTGACCTTCTTGTACATTTCATCCATGTCCTGAACATACTTATCTGCTTCAAATATCTTGTCCTTTGTATGCAGTATGGGAGGAACTTTCTTGCCACCTTCAACTATCTCAAAGGGTGCCTTGCCAGTTGATGAATGCACTGTATTATTGTATGCATACTCCACCAATGGCAAATACTACTCCCACTTTCCTTTATGCTCTGACACATAGCACTTCAGCAGATCTAGGACAATAGAATTTGCCTCTTCTGACTGCCCATCTGTTTGAGGATGAAATGACGAAGAGAATTTGAGCGTGGTGCCCATATTCTCAAACAAGCCTCTCCAGAACAAACTTGTCATGCGTGGATCACGGTCGCTAACAATCGACTGTGGCATGCCATGATACTTGAAAATATTGCTCATAAACAAGCGTGCCATCTGATCTGGCTTTATCTTCTTCCTGACAAGAATAAAATGAGCCTGTTTGGTGAATCTGCAAATAATGGTCCAAATACCATCGTTTCCTGTCTGCGTTCTCGGAAGATCAAAGATAAAATCCATAGAAATACTTTCCCATGGTTTATCTGGAATAGGTAGTGGTTGCAACAACCCTGGTGCCTTTTGCCTGTCAAACTTGACCTTTTGGCATATTAGGCATTCTCGCACAAAGGCATCCACATCCCTTCTCAATGTAGGCCAATAGAAGAATGTCTCAACCGCTTTAACTGTAGCATCGATACCACGATGCCCTGCATACGGTGGGACATGACTCTCTTCCATAACTTTGCGTCGCAATGGCTTTGTGACACACAATCTGCCATGCATCATCATGAACCCGTCTTTAAGAAGATAGTGTTCATGACGTTGTCCATCCATTAGTTGCTCGAAGACCCTTGCAAAATCTTCATCATTTGCATACTGTTCTCTCATATCATCAAGTTCATGATGATAAGGAATCGACACAGCTGAAATTTGTGGCTTCCTTGACAAGGCATCAGCCACAACGTTCTTCTTGCCTTCCACATGCACAATCTGAAAATGGAACATGGACAAGATATTTGCCCATCGCATATGCTTCTCAGATAACTTTGTTTGTGTCAAGAAGTATCGCAAGGTCTGATGATCCGTTTGGACAACGAAATCTGCACCTAGCAAGTAGTGTTTCCAACTTAAGAGCGCATGAATCACAGCCAGTAACTCTTTCTCATAGACCTGCATGGTCATCTCTGGCCCTTGCAAAATTTTGCTCTCATAGGCTACTACCCTGCCATCTTGCATTAGCACTGCACCAATGCTACTACCGCAGGCATCACACTGGACCACAAATGACTTCCTAAGATCTGGCAACACAATGACTGGATCTGAAGTCATCTTTTCCTTTAAGAGATTAAAAGCTGAAATCTCTTTTTGTGTCCATCTAAAGGTGACTGCCTTCTTTTGAAGAGCATGTAAAGGTGAAGCAATCTCAGCGAAATTTCGGATAAACCTTTTGTAATAGGAGCATAGTCCCAAAAAGCTTCGGACATCATGCACCGTCTTCAAATTTGGCCATGACTTGATCGCTTCAACTTTTGCAGGATCCATTCTGACACCATCCTTTGAGACAATGTGTCCCAGAAAGTAATCTCTTCTAGAAAAAACTCACTTTTCTTTGCATTGATGAGCAACCTATGACTGCGTAGCTCTTTGAACACAATGGTCAAGTGATGCCTATGCTCCTCTTCATTCTTTGAGTAGACTATCATGTCATCAAAGAATGTACCAACAAACTGCTGGTGTGGACGGAAAATTCTGTCCATCATCCTATTGAACGTAGCAGGAGCATTTGTGAGACCAAAGGGCATCACTAAAAATTCGTAAAGGCCAAACGTCGTTCTAAAAGCAGTCTTGTGCACATCCTCTGATCTAATGCGGATCTGATGGTACCCACTCTTTAGATCTATCCTGCTAAACATAGCTGCTCCTTCTAATTTGTCCATAATATCATCAATTCTAGGTATAGGGAACCTATTCTTGATGGTATTCTTGTTCAGTGCACGGTAGTCGATGCACATACGCCATGAGCCATCCTTTTTCTGCACCAACAACACTGGAGAACAGAATGGAGATGAACTGATTCAGCCCCTTTTCTAACAGCTCCTGTACTTGGCCCATTATCTCTTTCTGCTGAGCCGCACTAACCCTGTACGGAGGCTTATTTGGTGGGCTACTGCCTGGCACCAAATCTATCGCATGGTCCTCGGGTCTCTCTGGCGGTAATTGAGATGGTAATGAATCGGAAAAACAGTCACTATACTGTTGTAAAAACATTGACCTTTCTTTATCTAGCACAGATAAATTTGATTCATCACAATCTGACACTTCACGTGCAAAAACCAAGTACGCAGAAAGATGCTTTTTCATTACAGAAGTAATAGCAGAAGCTGATACAGTAGAAATAGACTCCCCTTTAAGCTTTACATCCAGAATATGAGTCTTTCCCCTGCTCTGTACAGTGATCTTTTTGTTGTAGGCATCCATGATTCCCTGTACACGAAATAACCAAGGAATACCTAACAACACATCACATCCGTCCAGTGGCATGATGTAAAATTCTTCAGCATCTACATAGGACTGGATATGTAGACGTAACTTTCCAATGATGGGTGTCACAGCCTCTGTATGGCCAGGACATGTCAAACCTGCCTCTGCTGTATACCCCATCTCTTCAGGTCTGATTCCCAACTTTGAAGCCAATTCTGGGGAAATGAAGTTGGCTTTGGCACCTGGATCAAAGAAGATAAGCACCGTTTGATCCCTGACCTTTCCCCATGCTCTGCAAAGCTCACTTGCATCTGAATTTGGCTTGTCGCCCACCATATCTGGCACTAGACCAGCCATGGGCTTCTTTCCTTTCCTGTCTTCCTTGTCATCAGAATCAACTGGCCTTTTCTTTGTAGGATAGTTGTAAGCAATGTGGCCAGGCTGCTCACATATAAAGCATTTGTTCTCTGTCCTAAGGACGTTCTTTTGCTCTTCTGACTTGCGAGGAAAACGTCTTTTCCATTTCTTTGCTGGTCCCTTTTCTGATTCAGCCGTAGCTTTATCTTTCCCTGCGTTGGCTGACTCCTGAGTCCCTTTAGGAGCCTCATTGGGAACGTGCTTCTTGGCTGAATTTTTCTTGCCTGATCCTGCCTTGACGCCAATGTTAAATTCACAATCTTCTCCCTTGAGCAAACCATTGCCAGTGTTTGCTACCTCGATGAGCTGCGTCAAAGTAGTGACTTTTGTCTTCGTGCAGTACTTTCTCAATCCTTTGGGTAGGCCACAACAGTATTTTTCAATCTGTTCAGTCAATGGCACAAACCTATAGGAAGTTACTGGAAGTAGAGCTTTCCAAAACTTCCGATTGTAATCATCCAGATTTCTGCAAGTAGCAGCATTTAGCTGGTGCCATTCTGTCATGACATCTGCTTCAAAGTCATCAGATAACCATGCTGCTGCAAAAATCTGCTTGAAGTAAATCCATGTGGACGGAGCTTGCCCTTGAAGCAATAAAGTTGTCCACCATTGTCCCGCATTCCCTGTCAAGAAAGTGGCTGCCTTGCGGACCTTTGAAGCCTCTGTAAAATTGCCCCCTGCATAGGCCTTGTCAAACTGCTGGAGAAATGAGAGAGCCTTCTTCCTGTCATCAAACCCTGTAAAGGTCGTGAATGACACACCTTTGCCACCTTCTTTGTACGGAGTTGGCCTCTCCAGCGGCGTTAAATTGTCATATGGAAGTGACTGAAACATGGGAACACTATTAGGGTTCATCTGTGTTCCTTGGCCGCTATTAACTTGACCTGGAAATGCCATATTTGGCTGCTGATTTGTAATTCCAGCCATACCAAAATTTGCCTGGGGCATCCCAAATTGGCCCTGAGTGCTCTGAAACCCTGGTTGCATACCCATGACACTGTACATGGGGTTAGGCATCATCGTTTGAGCACCCCCGAACACTGTTCCTGGCGTATAAAACTGATTTCCAGGTGCATGACCAGCCATGCTCTGGAATACCGATCCACCTCCAAAATAGCCAGGGTGTACTGAAGGTGGTGGGAAGACCTGTTGCATAGCCTGTAGGTTGCTTCCCTGCCCATTAGAACCAGCTATAGGCTGCTGAAAGGTGGCGGGCTGAATTGGTACAGCCTGAAAGACTGGCATCTCAGCCACCTGTTCTTGCACCTTAGGCATAGGTCGTGGAGACTGCATGTTCTCCGTCAAGTGTACAGGTGTTTCCATTGACTGTGCGGTATGAATCACCTGTGCTCGAGCCTTAACAGGCTTTTGAATATGATCCAGTGACCCAACTTGCTGAGACGGAACAGGAGGTTGCAGAAAGGCTAAAAACCTCGGATTCTGCATTACTTGTGTGAACATAGCCACAGCAGTAGCCAACTGGGTCCTGAATATATCGTCATCTGTCTGTGGTGGTCTTGAGGACTCACCCACTTCATGTGTCTGTTGACCCTGTGAAGAGGAAACCTCTTCAGTCACATCATCTTGTCTGTCAGCCATAATTGCAATTCCCTGTGTCTGGTCTATGATCTCCTGTGTCTTCAAGCTTAAACTAACCAAGGCTCACTTCTATGGGAAAAAGTGATTTAATCCCGTCGATGGAACCATGTAACCGGCCTGTTCAATCCAAAAAGGGCGGTAGACTTTACTTTAAACCTTGATTTAGCTTTCACCCATTATTAGTCGTCTATTTTACCTGTACTTTCAAGACACAACAAAGGGGAGAGGGATACAGGCTGCTAGATTGCACCTGTATGAGTAGACGGACACCAGATTGGCCCCTAACTTAGGCGCCCCTTTCGGTATTTCTTTATTGTTCAAAAGAGGGAATAAATGCTGTGGTTCCTACAAGCTGCCCCGCACAAACTCGGCTGAATTTCCACTGTTCCAGCCCGATTTCGGCAGCATAACTGTACTAGAACCCTTCACGGTCAGTATTCCCACGCATTGGCCGACTTTCCCGACGCATACGGGCACTTTGCAAAACCTGGCGAGAATCTGCAGCACGCTGAATTCTCTGTTTTCAGCCCTGAAAATGCGCCAGATCACCTGTACAGCGGTCCCCTTGCATCCCCGAACCTCCTGGGGGTATTAGGGTCCGTTTAGGGCCAAAACCCTAAACCTGCAAAAATACACAGCAGGCTGTAAGTCACTGTTTCGGGCTCCGTTTCGCGTGCCGGTTGCATCCGTAGCAAGTCCTCGAGCTCCCGCACCTGTAGGGCTACTTGCCCTTTGAATCGGACGAGATTTCTGGCGTGAAACCTCTCCGAATTCACCTGTACCTGCGGGGGGATTAGCCGCTAGCTAATCTAGTACCTGTGCAAGAGGCTCTTGCCTCGGCAATCGCGCATGAACCCACACAACTGTACATTGGTCAAATGAAGAGCCCACTAGAGGGGCATAACATACTACCAAAGGGGAGAGAGAGGGCAGTGCGTAGCGTGCAGGGCATCACTCCTGGCACCGCACTGTACATAGGAGGGAAAGCAAGCACTCTATAGCTCTTAACCTGTGACAGGCTGAAAATGAGCCTCTTTTCTCTTCAAATTCAGCGCCCCCTTCTCTTGCATGAGGAAAGTGCACCAGAAGGTGCCACTTGGCACATTTATAAGCATTTTCCCGTTTCGGGGTTGCCGTCTAAAAGTATCCCAACCGGTTGCCCAGTTGACTTCACGGCAGAGTAAGAAAATGTTCCCCTTGTCATTCCGAAGATAATGACGTCAACACATTTTCAGGTCCCAAAATAGCAGTTCCCTAAATTTTAGGAGATACTGCCATTGTATCTTTCTAGGTCATCCGACCCTCTTTGTACACTACGGCCACATCCAAAACTGAAATGTAGCCTCTGTAGCAAAGGATTCCACTTTGGCTAGTCAATGACCCCACTTGGCTAACCATAGTCCTTGTCCAACCTTAGTGCTCTCTTGCCCTCAGGCCTGGACTCCCTCTGGACAGTTCCACACTAGCTATGCAATGCAGGGCAGTTAGATTTCCCGAGGGGTGTTTCCAAAAAGTGAAAGTAAATAGATATTAAGAAAGAAATCAACAAAAAGGATAGATAGTAGTCACACGCTGGTGACAGCCCAAGGGACCTAAAGCCCTTAAAACAAAGCGGAACCACAGACACGTCTAATCTCTTGCGAAAAAGTTGATGATGTGGCAGCTGTACGGACGCCTGCAATTTACGCTGATGACGTGGCAGGCTGTATGGACTTTTATCTTTTACATTGAATTGTTGACTTGGCGGCAACTTTTTGGCGCTAGAGCTTTTGAAGACCAGATGCTTTTGAGTTTGATGCTTTTCATGTAACTGCTTTTTATAGGCCAAGGGCCTATAAATATGTTTATTAGAGGGCTCAGTCTCTGGCACTCTTCCGGGTGAATGTGCAGAGCGTGAGTACTGGCATTGTACCGAATTCAAGAAATATAAAGAAATACCGAAAGGGGCGCCAAGGTTTGGGGCCACTGCTCTCTTGGCGTGGAACTCCGCCACTTCCTGTCTCGTGTCGCACCTCTTTCAGTTCAATTGTTGTTTGAAGTGCTTAAAGTTGTTCAATCTGTTCTTGTCCGTTGGCATGTGGTGCTTGTCTCGTGACAGTAAGCCTAGTACCATGCACATCGGATGGATGACTAGAGCATCGAATAGAAGTATTCGACGATCTAGTGAAAATGTGAGCATTTGTTCACTTGACCAAGTTTTAAGTTTATAAAACAATTCTAAAAGGATCGGTTTGTCGCCGGCTTTTCATGGGGCAACCCTTAAATATAAGAGGGCAGCCTCCAAAATCGGTTGCCCCCTTTTAAAATCAGCACCCTCACTAAAAATGTCCTATATTCTTGGTGTAAGAATGAGCCCTCTTTTTTTTGTGCAAAAAGCAGTTTCTCTCTTCCTGAGAAAATTTGATTCTCTCTCTCTCTCTCTCTCTCTCTCTCTCTCTCTCTCTCAACTTTGTTGTTTTGAAAATGGAGTAGGGAGCTGCTTCTTATGAGATGTTATTGGGAAGAACTTGGTTTAAATTGGCTAAAGTTAAGCAGGATTGGGGTGACGATAAGGTTGTTTTGAAAAAAGGTAAAAAGGTGGTAACTATACCTATGCTGGGGAGGAGAAACATTCCTTTCAAAGAGAGACCATTGTATGCTCAAACCATAAATTTGGTAGAGGAAGTTGAAGATGATGAGGAGGAAGCATTTTTGAAGGCCAACCCATCAATTGTACTTGTATTTGAGGTTGATGTGGAAGGGATTTTGCATAAAGAAGAAGAGTCAATAGAAACAAACCCTGAGCTAGTTCCTGGACAGGAAATACAGGGATTTGAATTGATACAGATGGTAGATCAGAATGAAGCCTCTACTTCAAAAGAAGTACTAGCACAGGAAGAGAAGGAAGCAAGGGATATGGCAGAGAAGATCTACAACAAAAGGTTTGGAGGCTCCAACAGAGTTAAGCAGGATGGGTTGAAGGAGCTCAACTTGGGAACCGAGGAGGATCCAAAGATGGTCAAGGTAAGTATTCATGTGGATGGATAATTTTTGCATGATGTGTTCTAGTTATTGATGGAGTATAAAGATGTTTTTGCATGGGACTATTTTGAGGTAAACAAAATTGATCCTTATCTGCATCAGCATCGTATCAACCTCAAAGAGGATGTAGTTCCGATTGTGCAGCAACGATAGAGGATGAATCTAAATTTTGCTCAATAGGTCATGCAAGAAATTGATTAATTGTTGGTTGTAGGGTTTATCAAGCCAATCCATGAAGTTACATGGTTATAACCCATCATTGTGGTACCCAAGAAGAATGGCAAGATCAGAGTATGTGTTGATTACAGGAAGTTAAATGCAGCTACCATCACTAATCCATTTCCAATGCCATTTTGTGATGCAATATTAGATGCAGTTAGCAGGGAAAGAGATGTATAGCTTTTTGGATGGTTTTTCAGGATATAATCAGATCAAGGTGACAGAAGAGGATCAACATAAAACCGCTTTTATTACAGAGTGGGGGAGCTTTTGCTTCTACAATTATGAACTTTGGACTAAAAAATGGACCACCATTTAACTTTACAGCCTATAAAACATTTGAACCTTACAAGATTTTATGAGGGTCTTTGTCGATGATTTTTCAATTTTTGGTAAGAAGGATTTACACTTACATCATCTGAAGTTGTGTTTTGAGAGATGTAGGATGTTTAGAATATCACTCAACCCATACAAGAGTGTGATGGCTGTAATGAGTGGAGTTCTACTAGGACATGTGGTGTCTAATGAAGGGATGTCTATTGATGAAAAGAAAGTTGAGGTTATTAAATCTGCTAATGTTCCAACAAATGTTAAGGAGTTTAGCAGGTTTGTGGGACAGGTAAAATGGCATGCCAGGTTTATCCAATATTTGAGAAGTCATTCCATATGTTAAAAAAGATGTTATCAGTAGCTTCAATATTATAATCTCCAGATTGAACATTACCATTTCATGTCTTTGTTGATGCATCGGATAGGAGCTGTTCTCATGTAGGTGAAGATCAGAGGATGGTTTAGACTTGTGTATTATGACAGTAGAGTGTTGACATCGGCTGAAAGGAGCTATGCTGTAAATGAGAGAGAAGCTCTTGGGATGGTGTATGCTTTGAATAAATTTAGGCATTATTTGTTGAGCAACATGGTGATTTTTCATGTTGATCACCAGGCATTGATGTATCTGATTAAGAAACCATTGTTAACCTGGAGATTAGCAAGATGGATGTTGTTGTCACAAGAGTTGATTTTGTCATTGTTCACACACTAGGTAAAGAACACGGTATTGCTGATTATTTAAGTAGATTGGAGACAGGTGAAAATCCAATAGGCATTAATGATGATTTGCCAGATGCAGAGTTATTTGAGGTACACAATGTCATATATGAGTCATGGTATGATCAGATAGATGTTGGTATTCTTGACAGATGGAACTATGCCAACAGGATTTTCTGCTGATCAAAGGAGGAAGTTTGCTCTTAAAAGTAGACCCTTTTTGGTGATTGCAAGAGCCTTATATAGGAAAGGAATCAACTAGGTGATTAGGAGATGTGTCCCCGACTTTGAACAAAAGGCTGTGCTTCAAGAAGCTCATTCAAGGGCTGCAGGAGGACATTTTTGAGGGGATATTATAGGTAAAAAGTTCTTACAGGCTGGATTATGGTGGCCCACAGTGTTGAAGGATGCCCATGACCATGCTAGAAGTTGTGTGATTTGCCAGAAGCTTGGTCAGCCTGATTTTAGGGATAGGATGATCAGACATAGGATGTCTGATCATCGTATATTGCCCTCGAACCTTTTCAGAAGTGGGGACTGGATTTTGTGGGACCTATGAAGCCGACTACAAGCAAGGGATGCAAATACATTTTGGTTGCAATAGACTATTGTACCAAATGGGTGGAAGTTGTAGCCCTCAAGGATAACAAAGCTCATAGTGTGGCTCGGTTTCTCTATCATAATATCAGGTTTGGATGTCCTGTTGAATTAGTTAGTGACAGGGGAACTCATTTTTGGAATGAGGTAATTTCTAAATTGACAAAAACTCATATGATTATGCATAAAAAGTCGACAGCTTACTTAAATTTTTAAATACTTCTTGGTTTGAGCGCTGATTCTCCATAACTAAAATCATTGAAGTTCATGTATGATTAGTGCCTTTTGAAAGACGTTGTGTGTGTCATGTGCTAATCGAAGGTGTGAGCTATCACCTCCATCACATCCGTGTCTTTCACATGTTGCCACCAAAGCTTACCGAGTACCTTCCCGTTGGACAACCTTCCTCAGCCATGGTAAAGACCAAGCAAATCATCACCATGCAGCCGGGCCTAAGGAGGATGAGCGGCCAAGGAGACCTCGTCGAAAAGGAGTTGTCCTCAGTGTCGATGTTAGGAGCCCTGAAGTGGAGGAAGAAGGGCATGCCGATGCGGATGCTGTGACAAAAACACCCCTCAGCACAGTGAAGATCCAGCAGTCTCTGATGGACCCATTCATGGACTTCAAAGTGGAAAGAGATTACAAGGCGGAGGCGAATGCTGTTTGGTTGCAGAGGATAGGGTTGAAGGCATTTGTGTCTCTATCATGGGGTGAGTGGAAATGCAACTACTATGCTAAATCACTGTTGGATATTCTCAGAAAAACAAAAGGCATGATTTCTAGAACTCTCTCTTTAACTCCTGAAGTTGTAGCAACAGTTTTTAAGCTGCCACTGAAAGGTGTTACAATGATTCCTAAATGTTTGGAGTTGCTGTTGAAGGAGTTTGGGGCTAGTGAAGGTGGAAGGAGGTACTATATGTTGAAGAATGTAAATTATGCAAGAAGGGAACAATTAAAGTGGTATTTGGAGAGGTTGTGTTTCTTGGTAAAGTTCGATTATATGTCAAAAGAAAACTATGCTCCTCTATGTTTTGCAGAGCAGGGTGGTACAATTAATTGGGGTAATTGGCTGTATGAGAGGATTTCTCTTGAAGTCTACTTGTCTGATAGGAGGAGGGCTCAGAATAATAGTAGACTGTGTGCTTATTTGGCTGCTTTGGTTAGTTATGCTCAGAAGTTTCCAGCAGAGGAAAGTGATGCAAAGGAGCAAGGGATACCTGGTTCTTCTAGTAAAGCAGCAGTGGTGAAGGAAGATCAGTTGTCTACTCAGAAGTCTGACTTACCAGCAGGTTTGGAAGGTGATCAGGAGAAGCTGGAATTTTTTAGGTTCTTGGTGCAGGCAGGGTACACAAAAGAAGAGGCTCTTAGGTGTGTGCAAACTCCAGAGTTGGTAGAATCTATGAAAGAGTTGGACATTGCAATTCCTAACCCTGAACTGGAAGCGCAAACACCAACCAAGTCGGGCAAGGTATATACTTTGTCTAAACAGAGGAAGCTGGACACTGGTGTGTTACATGTGGCAAAGCAAATGAACTTTGAAGGTAAAACTGTTCAAAGAATTCAAGGGAGTGTCACTATAGAGGATTTTGGCATGGCTGTTAAGATGCTATCAGAAGTGCAAATATTTTGAGCAGGCAACAAATTCAGTTAGAAAATCAGATGCAGTGTGTGGCAGAAACAGGTGTAGCAAAAGTAATGTTGTAGGAACAGACAGATTTGGTGGAGAGTCTGAAGGTGGAGACATTGAAGAGTAAGCATAAGCATGAAGTGCAGGAAATGTTAATGCAGCATCAGAGTGAGCTGCCAGAGTGAAGATGTCTTTGGGTGTGTTCAAGGAGTGGACTCAGACCTTGGAGGACAAGGTGAGACATGAGTTGGAGCAGTTGGCTAGTAAGAAAACAAAGTTGCAGGTCCTGGATCAAATGCTTGATCAGAGGTTGAAGCCTTTGCTGGATTTGGAGAAGCAGGTGTTGGGACAGGAGGAAGTTGATGTCAATGGAGTATTGATGTCTGAGGGAGATGTTCAAGTGGTTAGGCAGAAAATGGCGAACAGTATGCAGGAAGCATGGAGATCCATTAGAGAAATGGTTTAAACAGGTTTTGTGAGTGCTAATGAAGCAAATTTGTTGGTGGAGATTGACCAGTTAAAGAAAAAGAGGGAGTTTTGGGTGAAGCAGGTTCAAGAGTATAAAGCAAAGCAAATGGTGAAGCAAGTGCTAGAGCGGGAGAAGCGAAGTCCAGATCAGGTGAAGCAAATTCCAGAGCATGGAGCATCTTCAGAGAGACCAGTGGTGGAAGAAGGAAAGCAAGAGACTGAAAAGGAACAGAGTGCCGGTGTAGCTGTGCAGGTGCCTGGGGCAGCTGCTACTGACTCTGAAGTACCTGTTGCTGATCCAAAGATTGTTGCAAAGATGTAGTCGGAGTCTATAACTGCTCAAGCAAGTGTTGAGTGAGCAACAAGATGAAGTTGGTTTATGGATAACTTTTTGGTCTTTGTCACAAGGATGTGGCAATTGCTAACTTGAGTTCTTGGTTTCATTCCGATGATTTTTGTTTAATTTTTGGGACCCTCTTTTTGAAGTTGCAAATGGCTGGACATTGTATGGACAGTGTGAAATGGCTGACGGCCGAGAGTTTCACCCGCAATTGGGAAGGACAGGTCACCATGAGTTGGTCGTGCTAATAGGCACTGGAATCCGAGCAGTAAAAGGGTGTCTAGGCTCAGTTCAAAGTCATTTAGGCCCCTCGCTACACTTATAAGTCAGTGGGTACTAGGGATTTAACTCAAAAGAGGCAAACTTGACACATGGTGGCTCCAGATGCATCTGCTAGAAGCATCAGCAAGAGGGGGCGCCCATTTCAAGAGGGGGCTGATTTTTTCCCATTAGTGTGCTACAGTGTGTATGTGAGTAGTGGGTGCAGGTGATCACAGCTTTAATAGAAAGCTTGCCTTCTCCCTTGCTCTATGTAGCGCGATGATTTGCTCTTGCACATCTCTCTCTCCCCTTTGCGCATACGGTAATGCCCCACTAGTTGGGCTTCTTAGATGACCATGTACAGTTCTGGGGGTTTATGCGCGTTTGCCAAGGCAAGAGCCTTCTGTACAGGAACCGGATTAGCTAATTGCTAATCCCCTTCAGGTACGCACAGGTCCATCGCGAAGGAATGCGAAAACGAAGAGTTTTCTCGCGTGAAAACTTGTCCGATTTGAAAGGGAACCGTCCCATTGCGTGTGGGAGCACCTGAGACACGCATAGGCGTGCTCGCTCCGCTCGAAACGGTCCAAAACAGAGAATTACAACCTGCTGTGTTTTTCTGCAGGTTTAGGGTTTCGCACCTAAATGGCATGGAATCTCCAGGGGAGCCTCGAAAAGGCCTTGGGATGCATGTACAGGGCAGTAGGCACCTAACAGTGGAAAAACAGAAAATTACAGCATGTTGAAATTGACCTGTAGCTCACTGGAAAGCTTCCATACTGCAAGGGAAAGTGTCCTTGACGTGTACTTTTGACCTACAGGGATTTTTGCCCCGTTATGCTAGCGAAATTGGGTCAAAAACCTACAATTACAGCCATGGACAGGTTTGGACAGCTTGGCGAGGGTTAGGTGCAAGCGTTCGGATCGTTTATTTGCCAGGGGAGCCTCGGGAAAGCATTGGGTGCTTGTAGAGGACAATTTGGAGAGATTTCCCGCGAGGAATCTCATCTAATTCAAGGGGGTCACTTACAGGTGCGAGAGCGAGGGATATCCACAGAAGGGATCGCACACGGATCGGAGCAGAATTCAGCGAGCTGCAATTTCTCACCAGGTTTTGTGAAGTGCTCTTAAGTGCACGGAAAGTCACTGTGTACTTGGGATTTTGTTCGTGGAGACTTCTACTGTGGTTATGTTGCTGAAATTGGGTTAGAGTAGAGGAATTTCAGCCCGATAAAAGTGGGACAGCTTGTAGAAGTTTACAGGTTTTTCTCAAGTATAATAATAATAAAGAAATACCGAAAGGGGCGCCAATCTTTGGGGCCAACTGGGTGTCGTTGTCTGCTTGGTAGCGCTCTAGCTGCCAGGCCGTGGTTTGTCTTGAAGTGATGAATTCTAGTCACAGGCTTATTCGTGAAGTTCCTTTTTGTCCTAAAGTCTAAAGTAAAGTTTCGGGTGAAAGCCAAAGTCTACCGCCCTACGGGCCGGTTTCATGGTTCTGTTGGCGGGACAGAATCACTTTTTCCTCAAGAAGTAAGCCTTGGTTGGTTTTTGAGAAAAGACACAAAGCACAGGAACTTGGAATTACAGTATGGCTGACAAGAGGGATGACACCAAGGAAGAGGGTTCCTCTTCACAGGACAGACAAAAAATTCCGCATGTTCCTACATAACGTTTTCAGTGTTCGCCCTGCCAAAAAGTGGTCAAATTAGGGCTGATTTTCTGCTACGTTTTTAGGGTTTGCAAGTATGAACCAAGATGAGATAGGGAGAGGTCTCACGGTGGTAGACTGGCCACTAGATCTCGTGCGGGAGTGATGTGGGTCTGCCAGGTGGCACGCTGCTCGCTGATTCTCTGAGGTGATTGCTTGGACTCTTTGATGCATTGGTAAATCATTTGAAATTTGAGCTTACTTGTCGTGGGTAGTACGCTACAGTGTTGTGGAATTATGCTCGTTTGCAAAGGCAAGAGCTTTTTGCACAGGTAAAAAGTTAAGGGACAGGTTGCAAGATGTTATGTGGTGAAGTTCAAGAACTATCCACCTATGGATGCAAAGTGGATGGAAGAGCATGAACTGTCAGAGTCACCAAATGTATTGCAGCTTTTACCTTGAGGCCTTTGGGTTACAACCTACGTATGCCCCAACCCAATGTATGCAAAGGAGGGGTAATGATAGAACTAGCACATCAAATGTACTCATTGATTCAGTGCAATAGCAGTGTACATTGTTTGATAAAAGTATGAAGGTCTCGTTCACTCATTTGTACACATGTTTTGACAGTCTTTCTTGCCGATACATGCGATGATAAAAGGGTGCTTACCACACTAAATCATCTATGGCATGCAATCGAGGACGTTTGCGATTTTAAGAGGGCGGTATGTCACGAGGACGTGGCAATTGCTAACTTGAGTTGTTGGTTTCTTTCTGATGATTTTTGTTTAATTTTTGGGACCCTCTTTTTGAAGTTGCAAATGGCTGGACATTGTATGACCAGTGTGAAACGAACGACGGCCGAAAGTTTCACCTGCAATCAGGTCACCACGAGTTGGTCGGGCTAATCGGCACTTGAATCCGAGCAGTAAAAGGGTGTTTAGGCTCAGTTCAAAGTCATTTAGGCCCCTCGCTACACTTATAAGTCAGTGGGTACTAGGGAATTAACTCAAAAGAGGCAAACTGGACACATGGCGGCTCCAGATGCATCTGCCAGAAGCATCAGCAAGAGGGGGCGCCCATTTCACAAGAGGCCTAATTTTTGCCCATTAGTGTGCTATAGTGTGTGTTTGAGTAGTGGGTGCAGGTGATCATAGCTTTAATGGAAAGCTTGCCTTCTCCCTTGCTCTATGTAGCACGATGATTTGCTCTCTTGCATCTCTCTCCCCTTTGCACATATGGTAATGCCCCACTAGTTGGGCTTCTCAGATGACCATGTACAGTATTGGGGGTTTATGTGTTTGCCAAGGCAAGAGCCTTCTGTACAAGAACCGGGTTAGCTAATTGCTAATCCCCTTCAAGTACGCACAATTCCATAGCGAAGGAATGCGCAAACGGAGAGTTTTCTCGCGTGAAAACTCGTTAGATTTGAAAGGAAACTGTCTCATTGCGTGCGGGAGCACCTGAGACACACGTAGGCGTGCTCGCTCGGCTCAAAACGGTCCAAAACACAGAATACAACCTGCTGTGTTTTTCTGCAGGTTTAGGGTTTCGCACTTAAACTGCAGGGAATCGCCAGGGGAGCCTTAGAAAGGCCTTGGGATGAGTGTATAAGGCAGTAGGCACCTAATAGTGGCAAAACAGAAAATTACAGCATGCTGAAATTGACTTGCAGCTCACTGGAAAGCTTCCATACTGCAAGGGAAAGTGTCCTTGACGTGTACTTTTGGCCTACAGGGATTTTTGCACCGTTATGTTGGCGAAATTGGGTCAAAAACCTGCAATTACAGCCATGGACAGGTTTGGACAGCTTGGTGAGGGTTAGGTGCAAGCGTTCGGATCGTTTATTTGCTAGGGGAGAAAGCATTGGGTGCTTGTACAGGACAATTTTGAGAGATTTCCCGCGAGGATTCTCATCTAATTCAAGGGGCAAGTGACCCTACAGATGCGAGAGCTCAAGGGCTATCCACAAAAGTGATCGGCACGCGGACCGGAGCGCGAAACAGAGAATTCAACGAGTTGCAATTTCTCACCAGGTTTTGTGAAGTGCTGTAAAGTGCGTGGAAAGTCAGTGTACTTGGGATTTTGTCTGTGGAGACTTCTACTGTGGTTATGTTGCCAAAATCGGGTTAGAGTAGAGGAATTTCAGCCCGATAAATGTGGGACAGCTTGTAGAAGTTTACAGGTTTTTCTCAAGTATAATAAGAGTAAAGAAATACCGAAAGGGACGCCAGTCTTTGGGGCCAGCTGGGTGTCGTTGTCTGCTTGGTAGCGCTCTAGCTGCCAGGCCGTGGTTTATCTTGAAGTGTTGAATTCCAATCACAGGCTTATTCGTGAAGTTCTTTTGTGTCCTAAAGTCTAAAGTAAAGTTTCGGGTGAAAGCCAAAGTCTACCGCCCTACGGGCTGGTTTCAGTCTTACTCTATATCTTTTTGATCAAGGGATGTGTGGATATGAGTCGGATTTCTTCAAAATCCACCACCGGAACGTGCCATGTGTTGAATGGGATATTGTAATGCTTTGTCGGATTTTTCTTAGTCTGATAATAGCTCAGTCAGACGGTTATACCAAGAACATTATTTTGGGCAGTTACAACGACTTTGTCTTATGACTTTGGGGGTAGAAGTGCGCATGGCGAGAGAGTTGTGGGAGCAAAGTCTGAGAGATGTAGCGTGTTTTGATGTAGTGTGTTTTCTTCAATGAATCAAGCTTAGTTATGTTTCTGCTAGGTCTGAATCTATCTATGTGTAGTGTTCTGCTCAACCTGAAATTGTTTGTGTGCAAGTTCTGCTATGTCTGAAGTGCTTCTTGTGTTGATTCATTGTGAGCAATGGTGTTTCAATATTAGTTTGTCATGTGTTGAAGAACCCCAACACTTTCTTACGAACAAACAGAATTGGAGCTGCAAAAGGAGTTACACTAGGACATATAAAACCCCTATCCAACAACTCACCTAGTTGGCGCTCTAGCTCATGTTCATTAGCCTTGTTCAAACGATATGAAAACTTACAGGTTGTGCTCTGTTCACAAGGTCGATGATATGATCCTCAAGTTGCTCGGGAGGGAGGTAGGGGGAAGATCATCCTGGAGAAACAAGTGCTCAAAACTTGGCAACAACTCGCCATACTTGTCAGGAATACCCGAGTTCCTTGCTGTGGGGTTGACATAGATGACTATCGCTGGGGCTTCTCGATGTAGCTCTCTTTTAGCTTTGACGTGAGTGACGAGAGGGAATACCGCTCTCGCCTCGAATGAGGACGGGTTGCGACACATTATCATTGATGAGAAGCGTGAACTTCTCCCAATCGACAATGGGCTTAAACATACGAAACCACTTAATGCCCAAAATGATATCATATCCTCCGAGTTTAGAGACTACAAAACGACGAGTGAATTGGGTTTGTTGAATGATCAATTCATTACATTCTTGAGAGATTGAAGCGTCCATGCCTTCCAAGAAACCTTGCACTAGAATGATGGGAATAGGAGAAGTTTGAAGACGTGCTCGTTTCACAAGAGATTCACTTATGACATCATGAGAACTTCCAGAATTAAACAATACAATGACCCTTTGACCATTAACACGTCCATAGCATATTATGAGTTCATCCTCAACAAAAGTTCCCTCATGCTTAGCTTCTTGCTCTATCACACTCATAGCATTCACTTGAGGGGTAGAGTGAGAAGTTGACGCAATAACGGGTTCATTTTTAGATTCTTTCTTAGGATAATCCTTTTTCATGTGACCTACTGTGTGACAATGAAAACACCTACGCTCCTTTGCATACAATGCTCGTTCTTCTTTATTTAATTGACCACCTACGACTCCTTGAGCAACTTTCTCATCAGGTTTGAGTTGCGGTTTATCAGATTTTCCTTTACCCTTATCCTTAGCTTTGTCACTCTTAGATTGAGATGGAGATGGAGAATTAGATTGAGAAGTTGGAGAGTTCTTATTATTTTTACTATTCCCATTAGAATTTTTGTCCTTGTCTTTAGAGGAATCATGAGAGGAAGAGTTACCATTACTGTAGGCTGTCTTGAGCTTGCCCTTGTTGTGCTTCGTCTCTTGGAGTTGAGCCAAGCGTATCGCCTCTTGTAATGTGTTTGGACCACCAGCTTCCACGTCAAACTTGATCGAGTGGTCCAATCCAAAGAGAAAGGCCTGCAACCTTTCCCCATCCGATTTCCTCAATTGTCTACCTAACTAGGACACATGGTTAACATATGACATCACAAGTTTACTTTGTTGAGACAAAGCCCGAAAATCCTCCTTCAGTCGCTTAAGGTATTGTGGAGGCAAGAAGCGAGTCTTTAGATCCTACTTGAACTCCTCCCAACTAAAGCTCGAGACGGGGAACGAGGAGAGACTTGGCGTGGGCCGCCTTGTGGGTGTCTTCCTTCTTCTTCATCCACTCATTCTTCCAAGTGATAACATCACCTGTGAGATGTATAGGACTTTGTTACTATCATACTTTTTAACAACTGCAAAATAAGATGTAAATTGATGGAACCAAGAATAGATGAGAATAGGATCCATCTTACCATCATACGTAATCTTCTAGGAAATTTGTTCGTTCGTGTAGCACTGGTCGCCTCCGCAATGGTCTTGGCAAGCTTTTTATAATCCGGCTCCGAGGATGGGGAATCTGATCGGACCGCCAGAGATGTGATGAGATCACGCATGGCTGCCATCTCTTGCCTGCGAGCCTCGGCTTCGGCTGCCAATCGACGTTCCTCTCGCCTCGCCGTTTCCACACGCTCTTGTCGTCATGCCTCTTCTTGCCGCATCATCATCTCCATCATGGAATCCATGGAATTGAGTGGCAAGGATGGAGGGGCAGGGGGAGGACTGCTTGGAAGATCCAAAAGGGGAACTTGCTCGCCTTTGGAATTGGGGGAGGTCTCCATATCACTATTAGTCTTGACCATGCAAGGATTTTTGCTCTTTGTTCAGGGAAGGTCGCAGACTTATCTTCGAGACAATGGCAAGCTTGCTGTTCCAAGAGTGGGAAGAGTGTCACTGAGACGTAACCTTAAACCCCATCTTCAAAGCTCTGATACCAATGTCAGGTGCAGTGGAATTTAAATGGTGATAAGATCTAGACTTTATACTTCCACAAATCTTTACTTATTTCCTTGCTTGAATGTGTGCTACTTAGCACACATGCAAGACTTTATACTTCCACAAATCTTTACTTATTTCCTTGCTTGAATTCGTGCTACTTAGCACGAATTCTGGTTCCTTTTATTCCCTTGTAGAGAGAATGAGAGAATGAATGAGAGAGAGAGGTAGAGATGTGTAGAGGGAAAGAGAGAAAGAGAAGAGGAGAATGACACCCGATGGGGTCCCAACCAACCCTCTCAAGGGTCCCCGGGTCCCCTTAACCTTGCCAATGTGGTATTTGCTTTTGATTGTGCAAATGGAATGTACACACATGCAATACCTCAATGTAGACTCTACTGACTCGAATGGGAAATGTTGCCGCAATAACTCTTCAAAATGAAGCACCTTCGGGGCTGATTTGATGCATATTTGGATCCGTCTCAATGAGGGGTTTTTGATGACCACCAAGGGGCAGATCTGGGGCTGATTTGCGCTCCCGATGTGAGAGGAATCAAGGACTGAAAGCTAGCTGCAAAAATGCAGATCTGGCTGCAAAAAAGCAGCCGATCTATCGCGCAAAGCAGGGCTGAAAACGCAGATGATGATGATGAACTCATCTGTACATGCAGGTCCTATGAATAGGCTCACAAAATTGCCGGTACTAATCCTCCTAGGATTTTAGACACTCCTATCTAGGGATAAGTGCAAAATTGGCTGTGGAAGTCGATGAAGCATGTCCACGTGGCTCACAAAGTCATGTGCACGTGACACTACTCCTTGCTTCTACGTGAGTCTGAGGCACCATAGTCACAGAGAGAGCTTAGCAGAGATTGTGCCCCGAAGGAGGGATTTGAGTTTTCCTGACAAGTTCAACTGGGATATAGCTTTTTGGTATCAGAGGTGACAAGTGATGTTTTCTTGTAAAATTTACGGAGTTTGCAATAGTTGCTTGTGTTCTTGCAGGTGACTACTCTCTCCGAGAAAGGTTGAGCAAGAGAAGGCTACGGCCTTTGCTTGAGGGATTGCAAGGTCTAAATTTGAGTTGGCTTGAAGAGTGGGCATACTTTGAGATCACATCGGCGGCAAACGTTGAAGGATCCAGTTCTCGAGATTCTTAGTTGGGAGTGAGATTTTGAGAAAATATGGGAAGAGCCATGATGAGCCAAGGGAGAAATGCTAAAGAAGAACTTAGTTCAGCTCAACATGCAGGGTGCAACCATTGCTCGCTTGGTCAGATGCTGAGAGAGTCTTAGATGCTTTCAAGAAGCCCCAAGGGAAGGATGTTGTTGAGCATCAAGGATCTACTGGTCAAGATGCCACTAGGCTAAAAGGAAACAGTGATTGAGGTGCTTCTGAGCACAGAGGCTCCAAAAGACAGAGACAAAAGCAAAGACAAAGATCGCTCTCTGTCTCTCCTCAATGATAGTAAAGATATATCTTTTTCTTTTCCATCATATTCTCTTGAGTATAGTGCCTCTACTTCTCTAATTGTTTCCACTTCTCATCATGTGTTCCTACGACTACTCTATATAAGCCCAAATCTAAACCCAAATCAAGAAAGCAAGCCGCAAGCATTGTAGCAAGAGAAAAGTCTTCAAGTCTAGAGATAAGGACATGAAATCGACAATTACAATGGAAGACGAGATGCCCCCATAGCTTTCTCTTTCATTAGACAGTTCGAGGTTGCCTTCACCAACAGCAACTCCATTGACAAGTCGGAACGGATGCATGTGGGTATGTACCTAAAGGAGACTGCAAGCAATTGGTGGCTTGCCAAGATACTCAAGGGATCCCAAGCCAAGACTTGGACACAGTATGCAAGCCAAGACTTGAGCACGCCAAGTTTTATAAGCAATTCCTTTGGCCTCATGTTGAGAAGTATATTGGCTCTTACAGATTGAACATGAGCTAGTTACAGCACCCTTTATCAAGATTTCGGATGAGGAATGTATGAGATAGTTCGAAGCGGGTCCTCAACCCCACTTTGGAAGAGCATGGAGGTGTAGAACACATTTCATCGTTTTGGCCCTTTTCTCTGAGGCCATAGAACATGCGGCATAATTTTAAAGAAGACATGTAAAGAAGGTTGACATGTTTGAAGTACATGCATGTAGCAGTGTTGAATACTAAATGTTGTTCTCAAAGCAGGCTCGTTTGCTCCTCAGAATTAGACACCAGTGATTGATTTGAATAAGATCTCATAACATTGTGTTTAAATGAATGAAACAGTCTTTATTTTTTATTTTCTCAAGTGCTTTCCTTTTTTTGTAGTGTTTTCTACATTGCTTCATTTGAAGATAAGAAAGGAGATCAAAGTAGCACGTGTGTGGTCGTGGGCAAAGATGGGGAATTGTTGTAGTTGTCGAAGAAATTTTGATGATGATAGGCCTCCACTTACCCATGCAACACCAACAACGAACGGAAATGGGGGTATTTATTTGTTTAATTTTAGTGTCTAGGAACTTTATGCTACTATATTCTTGAATAATGCTTAGACCATACAGGTGCACAAAAAGGTGATATGGCAGCTAGGAATACAGCCAGTGTGAGCGCGCAGTCCATAGAGGCACCTCGTCTACCTCTGGATATTCTGAAAGAAGCTACGGACAATTTTGGAGTAAAGTCTATGATTGGGGAGGGTTCTTATGGCCGTGTATACTATGCAAATCTTGATGGAAAGGCAGCTGCCATAAAGAAGTTAGATGTCAACAATCAGCAAGAGTCTGATGAAGACTTTTTATCTCAGGTTGCAGGCTTTCTTTTTGGCGTTCTTACACGAACATGTTGACTGCTTGTAAGCTGACTTGATGAAAGGGCTACTGCAGATTGCTATGGTTTCAAAGTTGAGGCATGACAATGTGGTTGAACTTGTCGGTTACTGTCTTGATGGCGACTTGCGGATCCTAGCTTATGAATTTGCTACTATGGGATCTCTACATGACATTCTCCATGGTGATGTTGATGCCTTATCACTTATCCTTTAACTGTGTTGATGTGCTTGTCTAATAGTTCAATGAACAGCATGAATGGCAACTGACACAACATTTCACAAGTCCAAAAGCAATGGTTCAAACTGTTTGGGACGTATTATCTGAACTCCTCTAACAATGTTCACAGGTCGAAAGGGTGTGCAAGGTGCACAACCAGGCCCTGTTCTTGATTGGATGCAAAGGGTTAAAATTGCTGTGGGTGCTGCAAGAGGTTTGGAATACCTTCACGAGAAAATGCAACCGCCCATTATCCATCGGGACATTAGGTCCAGCAATGTCCTCCTTTTTGACGATTTCACCGCAAAGATTGCCGATTTTAATCTTTCCAACCAAGCTCCTGACATGGCTGCTCGCTTGCATTCCACTCGTGTCCTGGGCACGTTTGGTTACCATGCTCCTGAGTATGCTTCAAGTTATGATATTAAGCTTTATAATCAATTGCTCAGCACCCATTTCCTCTTATTTTTGTGGGTTTCCTTGTGGTTGTGTTCTAGGTATGCGATGACTGGCCAGCTCACTCAGAAAAGTGATGTTTACAGTTTTGGTGTGGTTTTGTTAGAGTTGCTCACAGGTAGAAAACCAGTGGACCACACTATGCCTCGTGGGCAACAGAGCCTGGTTACATGGGTAAGTATTTTATTTGTAGGTGTCATCAGAATTACGTGTTGAATTCATACCATCTTTTTTTTATTAAAAAACTGTAGGCAACTCCTCGCCTTAGTGAAGATAAAGTGAAACAGTGTGTGGATCCAAAGCTAAAGTCAGATTACCCTCCTAAGGCAGTTGCCAAGGTATGTTTTTGTGGTATGCATGAATCATGAAATCTGGAAAAGGAATGTGCCGTAGTGGGCTTATATTTTACATAAGTGCTCATGCTTTATTGGTGTATCACAATTCCGGGAGATTCTGATTAGTAGGCATATAGACCTTGGGTTATTTATCTGTGCAAAGCAGCAATCCGCTTTTAAACTGTTTGAAGAACAGTGTTTGAAAAACAGAAGCATGTGCACATTATCTCTACAAAACATTCACAAGACACTATCGCTTGAAAAAGTCGATTTTTGAAAATCCAACTGTGTGTGTGTGTGTGTGTGTGTGTGTGTGTGTGTGTGTGTGTGTGTGTGAGAGTGTGAGTGTGAGAGGAAAAGCACAGTGGTGCCCATCCAGGATAGAAGAAAAACCACCAGTGAAGTGCCATGAAGGAAATCAAGGAGACCGCTTTTCAACATCCAGGGAGCCGCTACCAAGCACCACCGCAAGAGGGAGCCAGCAAAGCCAGCATTGAAAGCCAGCAGACTAAACACTGGCAAAGCGAAGGCTGAACAACGACGATGACTGCTGGAAGAGCAGCAACAACGTGATGAAGACCATCTGCGCAAAGGCAGGAAAACACCACGTTGAAGAACCCATTGCCACCCCTGCGGGAATGAAAAACAACAAACAAATACACAGGCACACACACCCACACACCCAACCTGTATATGAGAGAAGAAAAATGGAAAACAAAAAGATAAGAAATATAGAAATTTCACTCATATCCACACATACAAACTCACCCAGCCAGTATGCAAAAAAGAAAAAATTAACAACACAGAAAACAAGCAAGCCAAAACAGAAAGTGAACCTAAAACAAACAGCAAAAAAGGGAAGAAGGGGTCGAGGAGGGGGTCAGGTGGGAGGTGACTTTACTGCGGCAGTTTAAGGAGAGGAGCCATGGTGCTGTGGACAGAGTAGTTAGAGTGGGGCGGCCGTATGCGTCCATTAGGGCAGCGAGGCTGCGCAACAGCCACCCAGCTAGACAAGTGGAACTCAGGGCTCAATCGGAGAGACCTGTTGATTCTCACTAGGTGGGTGGATTTGATTCATTCTTCCTAATAATTTTTAAGAGTGGCTTTCAACACTGCAGTCAACAATAAGTTTTCACTTCAAATTTCTACCTTGTTCAATATATATTTATAAATCTTCCTCCAATATCAACTGCCATGAGGGTGTAGGAATAGCCGAGTTTTTTTATGGCATGATGCCCGAAGTGGACTGTTTAAATGATCATCTAATTTGGCCTATAGGTCAGTGTTGGCCTTCAAAGAAGGTTAATATTCTCTCTCTCTCTCTCTCTCTCTCTCTCTCTCTCTCTCTCTCTCCTGATCAGAGCCAAGGCCTCCGTACCCCACGCTATCATTCGAGCAGAGCTAGCTACCCCTCCTATGGAGATTGAGGCGCTTACTAGGTCAGTCTCCTTTGTGCACAGCTTGTGGGATACTACTAGAGACAGATATGCTAGACTGACCCTTGAGTCTTCCAGACAGTTAGCTCTTCAGGGGGACACTTCATGGTGGTATGCACAGATTACATCATGGTTTCAGATGCATGGCTTCACCATGGACAGGCTGCCCCCTTTCCAGTACTCTCTTCAGACACCCTCGATGTCTCTTACATGGGATGGAGATTACTAGACTCATTCGTCGGGACATGATCCAGCTGGATACCAGAAGGACATGGATAGAGCCACCACAGGGTTAGGCTCGAAGATGGATTTCTATAGAGAGCATCTTCTCCACCTTACAGGAGATGGGGTTTGTGATTCGACCCAGCTACATGGATACACATATGTCTCATGGTTTGCGGTGTGCCATTGGTCAGATACGCACATCCTCACATCAGTTGGAGATTGAGACTGGTAGATTCAGAGGGATACTAGCAGACAACAAGATATGCCACTTATGCCAGTTGGAGCCAGAGATAGAACTACATTACATATGTCATTGCACAGTGTACTATGAGATTCGGGGCCGTTTCCATTGCTTATTTAGAGAGGGTTTCGGTCCTCTCTCTAGGGTCATGATTATGAGGATCAGAGATGTCTTGGGCTATATCTACTTGAGTTACACAGATATAGAGACACTTTACTGGGGAGAGCTAGAGAGAGATAGTCCCAGAGACAGATTACAGATTTCTTTTCCCTAGATATGGAACAGCCGGAGGAGTAGCCATCACTGCAAAGCTCGGGCCACATTCATTCGACCACTACCGGCACTCTCATCGACCGAGCACTGGAGCAACGGAGATGTAGATGGCCACGATTGAGGAGAGGGGCTACACAGCATCGACAGAGACTACAGAAGAGGATTCAAGCCATACTCTCTCGACATCCAGAGTGCAGATGAGGATGGATTCTAGTAATAGTAGTATTTTTGTTCTAGTCTTTTTGTACCCAGACATGGTATCAGATTCACAATTTTGTAACAGTTTGGTCTTATAGGTCATTTTGGCCTGTTGAAGACGTTAATATAACATTTCGATTTCGATTTCGATTTCTCTCTCTCTCTCTCTCTCTCTCTCTCTCTCTCTCTCTCTCTCTCTCTCTCTCTCTCTCTCTCTCTCTCTCTCGATACGCAGCAAGGGAGTTTTCTCTCTGAGGATGGACCAACCAGATGAGTTGGATGATACAAGTAGCTTCGTCACCCCACAAAAAATGCAAGCGACTTTCAAGCGGAGGTACAGAGAAAGTATACTCTCGCCAGGTTCTTTACTGGCAGGGAAAACCATCAGAGTCAAGGATGATGTATTAATGGAAAGAATTCAAGTAATGATTAAATCAGAGCTCAGCTTTATGAGAGATGATATTAGGAAAGAGATGTATGCAAATGCGGATAACTATAAGAATTCTATGTATGCAGATATGAGGAAAGAATTGGATGAAGCGATGCTTGGTAAACATGATGAGATGTACGCATCCTTGAAAGGGGAGATGCAGAATTTAGTGTGGGCAGAAGTGAATGTTATGGAATGTATGATGCAGAAAAAATTAGATGAGGCAATTGCAAGCTTTGATGCCTGGAAAACAAATGTGGAAAAGTGCACAAAGGAAAAGGATGCAGTGATTGAAGAGCTTAAAGGGGAGCTTGCAGCTTGCAAGATTATGCCCAAAATGGAGAGGGAAAATCAGCCTTCGATGTTGAAGGAGCTTGAGGAAATTAAGGAGCAAGTGGAAACTTTGCGCAAAGGGGAAGAGCAAAATTCGAAAGCGGCCTCTTCATGGGCGGAGCGCCTTTTTAAAACACAAGAGAAGGTTGACGAAGCAGAAAAATGGATTGCGGGTGCAAAGAAAGGGAAGGCCCAGATGCCAGAAGCCGTACAGACTTCTACCATCATCAATGTGACCATTGAAGAGGAACAGAAGAGGAGGAATAGAGCCCTGCATGTGCGTATTACAGGTATCAAAGACACTGGAAATGTAGAGGATGAAGTGAAGGAACTCTTGCAACGCATGGGCATCCCGGAACCTACGCATACAGGTGCTTGGAGAGTAGGAAAGAAGGGAATTGATGGAAAGGGAAATGTCAAAGAGAAAGCACTTATTTTGCGATTCCCAACTATGGAATCAAGGAAGGAATTCCTAAAGAAGAGACCAGCACTTAAGAACACAGGGATATTTATGGGAGATGACCTTACTTTTGCGCAAATAACACATATGCAAGAGTTGATGCCAGAGATTAAGGCAGCAAGGGAGAAAGGAAAAATTGCATTTTATAGAGGAGGGAAAGTAGTGGTTTTGGAAAAGCGCACAGCATGACGGTGCGAGACCTATGGGACCACGCTCCGGATGGCGGCATGGAATTGTAATGGATCTTATAGGTTGGATGTGAGTGCTTTTGAGGATAGCTTCAGAGATAGAGACATTGTTTTTTACTCAGAAACGCATTTGATGGCTGGACAGTTGATGCCACGTGTGACTGGTTATTTATGGGAAACAGCTTGTAGACCAGATGCTAGATCCTAGCACGGGAGCCGGGGTTCAGGAGGTGTAGCTGTCTTATTCAAGGAGGAATTGCAGCCGCTATTACAGATAGTTCGGAGAGATGACCAGGCGAGATACACGTGGGTGAGACTAAGAGCTGAGACGGGCAGATTCTTATATATTGCTATATGTTACTTTCCCCCTAGTACTTCAGTCTATGCCTCACCCAGAGGACAATCTCCTTTCTCTATACTTGATGATGACATATGGGAGTTTTCTAGAGATGGAGATATCATTCTCCTGGGAGACTTTAATGCCAGGACGGCCAACTCCCAAACGGTATTCTATGATACCTCAGAGGAGATACTCAGAGAAGTGGATATTTTGGAGATGGGGCTTGGCAGACACTCAACAAATAGGGAGCATACAGAGTATGGGAGATATCTCATGGAGATGACGGCTATGCATGGTTTGGCCATACTTAATGGAATAGAGATTTTTCCTTCTTCTGGGGGATTTACATGCTTTCCGCACAGACATGGGGCTAGTACAATGGATTATGTCATGACTTCACCGAGCTTCATTTCTAGTATTCAGGATCTTAGTGTGGGATCTAGACCTGTTGGAATAGCAGTGGACCATGCTCTTTTGACTTTTTCAGTCTCCTTCCAGTACAGTGCTTCTCAGACACCACAAAGGATTGCACACACACGATATGCTTTTACACCAGAGACCGACTCGGTGTATGTAGAGGAGATTTACAGACGGATGTGGGCAGCCGAGCCAGTTTATACTGTGGAGGAGATTACTACTCTATTGACTGAGATCTTGCATGGGGCAGCAACAGAGGCATACCCACATACTCGACCAGATCAGAGAAGACGTTCTGGGAGCATACCTCAAAATAGTTGGTATGATGATGAGTGCAGAGAGATGAGAGCTCAGATTCAGCGCGAGCTTGTACTTGGGGTGATCACATATAAACAGTCTCGGATTGCTCTTCGGCGTCTAGTACGACGGAAGAAGCGGGCCTTTTTAGTCTAGTTGGAACGTGATTTGTATCAGCTCTTTTTGAGTCGAGATTCAGAGGCCTGGCGTTTCTTCCATGAGCACTCCCCCCCTCCAGCGATTACTTCTCCCGAAATTTGGGGTTAGTATGCAGCATCATTATATACAATACCGGGGCAACCGCCTCTACCAAACCCCCCAGAGCCATGCCCAGACACCAGTACCTTCTTTACCACTGAGATGGTGAAGAAGGCCATTGACAGGATGAAGACTAGGAGAGCATATGATCATGATGGTTGGTGGCAGAGCACTTGATACATGCTAGAGATTTATTGTCAGAGGTTCTTGCGCGGTTGTTTAACCGGGTCATGTGTGAGGGACTGCCCAGGTCTTGGAGTTTATCTACTATTGTACCTCTCTTTAAACCAGGGGATCCCAAGGTACCAGGGAATTACCGTACTATTATGGTAGGGCACACATTAGCACGGTTGTATGTGTCCATCCTGGAGCAGCAACTGAGTAAATGGGCAGAAAATGAGGGCATACGAGCAGCAGGACAGGCTGGATTCAGGAGGGGTTTCTCCACCTTGGACCATATTCTTACACTTAGAGCCATTATTGAGGAGGGTAGGGCACATGGGAGACGGATGTATTGTTGCTTTGTGGATTTCCGCAAAGCATTCGACACAGTACCGAGAGCCAGATTGATGCGCAGGTTACAGGAGTTGAGAGTGCCCACAGAGATCATTTGGGGGATCATGGCTTTATACGGCTCAGTGATTGGCCACGTACGCACTCCTGAGGGAATTTCTGACATTGTGCATTCCACTATTGGTGTGAAGCAGGGGTGTCCTCTGTCCCCTACACTATTTGGTATGTATGTAGATGAGGTTTCTGACTACATTGACAGAGAAGGCGACAGAGGTGCTCAGCTAGCAGGGACATGGATCCCTTTGTTACTATATGCTGATGATATTGTGTTGATATCAAAGTCACCAGAGGGCATGCAGAGACAGTTGGATGCATTACACAGCTTTGCGGAGGATAGTAGATTGTCTGTGAACCTTGGTAAAACCATGTTTAACACTACTCCGCAGTGGGTCAGGAGATCGGCACCTACACTCGTATATGGTCAAGACACTGTGGAATACACAGATGCATATACATATCTTGGGGTGGTATTCTTGGGACCGAGGTTTGCTCTGAGGAGAGCAGCAGAGACTAGACTGTCTAGAGCATATGCAGCACTGGGAGGGCTAGAGAGGATGTGTTCTCAGGTTCAGTTTCAGGAACCACGAACAAAGCTATGGCTTTTTGATACTTTGGTTGCTTCAGCTATGCTTTATGGGGTACAGGTGTGGGGACCATCTGTGGATCATGACAGGTGGAGGAACATGGAGAGGCCCTTGGTATCTATGATCTCTCGGATGATAAGAGCCAAGTCCTCCGTACCACATGCGATTATTCGAGCGGAGCTAGCAGCCCCTCCTATAGAGATTGAGGCTATTACCAGATCAGTGTCCTTTTTGCACAGCCTATGGGATACATGTGGAGGCAGATACGCTAGATTGGCTCTGGAGTCTTCTAGACAGTTAGAGACGCAAGGAGACACATCATGTTGGTATGCGTAGATGACCTCTTGGTTTCAGAGGCATGGTTTCAGCCTAGATAGACTGCCTCCTTTTCAGTATTCCCTGGATGCACCTTCACTACCAATCACATGGACGGAGATCACTAGACTTATTCGTCAGGATCTTATACAGTTGGACACTAGGAGGACATGGGTAGAGCAGTGCAGGAGTTGGGCACGAAGATGGCTTTCTACAAGGAGCATCTTCTCCAACTCTCGGGAGATGGGTTTGTGATTCGTCCGAGCTACATGGACACTCATCTGTCTCATAGTTTGCGATGCGCTATAGGTCAGATCCGCACATCCTCGCACCATTTGGAGATTGAGACGGGCAGATTCAGAGGGATACCACCGAAGAGTAGGATATGTAAATTATGCGGTACAGAGCCAGGACAGAGTTACATTACATATGGCACTGCACTGTATCATGAGATACGAGGGCGCTTCCATTGCTTATTCAGGGAGGGCTTTGGACCCCTAGATAGAGTCATGAAGTATGAGGATCAGAGATGCCTTGGCTTATATCTACTTGAGCTACAGCGGCATAGGGATAGTCTGTTGAGGAAACATGGGACACGACAGTCACAGAGACCGATCACAGATTTCTTTGGATCGGGAAAGCCATGAGAGCAGCCACCAGCGCAGAGTTGTGCTCGCTTGCATACCAGAGGCACCCTCATTGACATGGCGATTGAGCTTGGGAGATCGAGGCGACCACGACCGAGACACAGGAGCACACTCCATCGACGGAGACTTCAGCAGAGGATCAGGGACATCCTAGCACGACATCCGGAGTGTCATTGAGAACTTACTCTACACTTCATTTTCACTGTCACTACTCACTTCTCATTTTTATTTTTTGCATTCAGTGCCTTTGTACTTTTGTATTCAGACATTGTACTAGTTTCACCAGTTTGTATCAGCTGGTCTCATAGGTCATTTTGGCCTTTTGAAGACGTTAATATATCATATCATATCTCTCTCTCTCTCTCTCTCTCTCTTTTATCATTCTATCATTTTGTCATCTTGTTACTCTGACTTTGTATCAGATCAACCACATTGTAACTTTTTGGTCTCATAGGTCACTTTGGCCTTTTGAAGACGTTAATATAACATTTCATTTCATTCTCTCTCTCTCTCTCTCTCTCTCTCTCTCTCTCTCTCTCTCTCTCTCTCTCTCTGTGGGGACCTTCATTGGATCATCACGGGAGGCCGGGTCGCACTAAGGGATGGGGGAACATGGAGAAACCTCTGGTCTCTATGATCTCGTGGCTCATTAGAGCCAAGGCTTCAGTACCACGTGCTATTATCCGAGCAGAGCTAGCGGCCCCCCCACTAGTGGTTGAGGCGCTCACCAGATCAGTCTCCTTCATACACCGCATGTGGGAACTTCCCAGAGATAGATATGCCCGCCTTGCACCTGAGGCCTCTCGACAGTTAGCCATGCAGGGAGATACAACATGCTGGTATGGGGAGATGACATCATGGTTCAGGCGCATGGGTTTAGCATAGACAGGTTGCCACCCTTCTAGTACTCATTGGATGCACCATCTCTCACTCTTACACAGTCCGAGATCACCAGGCTCATCTGCCAAGACTTGACTCAGCTAGACACCAAGAGGACATGGATACAGCCAGCACAGGAGCTGGGCACGAAGATGGCTTTCTACAGAGAGCATCTTCTCCAGCTTATGGAGGACGGTTTTGTGACGAGACCCAGATACATGGACACCCACTTGTCTCATGGGATACGATGAGACCCAGATACATGGACGCCCACTTGTCTCATGGGATACGATGTGCTATTGGCCAGATACGCACATCTTCTCACCAGCTGCGGATTGAGACTGGGAGATACAGCGGAGTACCAGCAAAGGCCAGGACATGCCCCTTGTGTGACATGGAGCCTGAGACAGAGTTGCATTACACATGCCGCTGCCCCGTCTACTACGAGATACGAGGCCGATTCCATTGCTTGTTTAGAGAGGGTTTTGGACCACTCTCCACAGTCATGGGATACGAGGATCAGAGATGCCTGGGTTTGTTCTTGCTCGAGCTGCGTAGACACAGAGATAGCCTGATGAGTGGAGAGGCTAGCAAGTCTCAGAGACGGATCACAGATTTCTTTAGAGCAGACACTGGATAGCTGGAGGAGCTACTCCCACAACAGAGCTCACATTCATCTGACACCAGAGGCACACTGATCGATCGAGCGATTGAGCTGGGGAGATCCATACGCCCACGACTGCGGAGGACTACACAACATCGACGGAGGCTGCATCAGAAGATTCGGATCACTCTGGCCAGGCATGCAGGACGCCCGGTCAGACTATTGTCCATGGAGGAGATTGATGAGATCTGCCAGCGACCATGCTGGATCTCTTGTGATTTAGCTATTTAGCTATCCCAGCCAGCTGCTTACTTTGCTCTGTCCTGATATTCTTGAACGTCAAAGGGAAACTGCTGAACAATTGTGTTGCACGTTAAAAATGACCCATCTACCAACTCAACATCGTATGGCTGAGTACTCTGGACAATAGGCAATTTTAGTCGATGCACAATGTTGGTGCTCACAAAATTATTGAAATATCCGCTATCAACCAAAATGTTAACTGGTTTGCCATGAATGAAGCCAAGGAGACTTAAGACGTGATTAGACAAGCTACACCTTGGAAAGGCCTATTGTGTTAACAACACGTTTGCCTCTGTCTTGCTGTGAAGTAGAATCGGCAGATTGGTCAGAATTAAAAGGTAACACTGTCGGTGTGTCTGCATTAGCGTTGCGTTGCAGATTAGACGGTTGAGGCCGTTTATCACATTGGAACCAATGACGAGGTCCACCACAAAGGGTACATAACCTATCTTTGGATAGTTGTGAACTGGACTATTGTGGAGGAGCGGCAAAAGTTGACGCTTGATTTCCATACGAACGTCTGTCCAGATAAGAATTTTACCGAAAAGATTGTCGGTCTTGGCGACGTCGATTAAAATTAGACCGATCATTTTGCAAATTTGGTCTACTATTCTGCGCTCTCGGACTCCAAACACTAGATTGGGACAAGGAACTAGCAGTTGATTGGGACTGTGAACATTAGAGCCATTATGTGATATGTTGCCTGAATAAGAGATGTCATGCAGGTTTCGAAAAGGGACACGGGATCCGCGACCAAATGGGCGATCACCGGCTCGACCAAGCGAAAAGTGGTCTTTGCGAAAGTTACCTAACCGTTCCACATATGAAATGGCGTCCTCAACTGTAGGGGGGTTTGCCTTGTGTACATCATCGCAAAGGGTGGGCTCAAGTCCATCGACAAAAAAAATGCAATTTATTGTCGGGAGTAATGGTCATTATCTCCAAGTTCAATCGTTGGAACTGAGATATGTAAGCAGCCACAGAGCCTGTTTGCTTTAAGTGGCGCAACGCAGAACCCACATGAAAATCAACACTTGTTGGCACAAAGGCTTTGCACATTGCACGCTTGAATTTTGCCCACGTCGGCGTTTGTTTTCCTAAGGCAATCCGATTTTGCCACCAAAGAAAGGCAGTGTCTTTTAGGAGGCTAGCAGTCAAAGCTACTTTTTTTTGTTCGGTTATAATGTCCAGGTTATTAAAATAATTGTCCATTTTGAATATCCATTGATCAATCACCCGCTTATTGCGTCGACCATCATAAGGTTCGAGGGGTTTTATGTCCACTTTTTTATTATTAGATTCTGTGATTAATCGAAATAAATATTTAAGTTCAGGATTGTTAATCTCATCAGGTGGATCCGACATGGCTTGATCTTCGTTGCGTACGGATGATGTAGATCTGCCATCCTGCTGAGGTGTCGGCTGTGTCAGGGCTTTGACTTCATTTGACAAGGACTGGAGCATGGACTCGAGCTGGGCCTGTCGTGAAGCTTGGGCCTCAAACTGTTGCTGAATAGCGGCCAAGAGTGCAGCTCCATCCACCTGTCCCTGCTGTGTCTCTGAGTCCGACATAACGAGCTCACAACTCGTAACGAGGTGAGGCTAGAAAAGACCAACCTGTAGGCAAAGTAGGCGGTGTGTGTAGTGGCTCCGCGAACTCAGTGAATGCCGGGTCGTCCTCCGTGAAATCTTCGATCTCGTCGAGCTCTGGAGTCAGTGCAGTGTAATCTGGCACAACTTCCTCTGCGTGAAAAGGAACCAATGTGTGGGAAGTCTAGATCTTGGAGAGGTTATCCACGTAACGAGCCGGAATGTGGTGTGCGACAAATGGGAAATGAGTCAAAAGGAACTCGTAATGTGGCAACTCTGCTTACTCGCTCCGAATGGTAATCCGCCAAACTGACCACCTTTGGAACCCGAAACGGCGTTGCGAGATGTGCACCAGGTATTCTCTTTCTAGAGGGTTAGGAGGTTCGGGAGAGTACGTGGGAGACGGAATCCCCACTGGTACTTCCGAAATTGCCTGCTCTGGGACGGGTGCAGGAACAGGTACTGGTGCATGAATCTCTGCAATTTCTGGCTTTGGAGAATCCGGAATAAGTATGATGTCGGGTTCCAATGAATCGGAAATGATGATAATCTCGTGGGTGGGAAGAGGTTCTCGTGCAAGAGCCGGTAAAGGCAAAGGAGGATTTTCGGGAATGATTTCTTCCGGCACGTCGTCTACGTACGACAGGTACGGAGCAGGCATGTCGTACGCGTCGTCATCCATGAGGAGGTAAAATTCGGGACGCGTGATGTGCGGCCAGAAGAACTGCTCGCAAGAAGGCCAACGCTGGAATTTTCGCTGTAAGGCTGGTTTGTTCAATTGGCTGCGCTGAGTAATTTTCAGCCATGCTTACGTGATGTGGTTATGTTTTTAATAAATCACCTCTTTTGGTCGGTCACCCCAAATTTGGGGCGGTTGGGCACTTTAAATAAATTATAAGGTCAGCCAGCCAGCGTAAAAAAACCTCAGCGTAAGAACTCAGCAGCGTTAAAATTCAGCCAGCGCAAGGAGATATCGAATGCTGTTGTTGCTTGTGATGCTGCTCTACTGCTTGGGAAAAGGTGTGGCGAAAGGGCACAATACTCCATGTACGAGCCTTCGGGCACACGCTGTGCACATCTCTCCGGGTACGCCACACACATGCTCTGGGTACGCCACACACTCACACACACTGCTGTCTGGCCTCTTTATATTCTTTTTTTTCTTACCTCATACATGTAGGTAATTAGGCACCATCTTTCCTCTGCTGCCATACAATTCACGAGGTGAGGATTGCGGGAAGGGTAGGCAACAACGAAGTTAGGTAGACGCCAAGTCCAGAGGCCCGGGAATTTTTTTTTGTTGTGATACCACTGTGAAGAACACGCTTACTATGTGTGTTTATTCATACTTAAACTTAGATGAAAACTGAACTTTGAACAGAACTTGAGAACAAGAGACTCAGAGACTGAATGTGTTTGATTCATTGAAATGTGTTACAAGGGCGTTCTTATATAGAATCTGAAGAGACATGACCATAGGTCAAAAGACATGACCCTAGGCCAATAGTCGTGTCCCTCTGCTATAGAGTCGTGACCATTCGGCGTAGAGGTGCAGCCATTCACCGAAGAGGCATGGGTATTCGCGAATAGGTGCGACTCTTGGGCAAAGAGGCACATCCTTTCAAGAACAGGGGTCTCTGATCTGGTATGTCTTCGTATTTGCAAGAGAACCAAACGAGAAAGGTAATACAATCATGAAGAACACGTCACAATCTTGACATCTTTTGAGCCACTGCTTTTCTTAGAGACAATGCCATGCAATGGTGGATGTCTATAGCTACCAAGCTGCAGACTCCAAGGACTTGGCAAGCTTTCAAGAAAATTTTTGCCGGAAGTTACATGCCATTTGACATCTTCCTTTGGAGTGCCACTTCTGGCAGAGTGGGGTATATTGACACGCTTGCCACACAAACCTTAGCAGATTACAACTTGAAATTTCTCGACATCTTTCATCAGGTGTCTATCATTGAGCTGATAACCTTGGAGGCCTAGTGTGATTGCCATATCATTGGACTACCATCACTGTTACGGGAACACTGTCTGTTCGACAATTCAAGAGCGTATGGACCATGCTACGGTTGGCTACAACCTTCAAGAAGGAAACTAACCCTAATTCTGGTGCAGGTTTCAAGATGGAAAGCTAGTTGTCTTTTCGAGCTCGACTGACCAAGATACACTGAGAATGTTTGTTAAGTTTGATTTAGACGTTCTCAAAACTTTGTTTGACAACTTGTTTGTGGAATTGTTTGGAAATACTGTTTGAAATAAATCGTATTTGTTTTAAACTTGTCTTGGGGCTGATTTGAGAATTGCTCGACTCTAGTTTTAATATTGGTTTCAATGATTTGTGATTTACTTCTGGGTGGAGTACTGAAGAGAAGAATTGATGTTTGATAATGTTTGAAACCTTGGAACGACACAGACTGGGTGTCTGGGGAGCATTTTGTTGTATGCTAGAAAACTGTGAACGACACAGACCGGTTTCTAGGGAGCGTTTAGTTGTTTGCTTGAAACCTCCAAGCAACGTACGCTGCGGTTTGAGGAGCATTTGGTTGTATCAGTCTTCTAAGCTCATGACGTGGGCCTTTTTCGGTTATTTGCGGGGGGGGGGGGTGAGGAGGTAGTCGTTGAGTAGCTTCATACCTAAAATCGTTTGTCGTAACATATGTGAGCATTTGTGTTGCATTGTGATGTGTCAACCATTGAATATTTCTAATTGGTGAGATGGTCCAGGTATGTAATCTTAGTGCATCAAGACACCGTTTATACGTCAGTACGGTCTGGATGTGATGGCTAATTTTGCTATGCCAAGACTATCAAGAGCTCTGATATGGAATGAAAAAACTGATTGTCCCTCGGAATGATTCTCGGATATTTTTGAACTAACTTGAGTTGTTTTGCAGATTTGGTATAATCACGGACGATTACTCTTCTTTCAAGAAGGGGTGATGTCACGAATTGCTGACGTGTCAAGCCACTGAAGACCCGGCGGGGTAGGGTTTCCCAAACCTAATCCTAGCCAACTTGTAGATCTCGACCGAGGGGTCTAAGTCCTAGCGGCAGCAGAAGTAGAAGAAGTTTCTACCAACTTACAGATCCTCGCCGAGTGGGCCAAACACTGAAGATTTACCAACTTATGGGACCCCCGTTTGGTGGGGCCTAATAATAATAAGGCAGGACCCACACAGAAAAGATTTTGCGTAGCTACTGATGACGTGGTTGGATTGTACGGACAGTCCGTAAAATGTGCTGACAGGCTGACTGCCATGTGGCGGACTGTTCTGCATTTTGCACTGATGCTTGCTGACGTTGTTGTTGTACGGATCCCTGAATTTACGTCGCTAGCTGCTTTTGGGAGATCAGATGCTTTCAGTTCTGTAAGCTTTCATGTAAACTACTTTTTGGGCCAAGGGCCTTTAAATATGACCCGAGGGTCCCCTCTCTGTCATCTTACCGCATGGAAGGTGCGGAGAGTTGTCGTCAGAGTTGTAACGAGTTGAAGCACTATAACCGAAAGGGGCGCCAGGGTTTGGGGCCAGTGCTCTCTTGGGGTGGAACTCCGCCACCCCATGTCTCGTGTGTCATTCTCTCTCTTTCTCTCGGTTCAATTGTTTTGAAGTGCTTGAAGTTATCTTGTCTGTTCTTTTCCGTTGGCATGTGATGCCCTCCCGTTACACCCCGTTCAACATTGCCATCCCCTCCCCTCCCCCCCCCAAATCATGCCCTTGCGGCATCTGCAGGCAGAGGCTGCCGTGGACTCCCTGCCCCTTTCAGCCCTCCCCCTGCACCCCTTGCCACCTATCCGCTGCCTCTCCTCTTATCCCCTTCTCCCGCTGTGCGCCCCCCTCCCACTACCCCCTGCTCCCACCCTTGCCCCCCAAAATCATGCCCTCGCGGCATCTGCAGGCAGAGGCTGCCGTGGACTCCCTGCCCCTTGCAGCCCTCCCCCTGCACCCCTTGCCACCGATCCGCTGCCTCTCCTCTTATCCCTGCGCCTCGTTATCCCCTTCTCCCGCTGCGCGCCCCCCTCCCGCTACCCCCTGCTCCCACCCTTGGCCCTGTTAATCCTCTCCTCCCGCAGCCCCCCTCCCTCCAATCCTCGCCTCGCTCCCCTTTGGCCATACTTCTGTGGGGGGAGTTTGTCCCTCCGCTTGGCCTCGTCTTTGACTTCTCCCATGTGGGCGTAGCAGACATAGATGGAGGCCTCTGCTCCTCGAAGGGGCTCAGATGAAGAGGGGCAGTTTGATGTGCAGACTGCAGGAGCTGCAAGTGCTTGTAGAGCTCAGGGATCATGGCCTTGTATAGGAAGAGTGCGTATACGCCAGGGGATGTCAGTGATTATTCACTCCAGCATTGGGGTGAAACAGGGTGTTCCGCTATCCCCCACGCTTTTTGGTTTGTATGTGGATGAGGCTTCAGACTACATAGAGAGGGAGGGTGACAGAGGAGCTCAGTTGGCAAGGACCTGGATAGCCCTATGTTATATGTAGATGATGTTGTGCTTATTTCAGATTCACCTCAGGGGATGCAGCACATCTTGATGCTTTACACACATTTGCACAGGATACTGGTATGTCTGTTACTTTGGGAAGACCAAGGTTATGGTATTCAATACCACACCACAATGGGTCAGGCGATCAGCACTAAGTTTTACTTATGGATAGGACCGAGACATTATGTACCTTACCACCTTGTTTTATTATCATTGTTTGGATTTCGTAAGGCATTCTCCTCCATGCTTTGATCTCACATGTTTCCTCTTCACCTGCTTCCTCCTCTGTGTCCTCTAGACTACAGAGCTTTTTAATCTTCTTATACCATGTTTTTGTGACTAGAAGGAATTCCTTGAGTAATAGGATATATAAATCTAGTCTGGAACCTTTTGCTAGAATTGCAACAAAGAGCACTGTCCAACAAATACGGGTAGTTCGAGGCTGCAACAGATGTTCGACTGTGTTTTCTAAGAGATGTCTAAATGGAAAGTTAGTCATATCTGCCTATGAGAACCTTTCAAAAAATGGGTTTCAAAACGTCTTAACCTGCCAATGGCAGTTTACAGTGGTGGTTCATAGTGTAAATGCGTTGCATGGTGTGTGATTCAAACTCCTTCGCTGGTTGTCGTAGGCTTCAATATAAAATATAGATTAGCAGCTGTCTTACTTTTTGATGATCCTTACACCCTGCACATTGTGTTTCAGATTGCAGCAGTTGCAGCTCTTTGTGTCCAGTATGAGTCCGAGTTTCGACCCAACATGAGTATCGTCGTCAAGGCTTTGCAACCATTGCTGACCCTCAAACCAAATCCGCCAGTCACTGAATCTCAGACGTGATATGTAGCTCATCTTTTTGTTTGTACTTACTTTAGTGGTTCTGGTTGTTTAGTGTGGTGAAAGATTTTGATTGTGATATGGTATCATCCCCTGCGCTAACCGTTTGTAAACCTTGTATTATATCTTCTTGTATACATGCGATCAGTTTTGATCATCCAGACAATAAAGATGGCATGAAACAACATCTCACTGCGCTTCTTGTTAACTAACCTAAGTGCAAATTTTTCTATATTTAGTTAACTTATTTATCATCAAAACATATTAATTGTTCATTTCACATCCTCCTTCAAGATGTAACAGGAATTTGTGTGTGTGTGTGTGTGTGTGTGTGTGTGTGTGTGTGTGAGATGATGATGATGTTGTATTTACGTCCTCGGGGGGCCAAAATGACCCATGGGACCACAAAAATAAATAAATCTACAAGAGGCTCCCCTCATGTGTGTAGAGGGGGTAGTGGGCTAGTAGCTTTCTTGTGTGTTAGTGTTGTGTGATGATCCAATACTTTGGCAAAGTAGATGCCTAAAGCTACTGGGGAGGGGTGTGTCCGAGAGA